>NW_006284328.1:1325553-1348865 GCF_000327345.1 Myotis davidii | reverse complement strand
ACCATCCATCCCGGCTCCTGGTGAAGATGTTTCTGATTCTGAGAAACTGGTTGAGGCTGAGAGTGCCCTCGGGAAAGCAAGCGGGTGGGAGAGCTGACCCCCAGTTATTTGAGCACAAGGAGGCTGCAGAAGCTCACCTCCAAGTCCTTCAGGGTGGCACCCTGTGGCTGCAATTCTCCGGGGAGATAGAGCAGGGCACAGGGTTGCCCCGGTGAAATCGGGGCCGCCTTCAAGTCGTCAGGTAAAGGTGACCCTGGGCCGGAGGCTGCGGGCCAGGCTGGGCCCTTCTCCGCACTCCTGAATGGAGGCTGACTCCCTCACCATGACTGGGTCAGGCACTGAGGCCCCCTGAGCCCCCAGCTCACAGCCTCCCCATCAGCACAGACTCTGGTCTCTGGCTGGACACCTCCTCGGCTGCTCTGTGACCCACGCCGGGTTCCCCCATGGTAGCCTGGGCTGGGGCAGAAGGAGAGGTGGGGAGACTCCCCCACCCCAACCTCTGGCCCTGCTTGGGAGGACTGTCAGGAGCGGCCCTGGCCCCCTGGCTGGGCCCAGCAGGGGCTGGGAGTGCGGAGTGTTCCGGTGGCCCCCGGCCTGCTGACTGGGATGGAGTCACCGTGCGCGTGTCACTCTGACTTAGAGCGTCTCCCGCACTCAGCAGACTTGTCACCCCCAGAGGCGGGCCGGCTGGGTTCAGGCAAGACGGGCAGCTGCCCGGCTGCTGTGGGGACTGAGTGCTGCTGTGCAGGTGGCACTGAAAGGGGCTCTTGAGACCACCTGGTCAGTCCCTCTGAGCCGCGGTGTCTCACCATCACAGCTCATGCCCTGATGGGGGCCAGCAAAGGCCAGGCCGGGCTGGAAGCCCGACTCTCAGCACAAACCTCCTGCCTGCAGCCACTGCTCATTGTCCTTCTTCGTAACTTTCTGTCCCCAGAACAGAACCTCCCCCTCTTCCTCTCTCACTCCGCTCCCTGCCTTTCCTGCCGGCCCATCCTTGCTTGGGAACAGGCCGTGTTGGGCCACGATGTCCAAGGAGACCCTGCCCAGGGAAGGAGCAGTGTCAGCGCCATGTCAGCTGGGACTCTGGGGCCAGGAGGCTGGAAGGTCCACAAAAGCCCCAGGCTTCCTCCTGCCCCCCAAGGTGCAGGCTGGGGGTGCTTTCTCCTGCCCCCCAGGTGCAGGCTGGGGGCGCTTTCTCCTGCCCCCCAAGGTGCAGGCTGGGGGCACTTTGTTGGCTGCAGGATTTCCATATTTTTTCCATCGCTTTGTGTCTGATGGTAAACAGCCCACACAGAAGAGAATGAGCCATGCAAGCGAGCATGTGGGTGACGGTGGGTGGGTGTGCACACACACACACACCTATATATACATGCGCGCGCACACATGCACACACATATGCACACACATGCACACATACACACACTTATACACATGCGCACGCGCGCACAGACACACACACGCACACACACACACACACAGCCCACCTGGCACTCTCTGACTTTCAAGGTGGCTTCTTCTGGAGCTGGAGTGTGTGCCTGTGGCAATGCCAGGTGTGCCGTCTCCCCACCACCCGCCTCCCTGGAAGCCCCGCCTGAGTGGCCCCTTCGCAGCCGTGTGCCTTGGCCCTCACTCGGCATTGGCCTTCTGCACCAGCGGCCTTGCGTGGGTTTCCTGTTCCCGCATCGGACCGAAGGGAGAGCTTTGTCACCCAGACCTGGCCTCCTGAGGGCGGGAACTGTCTCCGTCCATTCGGGCCCAATGGGTGGCTCTCACTCTCCAGGCAAAGTCTGACCTTGGACTTATTTTTGAGGGTGAAGGGAGGCTCCCAAGGTGCCCGCAGGGCGTGCCAGCACAGGCTGGCGGCATGCAGGTGGCTTGGAAAATGCTGGAGCAAGCCAGCCTGGCTGCAGGCTGGGGAGGCTCCCTCACAGCTGCCCAGGCACACTTCCCCTCTACCCTCCGTCAGGCAGAGGAGCCCATGGCCTCGGGGAAACTTTCAGAGCCTCCTCTTTCCTAAGAGGAGGAACTGGGTGGGAGGCGGCAGCAAGGGCAGAGGCCGGACTGGACGAGGCCCTCCTGGCAGCAGGTGGTTGGATCGTGCAGGGCACCCGAGGGAGGTGGCAGAGGCTTCTCCGGGCTCAGACAGGAGACCGTCCTCCCTGCTCTAGGAGTTCGTGACGCCTAAGCGGCTCCCGTAACACTGGGCTTGGGTGTGTTGCTCGGAGCAGGCATTTTTAAATCAGAAGGAGTCCGAGTCTCTTTCCCATTTAGACACCAAGCCCCCGAGGACAGCCCCCTGCCTCCTGGGGTGTAACATCACCCAGACAGCTCCTGAGGTGGTGAGGGCACTGGGCAGAAGCAGGGTGCCCGGGTGCCAGCCCTGCTCTGCCTGAAGTCAGCTGTGTGACCCGCGCTAATGCTCGCTGGGCCTCTAGCTCACCTCTCCGGTCTCTTCCAGTTCTAACGGGTTCTGACTAAGTGATAACTTTGAGCCTCACTGGCCCCATCTGGAAAATGGGGATGATAATCCCCCCAGCAGGGTTTATAGAGCCGAGATGAGCCAAAGCAGAACTTCTTTGAAACGCGTTTCGCTCTGGCACCTCTCCTGGCCAGCAGAGGCCCGGTGCGAGTCTGTGCTTTGCGGGTGACACGTACCTGTCTCTTCAGGGAAACAGAGGCAGTCCAGTTGGGCAGCAATTCCACCAAGCCTGCGTGGGGTCGAGGCTGCGTTCGCTGGGCGCCTCTTAGGTGGGCAGCCTCGGAAAGGAGCTGTCTTCTCCCAGGACTGCACAGACCTGCGCCCCACGACCGTGCGGGCGAACGCAGGGGGCCAGGCGTGGGAAGGGGGGAGCCTGGCGGGAACGGGGCTCTCCTGACCCTCTGACCACCCCCAGCTCCCGGTGCCCATGGCTGTGCTGTATCTGCTGTCCAAAGAGCGGCTGCTGACCTGCTGCCCGCAGAGGAGGCCGCTGCTCCTGTCTGCAGATGAGCTCGCCCTGGAGACGCAGCCTCCCGAGAAGGAAGCCGCTTCCTCGCTGCCCCCAAAGGTTCAGTCACACCCAGGTGGGGGCCCTCACGGACCTTCATGCCCCACACTGAGGCTCCTCCGGTAACCCCTCCCCCAGAGGGTGACCGTAGGCCACAGGCGATAGAGGCTGGAAAAGGACCTTGGTGCCAGTGGCCTCATGAGGCAGGAGGTGGAGCAGCCTGGCCGAGGGAACCAGGGAGGCAGACTTCTGACTCCAACCTTGCTGTGTGACCTTGGGCAAGTTACTTGACCTCTCTGAGCCTTGCTTCCACCAGGACTGTGAGGTGGCCAGGGGCTGATTCTAACAGATGGTTGGTTGGAGCTAGAGAAGGTAGGAGGCCGTAGGTGGTCCTCCATGCCGCCAGCCGCTTCCCCTGGGCATGCAGAGGCACGGGGCGGGTTGGAGGCTCAGCCCTGCTCTTCTCGTCTCATCCAGCGCACGAGGACCTGTTCAGCTGCTGCCGGAGGAGGAACTTCAGGGGAGCTCCTTACTCCTTCTTCGCCATCCACGTCACAGCTGCCCTGGTCCTGTTCATGACCGACGGGATGACGGTGAGCCTGCCCCCGGGGCGCCCCTCCCTGGGGACCCTCCGCTGAGACTCCAGTCTGGGGGTGGCAAGAGAAGGAGAGGCATCAAGGTTTCCTAGAGCCCTCACCTGTAGTTCAGTCAATCCCAAACTTCAAACTGAATAAAAGTTCCGGGGTGGCTGGTTCCAGAATCACTCACAGCCCCTTGGTATACGGTCTTCTGTCCCAGCCATTACATGTTCGTTAACTCTGGAGAGAGGGACCTATGGGTTGGGTGTGCAGTGCAGGCCACCCCGAGTTTTTTGTGTTTTTTTTTTTAAATATATTTTATTGGTTTTTTACAGAGAGGAAGGGAGAGGTATAGAGAGTTAGAAACATCGATGAGAGAGAAACATCGATCAGCTGCCTCCTGCATACTCCCCACTGGGGATGTGCCCACAACCAAGGTACATGCCCTTGACTGGCATCGAACCTGGGACCCTTGAGTCTGCAGGCCGACGCTCTAGCCACTGAGCCAAACCGGCCAGGGCCCACCCCGAGTTTTTTAAAGGGGCAGAGCCCTGTTCCGCCAAGCAGAGGTCATGCCAGGTGAACTCAGGGGCACTCTGCTCCCTGGACTACATCCCGCACCTGGGTTCCTTCGCCAGGTCGCACAAACCAGCCCCAGATATGAGGGCCCAGCAGTTCAGTCTGCTGGTGACCTCTGTCACTCTGCGTAATGCCTTTTTCTAGAACTCTCTAAGGGTTAGATTAGGACGGTGTGAATGGCCGACTCACTGATGGCCACGTGAGGGGCTCTCCAGAGAGAAAGCCCGCACCCTTGGCGACCTGGCAGGAGGTGCTCGTGTCGGCCGGCGCTGGTTGACTTCCAACTCCCAGGGTGACCTCGGGCAAGTCGCTCCCCCACCCTCTCATCTGTAAAATGAGATGCTGGTACACACTCCTTAGCAAATGTCCTTCACCAAAAAGCTTTCTGTGGAATCAGGACAAATAAGACACGTAGTGGGACCCGGATCTGGTGAGGGGCCACGGAGCTCCCGCACCTCCCGGGACCCAGAGGCCAGCGCAGGTGCAGTTGGGAGCGGTGGCGCCTGGGGTCTGTCCTCGGCTCAGGGCTGTGTGCACGGTGTGATCTTGGCCCCACACCCACCCTTCGTGGAGCAGGAGGGTCCTCCCACACCTGCCGGCCAGGACATCCTCTCCCAGGGGTCTGGTCCGGCCGCGCTGCGGGTGTGCTCAGTGGGCCTGTCTCCACAGGGTGCGTATTCCACCTTCGTGTACAGCTATGCCGTGGAGAAGCCCATGTCGATGGGACACAGGACGGCTGGCTACCTCCCCAGCCTCTTCTGGGGCTTCATCACCTTGGGTCAGCTCGTCTCCATCCCCGTCTCCTCCCGCGTGAGGCCGGCCACCATGGTTTTCATCAATGTGGTGAGTGGCCTCCTCGCACTTCCTGGAGCCTCAGGAGAAGCATTCGCTCCTGGCCCTGCCACCGCCCCAGGCCTTTGCTCAGGACTGAACTCTGCCAAGGGGGTGCGACGTCGGCTAGAGGGAGGGGGAGATGCTGGTGAAGAAGGCTGGAGATCCAGGAGGTGGAGCCTACCCTTCCTCCCCCTGCCCTCCCCCATCTGTACTCCGACAGGGAAGGAGGCGCTTCCTGTGGTGTATGGGTGGGTCCCAGCTGACAACCTGCATGCGAGGGAAGCGGGTTCTGGTGTTGGTCCTCCGTGTCCACCTTGGTGCCCAGCTGGCAGAGCCTTGTGACCAGTGGACGCCAGGGGACCCCGGGCCTTCAGAATCACCCTCTCTGGGCTGGAACCTGGCATTTGCATTTTGAAACTCTCCCAGGTGGTTCTCTAGTAGCCAGGCTGGCATGTGGGCTGCCTTCCAGGAACTGGTCTGCCCAGGAGGCGGGAGGTCAGGGCTTGAGTGATGGGTCTTAGCTTTCACCCTGAAATGTATCTCTGGCACCACCTATGACCAAGGGTCCGGATTCCAGATTCCAGAAAGGTCTCCACCCAACCTCCTGGAAGGGCTGGACTTACCTCCATAACAGCCCTGTGCAGAGGAGGGGCAGACGGTCTGTTCAAACCCCCAGGGACTGGGAACTCACTCCCTGCCCACGTAGCCCCATCTGTTGTCAGAAAGTCCTGCCCTGGGTTGAGTTTCTAGCAGAGAGAGGGTTGGGAAACACTGTTGGGGCTACACAGACCAAACACGATGAGTCCCAAGAAAGGTTTTGGATTTGCCTTGTCCTGGTTTATGACCTTCCAGAAATAAATTTCTCATCATCCAGCTCCACAAATACCTCTGTGCCTGGACTCACACCCATCCCTCTACCCCGACCTTGAACCCCCAATCCAGGCACGTGCCCTGACCCAGAACCCAGCCGGTGACCTCCTGGTGCCTGGGCTGATGCTCAACCACTGAGCCACACCAGCTGGGCCCAGATGCACTTTGTATAGAAATTAGTCGATATTGACAAACACATTTTTTATTTTTTTAAATATATTCTTATTGATTTCAGAGAGGAAGGGAGGAGGGGAGAGAAATAGAAACATCAATGGTGAGAGAGAATCATTGATTGGCTGCCTCCTGCATGGCCCACACTGGGGATCGAGCCCGCAACCCAGGCATGTGCCCTTGACCGGAATGGAACTTGGGACCCTTCAGTCGACAGGCCGACGCTCTATCCACTGAACCAAACCAGCCAGGGCGACAAACACAATTTTTAAAAGAAATTTTAAAGGGTTGTTTTACCAAAAACATTCCCATGGGGCAGTCCCCTGACTGAACTAGGAAGATTGCTGGTCCCCTGGCGCATCGCAGGGGCTACCATCTGCCGGTGGGGTCCGAGCCGAATCTCGGGGGAGCCACGGTGGCCTGCCACAGCCGCTGGCCCTCTGGGAGCCCTGTCAGGATTCCTGGATGCTGGGGGACCCTGCAGCCACCACCACTCTCCTGCTACCGGGCCTTCCTCCGTGAGCTCCGGGCCTTTAAGGAAGAAGCAGTTCCTCTTCGTGGGGAGTGGAGGACCCCGCCTCTAGCAGCGGGCACGGAGCTAATGACTTGGATGGAGCTCCCTGTGCTTACAGCCAGGGCCTTGGGGGCAGTCAGGACCCCTCACCAAGCACTTGCTGAGTGTGTGTGGTGGGCCAGTTGTTGCCGATGGCTGGGGGGGTGGGTGCACCTTCTCCCACCCGTCACGTTCCCTGGGCTGGGTTGGCAGCCAGGACTGTGGAAGGTGCAGTCCCCACCTCTTCCACAGGGTGGCACACTGGTCACAGCGCTGTTCCTCGCGCCTGAGTGTCCAGGTCAGGAGACCGACTCCTGCGGGTTTTTCTCTCTGACGGACACGCAGCGTTTCCGTTTCTAACCGCCTCCGTCACCGCCGTGACAGGTCGGCGCGGTGGTGACACACCTGGTGCTTCTCGCCTTCTCCTACAACGTCATCTTCCTGTTCGCGGGCACCGCCTGCCTGGGCCTGTTCCTCAGCAGCACCTTCCCCAGCATGCTGGCCCACACGGAGGACATCCTGCAGTACAAGGGTGAGTGCTCCCTCTGGCCGGCGCAGCTTCCCGCCCTCCCCGTCCTGCGAGGCTCCGGGCCGGTGGGAACAGGTTCTGATCCAGGTGGCTCCCACTTCAACAGGATCTCTCAGTGTGTGATCTCCGCTGACCCACAGTTGGCGTGTTGTGTGACATGCGTGGGCATTCCAAGTAGCACAGAGTCACAGCCTAGGAGAGGGGCTTTACACGCCAGCAGTCACAGTGGCCCCACACACAGGCCCCACACTCAGAGGCTTGGAGCCAGCACTCACAGCTGCTGTGGTTGTGACGCTGCTTCTTTGATATCAGAAACCTCGAATTCTCTTCCCTAGTTTCCTTCTCTTTCTGCAGCCTCTCAAATGCAGGTGGCAAAAATCTTTTGTAAAACGAGTTCATTGAAAATATTTGTGTTTCAAACAGTTAACGTTGCCTTTAGAACAGCGGTCGCCAACCGGTGGTCCGCGGGCCACTGGTGGTCCATGAGGTCTGAAAGGTTGGCGACCACTGCTTTAGAAGTAACTGGAGATGCCCTAGACCAGTGGTTCTCAACCTGTGGGTCGCAACCCCTTTGGCAGTCGAACGACCCTTTCACAGGGGTCGCCTAAGACCATCCTGCATATCAGATATTTCATTAGGATTCATAACAGTAGCAACATTACAGTTATCAATGATGGCAAACCTTTTGAGCTCGGCGTGTCAGCATTTTGAAAAACCCTAACTTAACTTTGGTGCCGTGTCACACATAGAAATTTTTTGATATTTGCAACCATAGTAAAACAATGACTTATATTTTTGATATTTATTTTATATATTTAAATGCCATTTAACAAAGAAAAATCAACCAAAAAAATGAGTTTGCATGTCACCTCTGACATGCGTGTCATAGGTTCGCCATCACTGACCTAGAGTGTCAGAAAAGCAGCATTAAAGATGGGTGGTTTCTTTAGAGGAGGAAGGGGGGAAATTGGTTATTGGGGAGGTGATGGCGGGGGGAGAGGGGGGTGTCAGAGAAATTGTAGCTGCACCCAGCTCCGTCCCATAGCAATGAGACAGGAGACCGAGTCCTTGAAATCTAAGGATAATCCCCAAGCCTCAGGTGAGTAAATGAAGTCGGGAGATACTGGTGATGTATGTCACACTAGATCCCAGTTTTAAGTGACCAACAAACGTTAGCGTTTAACAGGAGTAACAGCGAGTGATAGTGGTGGGTTCTGCCTGCAAATGCTCACTCAGACCCGTCTTCTCGTCATCTCTCCCACCCTGCCTTAGCTCGGGCTCCGTCACTTACCTGCTAGGACTCTAACAGCCCCCAGCTTTCCCGGTGTCTGATCACCTCCTTCGCTGCCTTGGCAGGTCTTGGCTTGTCTCCTTGCCTTCACCTTTGCCCCCATCAGAGGTTCAGTGCTGGTTCCCCATGAGAATCACCTGGAGGGCTCGTTACAAAACCCAGCACCTGGGCTTGTGCCCCACCACCAAGTCTGATGTCACTGGTTGGGAGCTGCCGGGTGATTCTAACAGGGAACCAGGGCGAGGGCCACTCATTCACACAGCTGTCCCGTCCCTGGCACTGCCTCAGGGGGCTGCCTCCACAGCTGGCCCCGGCCTTCCTGTCCTCCCATGGGGCTCTTCCTTCCCCCGGCCTTCTCCCACCCTGCTCCCCCTCAGCGCTGGCATTCTGGCTGGCTCCTCCCGATGGCACATGAATCCTCAGCATGGAAAGCCTTTGACACCGTCCCTCCAGGAAGCTTCCCTGATCCCCACTGAAAAGATACCCCCTCCTCTGTCCCTGCTTCTCATGTTTGATCCCCTCAAGGCTTTTGTACCTAGTTATCTGCATCTTCTCCTTGACAACACACTCCCCGTGGGCACCAGCAAGGGACAAGGGCCGGGGCGAGGGCTGTGAGGTCATCAGCAGACCCGAGTATCTGTCCAGCCTGCCTCTCTCTGGCTTTGTGGCCTGGTGTGATTCGATTTCTTTCCCCTCTCCGAGCCTCAGTTTTCTCATCTGAAAAGGGGGGATGCCAATACTTCCCTGTGAGGTTTTGTGCGTTAGAGGAAATGTAAAGCTCTTGACTCAGCCGCTTAACTGGCTCCCAGGTGCCCAATATATATGTATGTATATATGTTAACGCTAATTATTCATCAGTGTTTATCACAGTACTTGATGCTCAGAAGGTGCTGGAAGGTTTTTGAATGAGTGAAACAGACAGTGGGTGCCAATGGGATTCAGAGAAGCGAGTGACCAGTGTTAAATCTAGAGGTAGCTTCATGGAAGAGATGGGACATGAGCTGGCCCGGAATTCGGAAAGGCAGAAGGAAAAAGGAAAGGCATCCGGGGAAGGGCGGGGCGGGGCAGTGGCCAGTGTGAGAGCAGAGGTGCAGAGACAGGGAGGAAATGATCTGCTTGATTCAAAAAACAGTGTCTACCGTCCATCCGTCCGTGGGCCACTGTGCGATGATAAGCAGTGATGTATGCACTGCACTAACAGCCAAGGCCCGTCCTCTCAGGGGCTTAACCCCGGTGGGCGAGGCTGCCCAGCAGACAGCCAGGGGTGGGGGGCATGAGACGGATGAGGGGGCTGAGGGCGCACAGAGGAGCAGCTAACCAGGTTGAGGGATGGGAGAGAACAGAAGGAAATCCAAGCAGGACTGGAAGCTGAGGAGGAGGAGGAGGAGGGGGAGATGATGCAAGTGTGGGACCAGGGGTGAGTGTGGGTGCGCAGGTGCGGAGCTGCCGGCTCTCCTGGCTGCAGGGCAGCCTGCCAGCCGGGAGTGTGAGCTGAGTCTGAGACAGGCACAGGTTAGAAAGGGCCCTGGCACCCCCGGCCGGGCTTTCAGACTTGACCCTGAGGCAGTGCTGGAGGGTTTCAGCAGGGAGCTGGCCTGGCTTCAGGGGTTTGCGTGTCCAGGGCTGTGCTAAGCACTCCATGCCTCGCACCAGGGTGACCCACACAGCAGCCCATTTCACAGAAGGAAACCGAGGCCCAGAAAAGGGAGAGAACTTGCCTCAGGTCACAGAGCTGCAGGGGACATGCGGGGCGTGACTCTGAAGTGTGGGCTCTGAAAGTCGGTGGCAGACTGGTGAGCGGTGCTGGTTGGGGCAGTGCCAGGGCGTCAGGACACCGTTCTACCCAGAGTGGAGGTGGCCTGGGGTCAGGAGGTCTGTAGGAAAGGTGGGGGCGGGCACGTTGGGAAGGGCCCTGAATGCCAGGCTAAGCCCCTTGGAATTCATTCACCAAGGAGACAAGGGTGAACCGTTGAAGGTCTCAGAACAGGAAGGGTTGTAATGACGGCAGGACCTGAGCATCCCCAAAGCCCAGGAAGAGCTCAAGTCTGGCCCTGGCTGGTGTTGCTCAGTGGATAGAGCATCAGCCTGCGGGCTGAAGGGTTCCAGGTTCCATTCTGGTCAAGGGCACATGCCTGGGTTGCGGGCTTGATCCCCAGTCGGGGACGTGCAGGAGGCAACCAATCAATGATTCTCATCATTGATGTTCTCTCTCTAAAGTGTGGGCTTGGTTTCAGTTTTCCCACAGATCACAGGGAGGGGTGCACGTACAGACAGAGCCACCTGAAGCTGTCACAGTGTGTCACCAACACAGATGACCTGGGCCTCATAGTCCCAAAGTGTAATGTGTGCTGAGCTCGGTGGGCACAGGCCAGCCAAGCCACAAGGTCACCGGGTAGGATAGTGCCAGTTAGGAGATACAGAGTTATACCCTCAAGGTATCCAGGGCTAATTTCCCTTTGGGAATTTCCCAAGAGAATAAAAACCTATTTAAAAAAAAAAAAAAAAGCTAAAGGCTGAGAAGCCTTAGGAATGGCAAGGAGTCCTCCTGGCAGCCATGCTGCGTCCCGGACACCGCCCAGAATAACCCGGAACACGCCGGCTGCCTGTCTCCGAACTCGTTCTCACTAAACCGAACCCTTCTCTTTTGGGTAGGCTGTGCAACCACGGTGCTGGTGACAGGGGCAGGGCTTGGCGAGATGTCCCTCCAGATGCTGGTTGGCTGGGTAAGTGGAAAACTCGGGAGGCGGGGGGAGGAGCGCTTGGGGTGGGCTCCTTCAAGCAGGTGGGAAGGCAAGCGGGCCCACTCGGAGTTACCTGCCTCCCTGGAAGCTGAGCCTCCGAATGGGGAGCCTGGGGCTGGGAAGGGATGCGCGAGGCCAAGGCAAACACAGTCATGTCTGGGAGCAGGGCCAGGGGGCCCCGTGGGAATGGTTAGCCCGGGCCTGGGGTGGACTGCGCTGCAGAGTTCTTTGTCTGTCGCTTCTCAACCGGCCACTCCCTCAGCCTGCCTCTCGGGGCCTCTGGCCACCTACGGAGGGCCCTGCCCTGGCTCTCAGTTCTCGTCCCACACCCACCGGGCATGTGTTCACCAGGGGAAGCAAGTCTGCTTTTTACCGAAGACGAGTGTAGACAGTCACCCCCTTTCTGCGGCGGAGGATACTGTAGCCCAGATCAACTAAGCAGCTCGCCTCAGTCATCACACTTCTAGTGACTGTTGGGATGACTTCCAACCCAGGTCTTTCCGTCTCCAAAGTCCCTCCTCACTGCTCCCCTGCCCTCTGCTCTGGCCTGCCAGGCGGGGATGGCTGCATCGTCCAGGGCCCTCTGCGTGCAGACGAGGGGGCTTGGATGGGCTTCAGTGTGGTCTCGGGGAGGCTACGGAGGAAACTGTTGCTAATTGAAGTTGGTGGTGGGTCCATGGGCGTTCCATATGCAATTTTGACACGTGTGTGAGTGTGTGTGTGTGTGTGTGTGTGTGTATCTGCGTACCTGCGTATCTGCAAAGCTCTGGTCAGGCCTCGTGGGGAGAGGAACAGCTAGTATGACTGGAGTTTTAAGGAAGACAGGGACGTTTTTCAGAAGGTTCCAGGCACAGGGCTGAAAGGGACGGCCGGGGCCCCCGGGCCCAGCCCCGATTTCTGTTGCCTCCAGAAACACGACCTTGAAATGAGGCCAACGCGTTCCTGCTGCCCACGTTCCTGTCTGTCGGTGACCGTCCTCGGCTTGGCTGGAGAACCCGCCTGGGGCCCGAGCAGGCCGCTTCCGCCCATACAGCATCGTGTGAGGTTCTCATGGCCCCGTCTCTGTGTTTCCTCTCTGGCAGGTGTTCCAGGCTCGGGGCAGCTACAGCTTCCTGGTCTGTGGTGTGATCTTTGCCTGCTTGGCTTTCACCTTCTACATCTTGCTCCTGTTTTTCCACAGGATGCACCCTGGACCCTCATCAGGTAAGGAAGGGAGCCGTTTCTGCACCCGGGGAGGAAAGCAGGGCGGGGGAGGACGGGGGAGATGCCCTGGACCTCAGCACGCCACCAGGGCTGTTCTGGTCCAAGAAAAATGCAAGGAAATGTTTACTTTTCCACAGCTTCCTTCCCTCTTCCTGCTTTGCCAGGCGATTGTCTGCGCTGCGAGCAATGAGGGGCTGGCTCATGGTTTCTCTACTGGGAGAGGGGCACGGACTTGAACTTGGCTTCCTGCATCCCACGGGCCTCGGGACCGCGGGCCAGGACTCTCCCGGCCTGTGCGGGGGCCTGAGTGGGGGCCTGAGCGGCAGGGCCGGCCTCCTTGGCTGGAACTCAGCCCAACAGCCCAGTTGGCCCTCTCTCTGCAGTTTAGGATTCTGACTCGAGTCCAGATCTTTTTGTCAAAAAGAAGTCCTCGGGCCAAGTGGCCAAGAAAAGCTCCTTTAGGACAGAGGCACACCTCACAGTCTCGCTGCTGCAGAGCCCAGGCTGGGGGAGTCCCACAGCTATTTTCATTGCCCGCGCCCTCCCCGGCCTTTCCGCCCAGACCTCTCACCGTCCCCACAACTGCTGCAGCCGGGCATGTGGCCAGGCCCTAAGGCAGCGGTTCTCAACCTGTGGGTCGCGACCCCTTTGGTGGTCGAACGACCCTTTCACAGGGGTCACCTAAGGCCATCCTGCACATCAGATATTTACATGACGATTCATAACAGTAGCAACATGACAGTTAGGAAGTAGCCAGGAAAATAATGTTATGGTTGGGCCACAACATGAGGAACTGTATTTAATTAAAGGGCCAGAAGGTGGAGAACCACTGCCCTAAGGGAAGGTGCCCAGGCAGAGCCCTCGTCCTCCCCATGAAAAGCAAAGTCTGGAGGGACAGGCAGCCACAGCCCTCCCTCGGCAGTGGACACATGCCCGCTTTGAGCAATCAGTGCAGAAGCCCAGAAGACTGGTATTTTGTTACTCTTATTTTTTAATATTTCATGTATCGGGGGGGGGTCCCCAATCAGCTCTAACCACAGTTGATAGGGAGCCGGTACCAGCAGCCGTCTAGTCCAGCACTCAGCACAGAGCCTCCCTTTAGGCCACACGTTCAAGAAGTGTTTGCTGAATGTCAAACGAGTGACATTGAACAAATTCCCTAATCAAGGCAGACAAAAAGAAACACACATTCCCTCAGCCCCAGACACTAGTCTCAACAAACTGCCTCCACCAAC
This sequence comes from Myotis davidii, assembly GCF_000327345.1. NCBI lineage: Eukaryota > Metazoa > Chordata > Mammalia > Chiroptera > Vespertilionidae > Myotis > Myotis davidii. The sequence continues at coordinate 1,335,294 of NW_006284328.1, read as the reverse complement.
AGCTGCCAGAACCAGCAGGTCTAACCTGTCACCTGGCTCTCTAAGGAGCCACGGGCGGCAGAGAAGCAAGGCGGGGGAGCTCAGAACCAGCGCTGGCTAAAGCTGAGACGTGCTGCCTGGTTTTTACTGTTGTTGTTGCAGCTCCTCCCCAGGACAGACCGTGCGGGACGGAAGGCTCCGAATGCTACCAGAGGTAGAAGTGGGGGACGGAGGCAGGCGAATACATCGGCCTCTCGAGCACCAGTGGAGACCAAAGCGTGGAAGAAAGCTGGCCGAACGCGGAGGCCATCGGTCCCCCGGCGCCTCGGGTCAGGCCTTCTCCACTAAATCCTGGCATAGAAGGAATGAAATCGCGTTCTGGTACCTGGGTCCTCCCTGGGCAAATCATTAGGATTTTACTCGGCTAGTCCAGCGACTTCCCTCCTCCCTGGGGGGACTTGGTCAGAGCTGCCCAGGATGCCGCTGGGGAGCAGGAGGAGACTCCCACTTCACTCTACTGGCCGCCTCCTGCATGGGCCGCACCCCAGGTTTGAAGATCCCTCTTAGGTGATTTTGAAAATACAGGCTGAAATCAAAGCTTGATGATCATTGTTCTATGTAGATCTGCTCTAAGTTAATCAGAACAAACCCCACGTAACTCCGCGGCACGCTCACAAGATTTCTGTGCTTTTTCCTTACTCATAGTCCAGAGTCCCTCAGAGTCCTGCTGCTGGTATCAGTAGCTCATCCATGATCTAAAACAGCAAAAGGAAACGCTGAAGCTTGCTTTCTTCGGGACACTAATTCAGCGGTATGCTGGGCTAGCTCCTACCAGTTTATAAGAAAAAAAAAAGGCTGATCGTTAACTTTCATTTTGAGAGCCGTTTGTTAAATGCGGCCATTATTAATATTTAAATGATAGAAACTTACAATTAAATTACATTAAAGACAAAGGTAATGCCTACTCAAAACTCATCACCTGATTTTGCTCTGTCTGTGCTCTTGGAGGAACTGATGACTGTTGTGTCTGTATTGTAGAAATACTATCACTTTCAGTGATAAGGTGTTGTTGACTCGAGGTCAGCCAGAGTGGGAGTCTTTACACCACAGAAATCGGCAAAAGCTACAAAGCCTGGCTTTTCTCCCCTGGAGGTGCAGGTGTTAAACATCTGCCAGCGCACCACTGTTAGTAATCAGTGTGAACTGGTCCAGAAGTTGCCTGAGAGAATGAGATGGATGTTCTGTTTTTCTTTACTGACATTGACTAGCTTATAAAAGGTGGAGAAACGGCTCTAAGAATTTCTCAAAAACATCTCATTTAAACTTTACTTCTATAGAGAAAACAACTCTTTACAGGCATACCTCAGGGATATGGCGGGTTCAGTTCTAGACCTTCGCAATAAAGCGAGTGTCACAGTAAAGTGAGCTGCAATCTTTTTGCTGGTGGAGGCTCTCGCCTTCAATTTGTTTAAAAAAAAAAAAAAAGGGGGCAACACAATAAAACAAATCACAATTACATGAGGTATGCCTGTGTACCAATGTCAAGTTCTTGGACAAAAATGGGACTTCTGAGCCATTCAAACTGCGCAGTATCCTGAAAGCCGTGCCCGCCCGTCCAGAGCAAGTCCCATAGCGCTACACGCTCGGCGACCTGGAAAGGGGTGAGCCCTGAGACTGTAAGTCGGGAGGTGGCTGTCACAGTGACTGTGTTTAGTTCACCTGCTCTGTCTGTCTGTACACACGTGTACACGTATAAAACGTAAGTGGCTCCTGGTTCTCAGTAGCCTGTCCAGGAACGCGGTTCGCATGCCCGACGTGAAAAGCGTCTGTGCGCAGCCAGCAGCATGGAGTGGCGCTCGCATCCGCCCGCGGAGACCCCGCACGGCGCTCCTCGCTGTGGCCCTGGGCAGGGACGTCACGGAGGCTCTTCTGGCTTCGCTGTTTTCATCTGTAAAGTGACATTTCTAGAAGGAATTACCCTACCTCAAAGGAATCCTGAAAAAATTTGGTGAATGTGTGTAATTATTCACATGCCTGACAGAAACTGCTTATAAAACCTCCTCATAAGCAGCTCAGAAATTGTTCGTATGTTTGTTGTATGTTCATGGTAAGTCAAACAGATCCAAATTCTTTTGGAAGTTGGCGGGCTAGGGGTATAGTTTTAACTATGTCTGTAAACACTTAAAAGTATTCCATGCCAGCCAAACTTAAATGGGTAACCTAACGGTAGGGAATGACTAACTGGGGCAAAAAGAAAACAGCTGTATTTTTCTTGTGGCTTTTTTCAAGAAAACATCCTTTTTATACAGAGTTAGAAAGAAGAATCCGTGGCTATATCTACGATGACCAAGATTAATTTGTGACTATAGAAAACAAGATTGAAACAAATTTAAGACTGCCTTTTCTAAAATAAAACATTTTAAATGGAATGAGTGTGTTATCTATTATCAAGGGCAATTGATCCTTTTCTATAACCCCAGAAACAGGTCTTTATCGCAGTGTGAGTTCGCACGGCTAATGTTTTAGAAGAAACAAGATCTTACCACACAGGCCTGAGAACCACGACTCCCTCTCACACACAGTCCGGATAAGGAGAGGCGGGTGGGTGCTGATACCAGGCTGCACACTCAGTTTTCTGATCTTCTTTTTAAGAGTTCGGAGGTTCCAGGCTGCTGTGGACTTGCCGTTTCCGGATTTCCCTCTGCTACTAGACGCGGGGACGCGACCCAGCATCAGTGCGCCAGGTTCACTAACGGGAGGAGGTATCGTGACAGGTGCTGGAGAGAATTCACTTATTCATTCAAAAGGATTTCTTGAGCACCTACTATGCTCAAGGCACTGATCTATGTGCAAAGATAGAGCAGAAAATGAGATGCCAGTCCCTGCCTCCCAGAGATTACGCTGCAGCTGAAGACATACAGACGGTGAACAGAGATAAGGTGCCACAGGATGCGTGATAACGGAGGGCCACAGAGAAGAGCAAAGTAGGGACAGGGGTGGGAGAGGGAATGTCACGCGATGGTCTGGAAGGCCTTTCTAAGGAGGTGCCGTTGGTGCAGAAACCTGAGTGATAGAAAGGAGCAAGCCATCCAAGTAGCCAGGAGAGACTGCACCAGGCAGGGGACACACAAGTGCCAGGGCCTGAGGCTGCAAGTGCTTGCGCGGTGAGTGCTGGCGAGAGGCCGTGTGCTCCATGCACGAGGGAGGAGAAGAGGGGCAGGAAGTGAGAGTGGAAGCGAGGGCCAGATCATAGAAGCCGTGTTAGGAGGATAGATTTTTTTTTTTTTTTTAGTTATGTGAGTTATTAGGAGAGTTGTGAGCAGGTGAGGGGCAAGAATGAATTTGTGGACACAGGCAAGGTTACAATTGCAATAAACTGCATAGGAGATGGTGTCTAGGACATAGATGTGAGAGGAGGGAAATGAATAATCAATTCAGAAAGCCATTTTGTTAAAAATATTTACTTAAAAAAATACAATTGTCCATATCTAGTTGCATCTATTAACATATCTATATAATTTTGGACTGTAGTAAATTTGATACAGTGCTTAAAGCCAGTTAGCCATTTCATTATACAAAGCAAATGCCTGTCCTTATATAAAATAGTTTTTTAATGTCATCTTTCTAATAAAATGCTTATCATTACAGAATTTAACAAATTTTTGCATAGAACTTGAAGTGATAGAAAAAAATTAATCTGACTAGTTATTCAGAGCAATGTCTGAAGACCCACTGGGTCTCAACCACACCTTTTTTCTTTGAAAAGCAGTGGATTCAAAGTGCTGGCGCATCCTCCCCCTCACCCACCTAAACTTGGGGTCCTGTTTCTCCGTCGTAAACAAATACAACTCAAGACTTAAAACAACATCCTTTGTTTCCCACAGGTTAGCTGGGGAGAGGGCAGTTTCTCTCACTCACATCAAAATGAATGATTTTAGTAAATGTTAGCAGTTGCCATCATTTTAATTGCCCTTTTTTTTTTAAGGAAAAAGATTTAATACTTTGCAAGTCTCCCTAATATAAATTACACCGAAATTAAAACAAGTTCCTAATGACACTTGTACTTCATAGATAAGTATTCTATTTATACAAGAGTGGTGGATGCTGGGTATTATGAGGGACAGATTTCAAGAAAATAAATGAGAGGGTAAGTAACGAATGAAGTAACGGTTGTCTCAGTTGAGTTGATCCAGGTTTAAGGAAAGCTCCCTGACAAGATATTACCACACGCCCTAAAACTAAGACACTGACATAGAAAAACACATCTCTTCTGTGTTAATGCCATAACAGGTTTTCCTTCTGAATTACAGATTGGGTGAATGGAAGTTAAAAGTTTATTATTTAACACCATTTAATTCTCAAGTGATGGCAACACTGAAGACCCAGTAGAGCTCATTTAAAAACTGTTCTTCAAAATACAAAGTTAAACACTTTATTTTTAGCCAACTTGATTACTGGGTGACTAAAGGACATAATTTTAAAAAACTAATTTTAGTAACATTTATTGCCTCAAACCAAAGCTAACCGGTAGCAAAATGACTGGATTGAGTTTCATATATAACCTTCCCTACCCACAAAGATAAACGAAACTGCCAGAAGACAAAAGTGAAGACAGATATGACTATAATTAGAGACAATTGAATGGCCAAATGGAATAAACAGGCCTTAAGCAATAAAACATGAATTGTATTGATTTCTATCTGCATCTTAGTTTCACTGATACGGAGCAGGGACGTTCATCAGATATGCTACTTCACCACATAAGCAATGAATATAATATACATACAAAGGCCACTGGTACTACAGCCCTCAGAAACAAAAAATATGAAATGTCTTAAACGGAACTGCATCCCCTACATAACAGACAGTAAACAACCATGATTAAACAGAAAAGCAACTTATCTACCAACTGCAAATCATCAAAAGCCATACATTTCTAGCAAGCAGAATATTAAAAGCTTGTAAGTTATTTAAAACGTCCTAGGCCAAAGAGCACACCTACAGAGCCTAGAAGAATGGTAATCCATTCACCCCTTCTCCAAACAGTCTTAAGTTCCAGAAAACATAAATGAGAAATAAACTTTAATTCCCTGACTCTTAACATCCATAACTTGGAATTAGACTAACAAAATAATCATTAAGTGCTTCCAGTTATTAAAAAACAAAACAGTGCTAATAATGGTGCCCCAAAAAAGTGCCACGTGAACTGATACCAATATTTGGCATTCCCACCCCTGAACTCCAGGCACACTGTAATGATGGCATTGGCTAGAACTCTGGCGCAGCCACAGGACACCCCCACCCCCGTCCAGAAGACCCCAGGCCTGTCCTAGCCCAGCTCATAATCCTCAGAGGGGACAAGAACCAGCATGGGCCCCTATGAGATGGACAACAAGGCAAAGCTGAGAACATCCAGCCCAAGATACTCTGAGGTTTCTAATACTTGTGACGTACAGTTTAAGAGGTTAAATGAAGCTAAAAACAATGTCAGAATTCCTCCACTATTATATCAATCCATGGGCAAATCGGTACTTCAGAAATATCATAGCATAATCCTCTCCTCTGAGAAACTTAGAACCCAATGTAATAAGGGTTTTACACAAAAGCGAAAGTAAATGTAGAAATTTTAAGGAAGGACATCCTTCTTTGCTCAATAATACATGAAATTAAGAGAACAGATGAAGATGACTTTAACATATGTCACATACGGCGCTGTAGCTCTAAAATATTGGCAAGCATTTAGTCTTTAAGGCCTATGAGCCTACGCATTTTAAAAAACTGAAATGTGCAAAGCATTGATTTTTAAAAAGTGGCAACTGCAAAGTGCGCCAATTTTTTAAGTTTTAGTATAAAATAGCCCAGGAGCCATCCTAGAGGATGAATAATAAATGGTTCCTCTGAAAAACAGATTCTCTCACACACAGAGTCAATACATCACACACACACACACTCAGCCAATAAATCAGAATGCTTGGGAAGAAATGCTCTAGTATCTTAATTAAATATTTAAAAATAAAATTTTAAACCTCATAAAACTTCCTGATGTATATTATACTCAAAAGACTAACGTTCAAGCGATTTACTATGTTTGACTGTATCCCTCATGAATTTTCTTGTTAAAGGTTTCATTTTAAATGATGTTAACGACAACTTGAGTTTTCTGGTTTCTAAAGAAAGCTTAAAGCCAACATTTCCCTGTCCACAGACCACTCTGGATTCCAGCTTTCATAATGGTGAAGCATGAATGGCTGCACCGAGAAACTGCTATATTCTGACAGGCTGTCAATCTATGGCGATCGATTTCCGCGCCCCCCCACCCCCCCAATAGCTTGAAGAACCTGGCAGCTTCAAGTGGAATATTTATACTACATAAACAACTCACCTTTCAGATCTGCTCTGCTGACAGGTCAAAACTTGATTTTTATATATAACAGGTTCCGCCAAGTACGAGAAATGAAATCAAACCGCCTTCTTTTCTTGCTTAATACACTACCACCCACAAGGTTTCCAGATCCTAAGATTAAAAACATTGGCTTCGGAAAGCAGAATTCTGACCTAAGAGGAATAACAGAGCACCTTGTTGCAGGCCATGCCTGCGGCATTAAAAACAGTAACAAAACATTTACTTGCTCCAAATCGAGAAGGTAACTAACAAAATACTTTCCATAGAACCCATTTTCTGGTCAGAGGACCTGCTAAAGAAACACAGCGATGGTTTACCTCCACTTCACTACTATGGACTAATTAGCTTCTTGATTCCTTTTTAGAAACGATAAATTCTCACACCCTCAGATAAAAGACTGCATATATCATGCGTCTTTTAACTTTTAATTCTTCAGAGCTCCAGGTTTCTGCTCAGAGACCTGCTTTGTCTCCACACCTGTTTACACACCTAAGAATGGTGCCTCAGCACAGGCCTGGCTTTCTGGCATGGATAAGTAAAATAAAAGAAGTGACACACAGAACAGACCCATCAACAAAAGTATTTCTTCAGATGCTGAAATGTTAGAAAGAAAAACTTACTAATGCAGCAGTAAAATGGAGGTTACTATGTATTTTAACATAAAGCAACTTAATTCTGAATTTATTGGTAAAATGTAATACTAATAAGGCCAGAGAAGTTTGTGAGCAGACTAGTAAAATAAAAGCACATTACAGAGTTACACCTACTATGAAGGAAAAAAGAGCAACAGCCTGCCCCAAACAACTCTCATGAAGCTCTGGAAACCATTTGGTAATGGGTTACTTGGTGACTTACGAGAAAGGATGAATATGAAATTTCAGAAAGTTGATGACAAGCTCTCCTGAAAAATTCCAAATCTCCACGAGAGATTTTACATGAAAATCAGATCAGACATGTGAAGGATTTCTCTATACATCCAACAAAAGCATCCACGGTTGGTTGGTTTTTTTCAAGATTAAACTGAGAAGCAATATCCTAAGTCAGTGGTCCTTAGAGGGCATGTGGCCAGACAAGCCACCGGTGCAGCAAGAAACAGAACTTCTACTCAAGACTTACTTTTTTTTTCCTTTAGAGAGAGGAAGGGGGAGAGAAAGAGAAACATCGATGTGAGAGAAACATCAACTGGTTGCCTCTGTACTTGGCCCAACCAGAGATCGAACCCACAACCTAAGTGTGGGCCCTGACAGGGAATGGAACCTGCCATCTTGTGGTGTGCGGGACGAAGTTCCAACCAACTGAGCCACCCAGCCAGGGCCTCAAGACTTTCTTTTTATGCCATCCTATTTCTATTTTTGTATATGTCTTATGTACATATTACTTGAGTATAGCGGTATGTAACTTAACAGGTACGAATTTGCAAGAGGGAATTTGTGTTCAAAAACTTTTCCTGATCAAGGTGTCTGGTCAAAAGTTGGAGACGGCTTTGCTGAAATGCCAATGAGTGTCCTCTAAGGTGCTTAAAATTCACTAGAAACACAGAGAACTGCCTTTTAGAACTTTAGAAAACACAAATTCTGAGGTCAGGATGGAACAATGTCACTAGATGACATGACACACTGACAGATGTGAAGGGAGCTGAAGTAATACTAGCAACAGACAGCTTAAGTGACACATAATATGGAGAAGCTAGAAACTGTATCAGATAAATAGTTCTGCCTTTTTTTTTATCTCTAACACAGTACATAAATCTTTAAGAAATTATTCCAGTTAAAAAACAAATCCAGCCCTAGCTGGTTTGGCTCGGTGGACAGAGTTTCGGCCTGTAGAGTGAAGAGTCCTGGGTTCAATTCCAGTCAAGGGCACATGCCTGGGTTGCAGGCTCGATCCCCAGTGGGAGGCGTGCAGGAGGCAGCCGATCAATCATTCTCTCTCATCATTGGTGTTTCTATCGCTCCCTCTCCCTCCCTCTCGGAAATAAATTAAAATATGTGTGTGTGTGTTTGTGTGTGTGTGTGTATATATATATATATATATATTTTCCAGGCCCTTTTACTATGTAGTATAGGCTCATGAGCTTACTTTTCCCATCAGAATTTAAAGAAAAAGAATTAAACTTATTTTCTAACCATAAAAATAAGAAGAAAAATTCAACCTATCTTTTAACTCTAAGAAGCTGAAGGTTGACCTTTAGAGGGTTTCTGGATTCTCATTATGTATAAATTTCTTAAAAAATCAATGGCAGTTTCCACCTTTGTTTGAACACACAAAATATTCCATGAGGAATCTAACATCGCAAAAGCAGTGACAAACCATAAAAAAAAAAAGATTAATGAAGTCAGACATGTGGTTTTAATTTTGTATTTTTAAAAATCAGCATATGAAAAAAAGAATGTTTTAGAAACTATGTGAAAATCCACCACCCCAGGGCGGAATGAAGGCAGCGGGCTGCAGGCTGAGGGTGCGGCTGTGCACGTCCCCTCTCAGCCCCAAGGTGGTAGCTAAAGTCAGCCCTGTGGGGAGGAAATCTCACATGGCAATCAGCAAATGCTACACGTCAGGGCTTCTTTTTCCCTCCAGAGAGCCTGGCAGTTAAACCGTTTCCAGCAAACAATGGAGTAGATATGGACCAGAGCAGACGGAGAGCTAAGATAATCGCAGCAGATGTCTCAAAGTCTCCTGCAACCTGCTCCCGGTCCCAACTTAGGCTGCCTTCGCCCACCAACATTCACCCTGGCTGAGTGGCTGGTGATGGATTCCAGCGACGGCTACCAAATGGAAGTCTGTCCAGTGTACTGGTCCGAAGTGGTATGTCACCCGTGGATGCTAAGAACTCCGTGGATGTCCAAAAAAATATGGATCTGAGACTTCTCCAGGGAGGAGGTAGTTTACAAACAGAACTGTCTGTCTCAGACACTTGAGCTAAGGTTGTAAACTTTCATTTAAAAAAGGACACACACACACACACACACAAAAGCTTCCCCAGATTAACTGATCTCAAAGAGGAAGCGGTCACCATCAGCCTCCTAGAGGCCCACACCGCACAGAGCCCTCCGGGGCAGGTTTACGGACCGAGGATCCACCAACACTCGTTCCTAGGAAGTTGCTCTGACTCAGTTCCAATCCTCACTTCCCAGGCGCCACTGTGCTGAAACAGTTAATTATGAAAGAGAGCGTCTGGGAAAACAAACCAATGGCTTTTCTCCTTTCATTCCAAAAGGCATTTTTTGTGCTTTCACAATTTTAAATATCTAATTCAGTCAACCCATCAATATTTACTTATTTAATGTACAAAATCTTAAGCCACCTAATGAAACTATTCCCAAGTGCTGCTGAGAGGGCCACTTTCAACCAGGCATGCG
>NW_006284328.1:1320707-1325390 GCF_000327345.1 Myotis davidii | reverse complement strand
TGGGTCTCCTATGCTCCGAATGCAAAGGCGGCTCCCTGAACACTGTCCCCCCGCTACCATTGCACTAGCACAGCCGTCTCACAGGAGCGCTGCTCCTCCCTGGGTGGAAACGCACGTACAGACTGCACACCTGGGAGGTGCTGGTTTGGATCAGGGTCCCTTTGAGCCCTCAATTCCTTATTCCCTCATTCCACTTAGTTCCTGCGATTGAACTATAGGAACTGTTTCTAGGGTTAAAAGAATAGTTTAATGGACAGAGTGGGTGGGGTGTGGGGAACGGAGGCGGTGGCCGCCTATACTATCGAATCCTGGACTTTAAAGCCAAGATTTTCAAAAGATTCCACTGAGACGTTGGTATCGATTCAGTCTGGGGGATCAACAAAGCTGGCATTGATTACATAAAGTAGTATTTTATACATTTGGTACTGCAGAGACTGGTGGGTACTGTAGGGCTCACAGTTTTCACTACTAATAGGAACCATCTAATTCCTATGCAGGAGAATTCCCAAAGGAATTCTGCTCCTCCCTAATTTAAAAAGAAACATTCAAAGACATCAGCACACCTTTACCTCCCTACAGATCTGAGGCTTTTCATCTTCTTAATTGCATCCTCAAAACTATCACGGCCTCTCCCAAACTTACATTTGAAAGAAGAGCTACATACAGCGGAAAATGAGGTACAACGACCAGGAAAGAGAAAGGGTCCTTCATGCTGGTATGCATCCTCTAACTGGGAAAAGCCACTCGTTGTTTCAAGTTCTTCAACTGAATCTGTTACTCCGGGACGCCTCTCAATTTCAAAGCCCGGGCTTATTCTCCTGGAAGCGGTCATTCACCACGCTGTCGCCCGTGGATGAGGAACTCTAACACCCAGCGAGCAGCCCGCTTTTCTGTGCGAGAGATGGGGTCCCCTATTCTCACCCCAGGTTTAAAAATCTCCCTCCATTAAAATGGACTAGCTCCATGCTCTGTAGACAGGACAAGATCACACATATGTATGGCTGAGAGACCCTCTTAAACAAATGTAAGTAGGATGCGTCTTTGCAGAGCTGCTTTCCGTAGGTTAGATACACAGCAACATAGACAGAACCACCCCCAGAGCACTGCTCCAGTCTTCCTCCGAGTGACCAGAAATCACTCCTTTTCCTCTCCTGCTTATGCACAGCTCACTTCTCGTTATCCAACAAAGCACACTTGCTCTTAGCGATACGGCCAATTTCACTTAACTCATGTTTCTTTAAATAATATGCTCAAAGCGTAATTTTTTTTTTCTGACCAAAGGGTCCCAATAAGGCAGAAGGAATAACTTTGTTCTTAGCTGTTCTTGCAAAACATAGCTAGCGGCTAAACCCCACCAAAAATTTCCTTAACACAAAGCTCAAGTATTTGTTAGAAAAATAAGAGAAGGAAAAAGAGGGAGGTGGAGTTCAGACTCCAATTAAGGCATTTTCAAGCACAGTCCAACGTGAGTCTTCCTGGAAGGGAATCCTAACAAGGCATTTCGATGGGAATAGCAACAGTCACCACAGTCTATTACCAGCACGTGGAACCATCCGTCACTCAAGGCAAAGGCAGTCACGCGGCGTGTCCCTCTGATCCTTGGTTCCTTGGTTCTCTTTCTGCAAGTGCATCGGTTATGTCTTCTGCAGATCTGGGGAAAAAGGGCCGGGGGTGGAAGGTCCATCCAGGCCAGACAGAGTGAACGGCCCATGACTGTTCAGAACAGAAGGAAACTGAAAAAGAAAAGAAAACACATCATCATCCTTGGACTCAACCGAACGTTCACTTTCTGTCCCTTCTATGTTTCCTGAGCCAGAACATGACAGCCACCAGCAGTGGCTCACAGGACAAAGGCGGTAACTGTTTATCATGAGAAAATATGATGTCATGACAAAACTTTAAAGAAAAGAATGCTGCCCAGCTGGCATCGCTCAGTGGTTGAGCGTCGATCTATGAACCAGGAGGTGGCGGTTCGGTTCCGGCCAGGGCACAGGCCTGGGTTATGGTGCGTGCAGGAGGTAGCCGATCAGTGATTCTCTCTCATCACTGATGTTTCTCTCTCTCTCTCTCCCTCTCCCTTCCTCTCTGAAATAAAAATTAAAAATAAAAAGAATGTTCAATATTAATACTCTCCACCTTGCCCTGATGGAATGCAAAGCACAAACCTACACCTTTCCTCCTATCCTAAGGTGCACGGGATGGCATTTAACTACAGATGAGGGTTTTAGAAAGGTCGGTAAGTCACAGTGTGCCCTCAGAGTGTATTCAAGTGCAAGCAAACAGCAGGCTGTCAAAAAGAAGTCCAGAAAGAGAGACCCACCGGCTAGCTCTACTTAGAACTGGTGCAAGTAGCTATCGCGTGCTCATCGCAGAAAAGGGGTCCCCACCATTCGTTCTGAGGCCAATTCTAGAGGGAGATTCTAGGCCGAAGCTACCTGAGCACGACTTTGCTTAAGGTCTCAGATCCCTCTATCACGCAATCACCGGTTTGCGAGAGGCAAAGAAAAATGAAACAAGGAAGATTCTCAACATTTTCTACTCATGAATTTAGAACTCTTTGTCAAAAAATCCAGAAGTAGAAGTGTTTTTAACTTATTTTCTTCTTTAACATTTCATTTTCAAAAGAACTAGTGAAGAGCTGGATCACAGAAACATAAGACAATCCTCCAGGGAGTGCCCCCAATAGTAAATGAATCAAGCGTAAGAAAGCCTACTAGTTATAAGGTCTAGATGCTCTGGGCAAAATAACCATTAAAAGCTGTGAGACGTTTCCTAAGGTCCTGCTTAAGAGATAACACAACAGTCATTTGAAAACATGTATTTAAAATGTTGATGAATATATATATTCTGAGGGGGAAATGGAGTAATTAATATACTATTCTCAAGAGTTTCCTCGATTTCTTTCATCCTCAGTTAAAAGGGGAAACATACGTCCAGAAACCCCCTCCACATATGTATATGTGTGTTTGTATGAATACAGATGTGCATACATATTTTTCCTAATAAAAGAGGATTTCTACAGTTTAAAAATGACAAAAAAAAACAACTGGGTGGTCTCAAAATCTACTCCAGCGTTGAACAGTTCTTGGTCTAACTCCAGTGCGTGTAAATGGTCAACGACGAAAAGGAGACTTTCCTGTGAATATTTATCTGAACTGTTTGCCGGCTAGGAAATTAACACTTAGAAATTCAAAACCAAAACTAAAGAGGACTTCTTAAACAGAAGTTTTATAACGCTTCACCCGGAGAGGGGGGTCCTGTGTGTCCGCCTCTCCCTTCATTTCCCACGGCCCCTGACGAGAGACGGGCGTCCCGCCATTTACCTGGAAAAGCGTGTTAGCACCTTGCAGTCTGGCCGGGCTGAGGGGAGCGACGGGGCTCAGGGTGCTCCAGAAGTGGATGCTGGAGAGCAGGGGGCTGGGGGTCAGTAAGATGGGCGTCTGCAACACACAAAGCACAGCGTTCACCGAGGGGCACGTCGGGGTTCCGCTCTGTCCTGGCAATGATGCCACAATAGCCCTGGACCCAAATACTGTCCTATTCGCCAGAAATCTCTCCGAGTCTGAAATTCCATCACGAGGAAACACTCAGAAATTACTTTTTACAACTTAAGATAAAGGTCAAAATATTTTCTATCCTATCTTCTGTAGGGTCTTTCTCAAACGGGAAAACCGATCTGAATTCAGGGATGGAAAAGAACGGGTCACTGAGTCACGCACCGAGTTTCTCCTCAATAATGAGAAGGTCTGTGAGTGAGCCATCCATTTAAGTGTTGCACTTAAGCCAGTTGAGATTATCCTTGTTTGTTTTTAATAAGATTTATATATGAGAGAGAGAGAGGGAGAGAGAAAGTGAGAGAGAGAGAGAGATCCTAACTGAACTAAGGGACTGGGGGTGACTTTCATGGGGTCATTTAAAAACCTAAGCAGCAGAATGAACACTCGAGGTTATAAATCTGGGTTTGTTCGGGAAGGCGAGTACATGCAAACAACAGTGGCGAGAGAGAGAGAGAGAGAGAGAGAGAGAGAGAGAAAGCGCTAGCTACCTGTGAGAACAGTGCTGGCGTGAGAGACGCTGTGGGGAGCGAGGGGCTCAGGATCCCCAGGGGGCTGGGGTCGCTGCCCGTGATCAGGAGGATGGGGGCCAGCTCCAGCCCCTTGGGCTTCTTGGATCTGGACGAGCCGTTGGCTTTGTCCTTCCCCGGCAAGGCCGAGTCCTGGTCCTTGGGCTCCAGGGCCAAGCTCTCTGGCAGCCCCACAGAGTCGATGTCCGTGTCGATGTCCGGGTTGGAGCTGGGCGGCGGGGAGGGTGTCCTGGGAGGCTCCCGGAAGGAAGGGGACGGGACAGGGGTGGTGGGAAACGCGGTGGCCACACTGCAGGCCGAGGCCGGGGCTTCCAGGGAGGGCAGCTTGGGGGAAGCCAGCGTCTCCAGCGCTTGGAGAGTGTCTTCCGAAGACGGGGAAATACTGGCGCCGGTTGAAACGGTGGCAGCCACGGGTTCAACCGGTGGCTTTTTGGAAGGCGTGGTGACAAACTTAATGACGGACGGTGCTGGCTCCTGAGGTTTCTTCTCTGCCAGTTTCTCAGCCGGATTCTCCATCTTTATGGACTTGAGGGGCTTCCTCTTGGAGGAGTTCAAGGAGTTGAGGGTGAACGAGAGTACAAGCCCGGAGTGGATGTAGT
>NW_006284328.1:1317843-1320672 GCF_000327345.1 Myotis davidii | reverse complement strand
CTCCGCTCTCCACGTCCCGGGAGCCGCCGCCGCCCTCGCCGCCGCTCAGGGCCTCACAGTCTCCCTCAGCCCTGCCCACCTTCATCGGGTCCATGCTCAGAATCTCTGGGTAAGAGACGAACTTGTACACGAACTTCTGACCGTTCACTTTTTTTATGATGTTCTGTAGGTAAATAAAACAAGCATTCTTATGCTTTCTTATAGTCTCTGGCCTCACGGTGTCCTCTGTGTGACAGGCAGCTTACTTCAAGCTTCCAATGCATCTAACACCGTGGTCGGCAAACTGCGGCTCGCGAGCCACATGCGGCTCTTTGGCCCCTTGAGTGTGGCTCTTCCTAAGCCTTAGGAGAACCCTAATTAAGTTAATAACAATGCACCTACCTATATAGTTTAAGTTTAAAAAATTTGGCTCTCAAAAGAAATTTCAATCGTTATACTGTTGATACTTGGCTCTGTTGACTAATGAGTTTGCCAACCACTGGGCTAGCATCACTTAAGTCATCCAGTCACACTCAGCGCAGTGCCTGCTGTTGTGGGGCATAAGTTAAGAACATTTACATGTCGTATTAACAACTGAACTGATACGTTACGTAAAAGCTGAAAGATTCTGATTGCTTAACACTCTCAACTAATTATCTGTGGCGTCAAAAATCGCTGACCTACGCACAATCTAAAGTAAGTCCAAAGGTACAAGCCATCCACATGCTGAGTAAGCAAAAAGGAACTGAAAACATCACTTCTACTAAGGTTCCCACTTCCTTCAAAAATCCCAGTTGTTGCTTTTACGCGTGTCTCAGACAGCAAAGCTGATTAAGGCCAACCACTCGAAGGTGAAAGAAATTAAGAGCTCAGCTTCTCATTCCAGTTCTCTCCATTTGAGCCATTTATGTTACTGCAGGCCCAAAGTGTATTCAAAATGAGAAATTTAAAAATTTTAACTAAGAAATCAATTCTGTGGGTGAACAGGCATGCGTTAATTGTGTTCTCTGGATTAAATTGAAAAGTAAAAACTAAGCAGAGCTAAGAAACAAGTATCTATGGCAATTTTAAAAGTAAATCATGATATACACAATAATATTTGTCCTCAAAAATCTGAGACTTCCTTTTCCTTATTTCAACCCTATCTTTACTTTTCCTTTAAAGACAACTGTTTGGAAGAAGATAGGTGCCATGGGGGTGGGGCACTGAATAACAGTTTGCAGAAAGCAACCGGAACATTTCCAGCCTCCGTCCTAATTCCAAACATCTCAAACTATAAAATAAATGGGATTAAAATAAACCAGGACAGTGATCATTTCCCAATGGAAACAAGTATCAAATCATTATGTTGTAAACCTGAAACTAACATATTTCAATTATATCTCAGCTAGAGGCCTGGTGCACGAAATTCATGCACAGGTGGGGTCCCTAGGCCTGGCCAGCCATCAGGGCCCATCAGGTTCCCCTCCCCTGCACCCCATCCTTCCCTTGCCACCCACATCTGCCGCCACCCACCCCCGGTTCCCCATCCCAGCCCGGGGGCCCGGCCTCCATCAGGCAATCGGGGCCTGCCGACCGGGGGCAGGGACCAGGAGGTTGGCCGGTAGGCCCGGCCTGGCCATCGGGGCCTGTGGGCTGGGGGCAGCTCCTGCATTGAGCATCTGCCCCCTGGTGGTCAATGTGCATCATAGCGACTGGTCATCCTGTTGTAACAGTCACTTAGGCTTTTATATATAGAGATTTTAAAAATTAAATAAATAAACCAGCATCTTAGTGCCTATAACCTGAACAGAAGAGAAGGAACGCCTCTTGTTCTCGGGCGGACGGGTATTACCTTTACATAATAGTATCTGAGGGCTCGGCTGAGCTTGTCGTAGTTCATGTTAGGCTTGTTCTTGCGAATCCCCCAGAGCCGAGCCACCTCTTCCGCCTGCAGAAGCTTGAACTCCCCGTTGTCCGAGGTCCAGCAGATCATGTGCTTGTTCTGCGGCTCCTGCAGGAGCTGAAGGAGGAACTGCCACAGGGTGATAGCACTGTCCATAGCCATGAGCTGGAGGAGGCACAAGGGAGAGACACAGGCACATTAACGGCCGACGCTCCCCCAGCACCGTGTGTCAGGCCCTGCTTCACGTGCTCCAGATATATTACTTCTTCTCATCCCCACAACAGACACGATTGCAGCCTTATTTTATTTATGAAAAAAATGATTCATAAATAGCTGCAGCGATCTGAGAAAGAAGAACAAAGTACGAGGGATCTCAATAACCAGGTCTCAAGCTGTATGACAAAGCCACCGTTCTCAAAACTGCCTGCTACTGGCACAAGAACAGACATATAGACCAATGGAATAGAACAGAGAGCCCAGAAATCGACCCAAACCACTATGCTCAATTAATATTTGATAAAGGAGGCAAGAGCTTACAGTGGAGTCAACAGTCTCTTCAATAAATGGTTCTGAGAAAATTGGATACATGCAAAAAAAAAAATGAAACTAGACCACCAACTTACACCATACACAAAAATAAACTCAAAATGGATAAAGGACTTAAACGTAAGATGGGAAACCATAAAAATCTTAAAGGAATCCACAGGCAGCAAAATCTCAGACATATGCCAAAGCAATATCTTCACCGATACAGTGCCTAGGGCAATGGAAACTAGAAAGAAAGTAAGCCAATGGGACTACATCAAAATAAAAAACTTCTGCACAGCAAAAGAAACCAGCAAAACAACAAGAAAGCCCACAGCATGGGAGAACATATTTGCCAATGTTATCACCGATAAGGGTTCAATCTCCAACATTTACAGGGAACTCATACAACTTAACAAAAGGAAGATAAACAACCCAAA
>NW_006284328.1:1311435-1317662 GCF_000327345.1 Myotis davidii | reverse complement strand
AGCTGCCAATAAACACATGAAAAGATACCCAGCATTTAATTATAAGAGAAATGCACATCAAACCTATGACCTGAAGAGCATTATGCTAAGCGAAATTAGTCAGTTGGAGAAAGATAAATATCACATGATCTCACTCATTTGTGGGATATAATGAACAACATAAACTGATGAACAAAAAAACAGATCCAGACAGAGAAGCATCGATCAGATGGTCAATCTCAGAGGGAAGGTAGGGGAGATTGGGGTTAAGGGGGAGAGATCAACCAAAGGACTTGTATGCATGCATATAGGCCTAACCAATGGACAGAGACACCAGGGGGGTGAGGGCATAAGTGGGGGGGGGGGGGTAATAGGGGGATAAGGACACATATATGATACCTTAATCAATAAAGGAAGAAAAAAAACTGATTCGTGAAAGAGCTAAATAATTTGTCTAAGGTCACACAAGCGAACGATGGGAGCGGAGACTTAAACCTCGGCAGTCGCATCCAGTCTAAACGCTGTCATGCCACGCGCTGAAGGGGAGTCTTGCTTGGGAGACAAAGCCAGTTCCGTGAATTACAGGAGCAGCCTGATGCCTGCCAATCACTAGAGAATCACCGTTATTAAATTTATCTTACAAGCGCGTGGTCGCATTCTCTGAGGAGACCACCATTTCGGCATCGATCTTAATCAGCCCAGTTGACTTATTTGCCAGGATGCGTATGTGTGTGTCTCAGTGTGGCCCGGGGGTATAGAATAATCTACTTCTGTTCCACTGGTATTTCTCCTTCAAATCGTTTCCGTTATCGTAACTATAATTTACATATAAATTGGCAGCACTGAAAATTGGGCAAAATGTCCCCTGATTTAACCTGCAAATTCTGTCACCATCTATCTGCCCACAGGGATTTCCTCCGAACAGATCCGCCATGTATTTATTTATTTATTTATTTAAGAATCGTTTGTTGATTTTTAGAGAGAGAGGAAGGGAGAGGGAGAGACAAAAACATCCACGTGAGAGAGAAACATCAATTGGCTGCCTCTGGACACCCCCTACTGGGGATCGAACCCACAACCCCCAGGCAGGTGCCCTGATCGGGAATCCAACAGCAACCTTTCCTTGCACGGTACCACGCCCAACCAACAAAGCCACACTGGCCGGGGCAAACCTTTATCTGATTATCAAGACATGAGCTGAAAAATTCTCCAAAATCCCAAATTTTGGGACCTCCCTCGTTAGGCCAGAGTTTCTCAACTACTGACATTTTGGGCCAGAAAATTCTTTGTCCCTGGAAGCTGTCCTCTGCCCACCAGGTGCCTTGCAGCGCGTCCCGCCCAACTGGGACAATCAAAGATGCCCACAGACACTGCCAAATGTTCTCCTGGGGTGCAGTCATCCAGGCGAGAACCACTGGTTTAGGCAATGGAGCAGCAAGGAAACACTTACACCAAGTTATTTTTCTCATAAAACTTCAAAACACCTTTTTGAACAGGAAGAATTCTTTTTTTTTCTTTTTTGTTAAAATATATTTTATTGATTTTTTACAGAGAGGAAGGGAGAGGGATAGTTTGAAACATCGATGAGAGAGAAACATCGATCAGCTGCCTCCTGCACATCTCCTAATGGGGATGTGCCTGCAACCAAGGTACATGCCCTTGACCGGAATCGAACCTAGGACCTTTCAGTCGGCAGGCTGACGCTCTATCCACTGAGCCAAACCGGTTTCGGCGAACAGGAAGAATTCTTTAGGGCGAAAACTCTGGCCAAATACATTTAAGCACATCTAGGAAGCCTATGACTGAACTACACCAACACAAAAACAAAAACTTCCTTTTTTTTAAATCTAGAAATAAGACCTCAATGAATCAGAATAAGACTTGCATGTATGGGGAGGTGAGGGCCTGGGGTGGGCTGGAGGGGGGTCAATGGGAGAAAAAAGGAGACATATGTAATACTTTCAACAATAAAGAATTATTTAATGTAATAATAATAAAAACGAAACTTCTGTGCTACAAACAATATCATCAAGAAGACAATCTGTAGAATGGGGAAAATACTTTCAAATCATAGGGACCTATATAAAAAAATTATAAAGAACTCTTACAATTAAAGGAAAAAACAGAAAAATAGGCAAAGGATTTGAAAAGACATTTTCCCAAAGATATACAAATGACCAACATGCACATGAAAAGATGCTCAACATCATTAGTTCTTAGGGGAATGAAAATGAAAACATCTTAGATACCACTTCACACTTAGTAGGATAGCTGTAATTAAACAGACAGTAACAAGTGTTAGCGAGGATGTGGAGAAAGCGAAACCCTCATACATTACAGGTGGGAATGTAAAATGGTATAGTCACAGGGAAGACAGTTTTGATGGTTTCTAAAAATGCTAGATACAGAGTTACCCCAGGACCCAGCAATTCCACCCTTAGCTTCAGACCCAAGAAAAACGAAAATTTATGTCTACACAGACACTTGCACAGGAATGTTCACAACAGCATTAATCATAATATCCAAAAAGCAGAAACAGCTCAGATGTCCATCAACTGATAATTGTATAAACAAAATGTAATACAATCATACAGTAGGATATTATCCTGCCAGAACACAGAATGAAGTACTGGTACATGCTACAACATGGATGAACCTTGAAAACATTATGCTAAATGAAAGAAGCCAGACACAAAAGGACAGGTATTGTGTAATTCCATTTATATAAAATGTCCAGAATAGGCAAATCTATTAGACATAGAAAGTAGATCAATTGCTGAGGGATGGAGGATGGTTGGGAAGAAGAGTGGAGAGTGACTACTAATGGAGTGATTTAAATTTCCTAACTTAGATTGTAGTGGTGGTCACACAACTCTGTGAATAAACTAAAAGCATTTAATTTTACATTTTAAGTAGGTAAACTTCATGGTATGTGAATTATATCTCAACAAAGATGTTAAAAACTAATACTATAAACATTACAAAGGTTAGGCCTGAGAAGCTCAATCTAATCCTATATAATAAAAGCCTAATATGCTAAGTGTCCGGTCATCTGTTCAACCAATCAAAGCATAATATGCTAATGATATGCTAAGGCCGCTCAACTGCTCGCTATGATGTGCACTGACCACCAGGGGGCAGATAGTCGACCGGTCGAAAAGTCACTATGGCATGCACTAACTACCAGGAGGCAGACAGTCAACCAGTTGCTATGATGTACACTGACCACCAAAGGGCAGATGCTCCAACTGGTAGGTTAGCTTGCTGCTGAGGTCCGGCTGATTGGGACTGAGGAAGACGGGCCAGACAGGCCCTGGAGCCCTCCCACCGTCCCTCCCTCGCTGGCCAACCTCCTGTGTCCCTCCCCAGCCCCGAATGTGCAACAGTGGGGTCCCTTGGCCTGGCCTGCACCCTCTCGCAATCTGGGCTTAGGGGACACCCCCCCCCCTGCCACACAGTGCATGAATTTGGTGCACCTGGCCTCTAGTAATAACTCACAGAGGCCAGGATCCTTAGGAGTCACCCATGCATGCTTCCAAAAAGGGCAGAGATAAGGACCTTAAGTAGAAAATATCTGGGTTTCTATAACTTTTCTGAGACACTCAAACTGTTCTCCAACTACGCTCAGAGTTACCACATTGAAAGCCGGTTATACAGAGGTACTGTCATCCAAAAGCAGAGATGGGCAAAGAACAGAAAGGGGGAGATGCCTCCCCCAGTTCCAGAGTTCAGGGAGAAGCTGAGGCCACGAATCCAACTCGCTTTCACCACCGGTCACCTGCTGTTCATCAGGGAAACCACTTCCCTTCATGGACAGAAGCATTCACACCTGGCCAGTCGGTTGTAAAGAAATACTGCATATTAGATACTAAATAACCCACAACTGCTAAGTGCTACTTTAATGCTAAGTAACCAAGCCCACTAGAAACCAGTTTCCCAAAGCCTCGCTTAAGCTGGGTTCTAAGAGTGGCTTATATTATATCCATCAAGCACTGGGTGGCAGGGGAGAGTACCTGTGATTTCTCCAAGTTTACCAGAGAGGCCAGGCCTTCTTCTGATGCCCGTCCATGGCAAGTTACTTTTTAACTTACATGTGTTTCCCATTTAAACAACTGCTTGTTACTCTAAACCTGTTAAAACTACCCCCTAGTAAACTTTAGACAAACCAAAGAACTCAAGTCTCTCCAATTCCAGATTATCATCTTCATTATCCAGAATAGTAGGGGTGTGAATGTAAGAATTCGAAGATCATGGTGATGGAAGGGGGGGAGGGAAGAGGGGAGGGGAAGAAGAAAGTAAAGACGACTACACATTCAGTGCCTAGAATTCCATGTTTTTGGAAAAAGTCCCAAAACCAAATCCTGGAGTCTTGCTACCTCTCATGTACATCATGTTTGAGCCCCACAGATTTATGACGGCCAAGCTATCCATGCAAAAAGACAGAATCGCGTCAGCAGCGCCCCCGTGAGCACGCAGGTGCCGTCTGAGCAAAGGGGAGCTTCCCACAGGTACAGGTGTGTCCAAGGTGCCTGCGCTTTCACGGGGCTGGTTACCAGGGGAGCGAGTGTATTGAGCTGTTGGATATTTTAAGGCAAAACCTAACTGCTGCGGAAAAGGCTGGTGCTACCCCCTCAACGGCCCCGGGGAGAGAGGGCTGTTGAGAATAAAAGAAACGGCATTGTGGTTTTGAAGTGCTGGAAGAGAATTTTCTTTTGGGGAAAAAAAAGACATACAATGGACGGCTTCAGAGGGCACTTTAAAGCGACATTTTATTCATTCAATT
This sequence comes from Myotis davidii, assembly GCF_000327345.1. Classification (NCBI taxonomy): domain Eukaryota; kingdom Metazoa; phylum Chordata; class Mammalia; order Chiroptera; family Vespertilionidae; genus Myotis; species Myotis davidii. Next base: position 1,312,900 of record NW_006284328.1, on the reverse strand, counting down.
TTGATACCACGTTATTTCTTGTCTGAAAACTTATACTCTGGGTATAAGGTTAAGTTGAATCTCTTCATTTTCGTTCCTAAAGGTGTGCTATTCGTATGAAATTCAATGATTTCCTCAGCCATAAAAGAGAACTAGAGGAAAAAGGTCTCAGAAGACAGTTTTTAAATGACAAAGGTGAAATGAAGAGGCAAAAAATATACTTTTACTCTTGCCACCTATCAGTCAAAAACTAAAAACCCTTTATTTTCCTTTCACGAAAATCTCGTTTCCTACAATTACAGTTTTAAAAGGTGTTTTTTTAATAGTATAATGAGGGAGGGAAACACCTGATCCAAATGAAGGAATCTGATTTTTGAGGGACTGAATGGTGAAAACTCAATTGATTCCACCTTAACCCTTCCAAGATAGCAGACAAATCCCTGTGCTAAAATGAAAGAGGGAGCATGCTGAAACAACCCATTAGGGAAAGGAAGTCTCTATTAAATGAAAACTTTTCCACCCTCAATATGTTTATAACACACAGTCCAGTTGCTGTGGTGACCCGCAGCCCAACTTTTTTCTTTTTCTTTTTCCAGAAACAGTAGCTAAGACCCAGAAAAAGAAATGTCTCCGAATTCAGCGGGCCGCTCAAATGAAACACCGACTTACAAAATGCATCAAGACCTGTCTGGAATCAAAACATCGTCGTTGACAAAAAGTAACCAGCTGTCTAACTGTACAGTAGCCTTCATTAAGAGAATATCATTGAAAATATATGGCTGTTACAATACAACGGGAAGGCAATAGCTCCCTAGGAGTGTAATTAATTTCACTTATGAGACTTTGATGCTTAAATAAAATCAGAGGGGAGAGCTGGAGGGAGGGGTTGAATAACTACGTTTTCACACAAACATCTCCGCCGGTCTTCCACGTTGAAGCACCAGGTTTTGCAAGCAGCGGGGAGGGAAGGGCTGACCCCGCCACCCGAGATATGGGCTGGACCGCTGTGATGAATCCAACTCCGAGCCTTTAGTTCAATGCCCTAAAACTTCAAGCAGCAACGAGCTGGGAAAAGCGCCAACGGTGCGCGCATCCTCCCTCCACACCTCTCCCCTCCCAGCGAAGCCAGTTAACATCCCGCCCCTGCAAGACGACTCAGCGGACTCTCCTAGGAATTAAGAAGCTACCGGCCCAGCTCCACGTGAAGCGGACAGTGAGGGGCCGGCGATTTGCGGGCGCGAGAGATAGGAAAAGGCAATGAAACTCGACACCGGATGAGCGCGAGCGCGCGGAGCGCAGGAAGCGGGTGGCCGTGCGCCGCGGAGGAGATCAAAGTGCGGAGGAGATCTAAGTGCGGAGGCAGCGCGCGCCGCCGGCCCGGGGACCGCCGAGCGACTGTACTTTCATTTTCCGACTTCCTGTCCCCGCGGTCGGACGCCCCGCTCGGCGCCCCCTCCCCCAGCAACACACACAAACAACCCGCCGC
>NW_006284328.1:1306509-1310793 GCF_000327345.1 Myotis davidii | reverse complement strand
CGCGGACCCGAATCCTCCGCCGCCGCCGGGACCCGGGGCCGCCTGCCCGCGCTCCTCCCGCCGGGGAGGGGGTGGCGCGTCTCTCGCCGCCGAGCGGAGCCGCGTGCTGCCCCCGCAGCCTTCTCCCCGCGGCGAGGACGGACAAGCTGGGCCACCGCCGCTTTCTCGTCCACGTGCCAGATCCTGGGCACCGCAGACTCTTGATGAACCTTAAAGCCGCTCCCAGGCTCTCGAGCGGGGGAACTGACAAATGGGGCCCGGGCGTCGCGGGGCAGCTCGTTCTGGCCTTGGGGTCAGACCTGAGTCCAATCCTGGCCCTGCCCCCCACGAACTCGGTGATCTTAGCAACTTTCTTAACCTCCCCAGACAGCTCGTCATCCGTTAGATGGAGAAAATGCCACCTCTTACACCTGCAATAATGAAAGATGAGGTGCATACATCACCCCGCAGAGTCTCCAGCCCATACGGTTCTCATTAACCATCCTCCTGAAGGAGCCAGGTCTCACGTGGTACAGGAGGCTCCTTAAATAATTTATCCGCAGAAGGGACGCGCAGTCAATTAGCTGAGCTGCTGAACACAACCTCCACGAAAAAGATGGCGTGTTCTACTTAACAGGAAACCACAGACGGGCCGGTGTCAGCTACTTGTGCCTACCCACTTACGGCTGTGTGACCTGCAGTGAGTTGCCTAACCTCTCTGAACCTCAGCCCCTCAGGCGCAATGCAGGCGATGAGGAGCATTGCTGAGAACACGAAGAGATAAAGGCTACATGAGTGTGCTGAGGGTATTACCCGGCACATAGTAGGCACCGGGTAAATGGTGATGCCCTTATTCCTCCCCCACCCCACAGTTGGATTCAGGGTAAAATTAATTGAACTCACTGAGTGAAACACAACCCTAGCATTACTTTATAGGCTTTTGAAAGAGAATCATTTCTCCCTTGGATTTCCAACCTTCACCGTGATACAGAGTAATTCTAATACACGGAGGGATTCCTGTAAAAGCAACACGATCAAAGGATGCCAGATTCTCTAATTTTACCAAAAGGATGTAAGAAATATTGTGTTGCCCTGGCCGGTTTGGCTCAGTGGATAGAGCATCCGCCTGCAGACTGAAGGGTCCCAGGTTCGATTCTGGTCAAGGGCATGTACGTGGGTTGCGGGCCCATCCCCAGTGGGAGAGTGTGCAGGAGGTAGCTGATCGATGTTTCTCTCTCATCGATGTTTCTGACTCTCCATCTCTCTCCCTTCCTCTCTGTAAAAAATCAATAAAGTATATTTTTTAAAAAAAGAGAGTGTTGCCAAAACCGGTTTGGCTCAGTGGATAGAGCATCCGCCTGCAGACTGAAGGGTCCCAGGTTCGATTCCGGTCAAGGGCATGTACGTGGGTTGCGGGCACATCCCCAGTGGGAGATGTGCAGGAGGCAGCTGGTCGATGTTTCTCTCTCATCGATGGTTCTGACTCTCTATCTCTCTCCCTTCCTCTCTGTTACAAATCAATAAAATATATTTAAAAAAAAAAAAAGAGAGAGTGTTTTTAAAGGAACGTGGAATAAATGAAACAGCCTACCACTCTTGGCACCTAACATAAAAATTTTCCTTGCAATAGCTTCCATTTTAAAAACCAAGAGGAAAAATAAGAATTTCTCAGGTCGGCTGATTAAGGTACATCCCCTGGAAACATTTGTTTATAGAAAGGTTACTTTGTAAAGGCCCGTACTGAGAGCAGTTAATGGCTGTGGAGTTCTTCTACACTGCTCTGCCCTGGTGAGCAGTGAACATCTGAGTCGGCCTCAGGGTCCACAGTTGTATGCTAACCCCCTTAGACTGAGCTGACAGTATTGTCAATTGCAATGTATTTTAGGGAAATATCCTACTTTCGGAGTTCTTCATAGCCAGTCTGTCTGCTATTAAATTGACGTAAAACAACAACAGTATATGTTGACAGAAACTAGAAGGAAAATAGATTTCAGATAAGTGGCTCGGGAGAAAAAAAGTTTATTCGTGTGCCTGGTTTTCCCACTCAGGATTCTATAAATACAGAATCTCTCTCCATGGCTCCTCACACAGCAGATGGTCCTGTTTTTGCAAACTCCTTCCTGGTTACATTGGTCAACCAAAACGGTGGTGCTTTTTTGTTATCTTGTTGGGTCATTTTCCCTCCAGATAGATGGATTCCTAATCTTAGCCTTAGCTGTTGAGGACTATCTCAAATCAAATTTGCTTTGAGCTCTTGTTACATAACCCTGTAATTATTGTATATGTGGGAATTGAATCTTAGAGGAAAATCTACCTTTAAAAATAAAATGCAGGCCCTAGCTGGTTTGGCTCAGTGGATGAACTTCAGCCTGCAGACTGAAGGGTCCTGGGTTCGATTCTTGTCAAAGGCACGTACCTCAGTTGCAGGCTCCTCCCCGGCCCAGGCCCTGGTCAGGGCTCATGCAGGAGGCAAGCAATTGATGTTTCTCTCACATCGATATTTCTCTCTGTCTTTCACAAAGATGGTGGTTAATTTGCATACGTAGGCTCGAAGCAGGGGAGCGAAGACTGAAGGCTCCAGCTGGAGCAAAGGCCTGGGTCCCGGGTGCTGGAGGAAAACTGGTGCCGGCAGCCGGGGGGTGGGGGGAGGGAAGGCCTATTGCACAAATCTCTTTGTGCAACGGGCCTCTAGTATATAAATAAACCTTTAAAAATTTTTAAAAATAAAATGCAAGCTCACTGTACATTGAATTTGGCAGCATTTGCTAACCCCACTCAAGCTACTACGGGTTGCAACCACACTCGTGATTGAGGCCCTGAAATTCACCAAAGATGACCAAGGCTCTTATCTGGGCAAAGACGTTTGATGCCCAAAATAAGACTTAAATCAGAAAGTAGTCAAGGTCCAGAGAAAGACCCGGGAGCACATCCGTGGACAAGGTACTTACGGCCTCTAGATGATGAGGAGAGTTTGTGGCAGCATCCTCCAGCCCTGGCTGTAATTCCACAGCACATTGTTCCCTGGAGAGGACATGACAAGACATGAGTTATTTATTGCCGTTACGTGCCCGGGCACAGCAACTAATACAGTTAATGACCTATCCCAAACATTCCTCAGGAATCACTTCATCTCATTTTAATCTTTGGAATCTATACCCAGTCTACTTCTTCCCTCCTCCGCTAATATTTTTATTGGTCTTTCACGAGTACACTTTTACTGGGCTTGTGAAATCGATATGGAGTATGTACTACAGAAAGGAGGGTGCTGGGCACTTGATTCCCAACGGCCCTTTGGAAAAGATGTACCTGGTAAAAGTTCATGAAGCCCACCTCCTGCGTAAACTGTATGAGGCTCTGGGTAGTCTGACCAACTCCTTGTAGGATACATACTGCTTGGCATGTTAAGCCAGAAGTTTCGTCCCCTCTCTTGTATATCTCATGATAACCAGCTGGAAAATGTTTCTTTTTCAATTGTTCCTCCCGACCCTGCTCCCAGCACCTAGTTTTCACCCTTATTCAACTGTACCCCTTCCTATACCCTAGTGACCTTTTACCCCCTCACCTACTAGAAACGTCTAAAGCGAAGAGGCTGGTCTCAGTCATCCCTGCATTCCCTAAAGCAGCGGTAGCCAACCGGCGGTCCGTGGACCACTGGCGGTCCGTGAGGTCCGAAGGTTGGTCACCGCGGCCCTAAGCATCTTGTGCAGCCCCCAGAACATGGTGATGCCTGAAAACACTGTGTGAAATGAAATCCTCTTGGGCCCACGGACCAGGATCACGGCTCATACATTTCCAAGGGGCCGCTGGCAGGGTTAAGGCCTGGAGGTAAAGGGGGAAAGGAATGTGTAATACTGTTCTGTTTACTATATACTATGCCGTTACTATAGAGTACACTCCGGAAGGGTTTCTTCTTTTTTCTAGGAATTTTCCGTCTTGGACCAGTAAACCTCAGAAACCATCCTCACTGTCCATGACTTCCATCAGTGTTCGAGTTCTCTCACGTCATCTCTTGATCCTGTTGACATAGACAAAGAATCCAGCTACTGATCCAGCGAGGACGGGGAGGGCAAAGGCAGGCTGACAAGTGCAGGGAGAAGCGCAGCTCTCACCAGGTTTTGGGGGCCAAAGAGGGAGGGGAGAGGGAGCGAGATTCCTCCTCCGTGCACATGAGACATTTCCTGAGAGGGGTGGAGGCCGGGAGACGTGGTGCAATGCCAGCTCCTCTCTTCCCTCCGTTATTTATCCAGCTGCAAAGCAGAATGAGGCTTGCTCGCTCGAGAACTTGGCTTGGGAGTTGTGCAGACA
>NW_006284328.1:1289740-1306456 GCF_000327345.1 Myotis davidii | reverse complement strand
GGACACTGGCAGTCTGTAGGCTCACCCTGTAAAGGGGGGGAAGGGGGGAACTGTTGGGTCTGTGGGGCTTTTTTCTCCCTTCTTTCTCGCAGCTTCTCCCTGCCCCTCAGAAAATGCCGTCGAAATCAGATCCCAGCGAGAAGCCTGGGGTTCTCCCACGAGGGACAGGGAACCCCAGCCAAGGCCTCGTGGGCACGGAGCCCTCTGGTGAGGTTCTGCTCAGCACTGTACGCTCGCCAATGTGCGCACCTTTCACCTTCCTGTGCCTCCTCCTTGCCCCTCGTCCCAGCCCGCTCCCTCAGCCTTATTTCTCTTCGGTGTCTACCTTTCCTTTCCCTTTGTACCTCCAGGCCTTAACCCTGCCAGAGGCCCCTCGAAAATGTATGAGCTGTGATACTGGTCCGTGGGCCTGAGAGGATCTCACATCACACAGTGTTTTTATGCATCACCATGTTCTGGGGGCTGCACACGCTGCTGAAGGGGATGCAGAGATGACTGAGACCAGCCTCTTCGCTTCAGGCGTTTCTAGTAGGTGAGGGGTGAAGACCACTTGGGTACAGGAAGGGGTGTCAGTTAAATAAGGGTGAAGACTAGGTGCGGGGAGCAGGCGGGGAGGAACATCATGTTCTCACCAGGACATCACCGCGCTCCAGGGCATCTGGGATGTAGAGGAAGTTGGGGCGGGGGGCGGGTTGTAGGGATGCAGTTTGCTTAAATGCCGTCCCCCTGCTCTGCTGCCTCCGGCCATCTCTCATGTTAGGTCTCAGCTCAGATGGCCTTTGCCGGAGGGAGTCCCCCCGACCCCTACACTGGGAGTGTGACCTCCAGTGTCTTCCCTTGTGTACAGTACCAGCCCTGTTTGTGGCACCCCCACATTGGCCTGAAGTGTCTTATTCGTCTCCCCAACCTGTGGGCCTGGGTCCCCTAGAGACCTGCTGACCTGTGCAGCCCAGTGCCCAGCACAGCCCCCGCCCCAGGAGCTGCTCCGTACATGCGGGTGGAACTGGTGCGGTCACATCCTGCTGTAAGGGTGCTTCCTGGGTCACAGCTGAGCCTCTTTCTGGGGCCTCACAGGGTGTAGGGGTCTCTTCTAAGAGCACCGATCCCTTCACCCTCACGGCCCAGGCACCTCCCATCGCCTAAGACCAGCATCTTGGAGCATTAGGATTTCAACATACGAATTTGGGGGTGACACCAACATTCAGTCCATAGCATGTGATAATGAATGTACCGGCTACACAACAGGGCTACAGGCAAGAGAGAGGCCCCCCCATTTACCTCCCCCCGACTCCGCCACCCGCCCAACAACAACATGGGGCAATCACTCCGCACCTTCCTCACCGAGTCTCTTTCCGTTTCACCTGCCCATCTCCCTTCTGCCGACAGGTCCTCCTGAGCTGCCTTAAAACAGACTCCTAGCTGCTAGCCAACTCTGCCACATTGTCCTAACCAAACCAGGCGTATCTAACGGAAGAAGAAGAAAAGCGTTGAGCCTCTGTATAGCCTGTGTGACATTCTCTTTTGTATTGTAGCCATTTGTGTCTTTGGGATGGGGACTGAGTATCTCTAGCCAAATAGAGTGCTTGTTCGCCACAGACCAACACCTCTGGTTGAGTGAGGGGTCGTACTCCAGCCTCTGCACACATCTGTGCTTGTGGCCACTGGCCACTGTCTACAGCAGTGGTTCTCAACCTTCCTCATGCCGTGACCCCTTCATACAGTTCCTCATGTTGTGGTGACCCCCAATTTCATTGTTACAAATTGAACATAATTAAAGCATAGTGATAAATCACAAAAACAATGTGTAATTATATATGTGTTTTCCGATGGTCTTAGGCGACCCCCGTGAAAGGGTCGTCGACCCCCAAAAGGGGTCGCGGCCCATAGGTTGAGAACCACGGGTCTACAGCCTTCTCTCAGAGAACCTCGGGGTTGGAAGGTGCTTATGACACACCCGCCACCTCTTAACGCTTGAATCTCCTCCATGACCCTGCACCAAGCACTGGTCCAGCCCACATCCCAAGAGAACGGCCTACCTCGATTTACCCTTTGACTCCATCACTATCTGGATTCCCGTGCCTCTCTCCGGCCCCCTGCTCCCTGGAAAACACAGAACCACCCATTCCTTCTTCCACAGAACAGCCCTTTAATAGCTGGAGGCTGTCCTCCCGTCCCCTGAGGAAGCCAAGCCAAACACATCTCCATTCCATCCCCCCTTCCCCAGGGGATGGGATTCCAAGTGTCTTCACCATTTTGCTCGTCGCCCTCGCTCTAAGTTGGATGGACAATCCTGATACCACATTGGGCAGAACATGGCTTGCTTTTTCAAGATACTGAGCTAAGGAGAAAATTCAAGCATAAGCTTCATACAGGCAAAAAGCAAAAAAAAGTTACACATAAGGTTTGAAAATAGGCTACGGGTTGCCTGCCTGCTCCAAACACCCTGCCGCCCACGCAACCCACAACTCTTCCCAATGTAGCCAGGAAGGCAGGCGGCAGGCGCTAAAAATGTCCTGTTTAAAAACATGCAAGCAGCAGCGAAAGGTCTGTATTTTCAGAAATGTCCTGGGAGCTCACTGAAGTGAGGGATTGGGCCAGCTCCAGCCATTTACCCCCCTCCCCCGCCCAGATGTGTACAACCTCAGCTTCCCAGTGTAACACCGATCTCAGGGGTGAGGCCTGTGGGCCCGCCCTGCCCCTCCCGTACCACCTCCCATTGTTCTGAATGCGCCTTTCACCTTCAAGAACCAAACTATGGTCCGGCCAGTGTGGCTCAGTTGGTTGAGCGTTGTCCCATGCACAGAGGTCGCCAGTTCGATTCGGGGTCTGGACATGTATGTGCCTGGGTGGCAGGCTCGATCCCCAGGAGGGGGCGTGCAGGAGGCAGCCGATCGATGGCTCTCTCATCAATGTTTCCCTGTCTCTCCATCTCCCTTCCTGTCTCCGAAATGGATAAAAACATTTTAAAAAAAGAACCAAACTGTGTGTCGTTTGCTTCTGCACATCTCTGTGAGCAAGGACCTCTGAGAGGGGAGGAACTGTGTCTCTCTTCACCCTGTCCCCCTGCCGTCTCCCACCCAAACCTGCTCTTTCAAAAGGCATTTTATCAGGTCATCTGCATGCTCTCATGAATCCGAATCCGTGTCAGGACATCATTTTCCCAGGCTGGTGGGATGTGCCCTGGAAAGCTTTGCCTTCCTTTCTGGGCCGCATTTCATCGCCTGTAAACTGAGGGGGATGTGTGTGCTCCAGCTCCTGTGTCTGCGTGTCTGTGAGCCGATGATTTATGTGGTGTTAATAAGACCTCACTGTATTAGTCATGACTAATTAGTCATCAGTCAATAGGTAGTTTCCTATTGGTCCCTCTAGATAGAACGGTTTATTATAAGGAACTGGCTCACGCAGTTATGGAGACAACAAGGCCTGGAAGCCGGGGACTGGCTCCCGGCCTGGCTGACGTTTCGGTTGGAGTCTGAAGGCAGGAAGATGGTGATGTCCTGATTCCAAGGCCGCCAGGAAGGAGGAGTTCTGTCTTATCAGAGGCAGACCAGCTTTTTTTTCTTTTTTAATATATTTTTATTGGTTTCAGAGAGGAAGGGAGAGGAAGAGGGAGCTAGAAACATCCATGATGACAGAGAATCATTGATTGGCTGCCTCCTGCACGCCCCCCACTGGGGATCGAGCCCACCACCCAGGCATGTGCCCTTGACTGGAATCGAACCCGGGACCTTTCAGTCCGCAGGCCGACGCTCTATCCACTGAGCCAAACCATCCAGGGCCCAGCTTTCTTGTTGTTGTTGTTGTTCTATTCAGACTTTCAACTGATTGAACGAGGCCCATTTACCTTTGCTTTACTCAGTCTACGCATGTAAATGTTCATCCAAAAACACCCTCGAAGTCACACCCAGAAAAATGTTTGAGCAAGTATCTGTCCACCTGGGGCCCAGTGAGTTGGCATAAAATTAACCATCACCCCGTGAGAATAGAGACGGTCTCGCGAAAGGCCTGGCCCTGGTTGTGAACAAGACATTGTGACCAAAGCATCTCATCGATGTTTTCATCTCTCCCTCTCCCTTTCTCTGTCTCTAAAATCAATTTAAAACACACGCACATATATTTAAAAAAGGAGAGAGAGAGGTCAGGTGGGAAAGTTCTTGGAACACCTGGACTTAAAGACTCTACCTCTTCTCCCTGTCTCTTACCCGTCAGCCTCACAATCTCCACTCCCACGTCACAACTCGAATTTTTTTCTTTTTTTTTTACATTGAGAAAAATGTGAAGCACTCTAAGGAACATATTACCCCCCAAAATCCACAGACATTAATAAATTAAATGAAATACTCCGTTCTGCAGCATACTGACACAAAACCACAAACTCATTTTAAAAAAGCCACGTGAAACCACTCATCACTCACTCAGTATGACTATACTGAACACAAAGGTCCAAAACGGGTCCGACGACGAACCATGTGACCGGCCAAGCAAAACCCGCCTGCACTGCAGCAGCCATGGGTGCTGGAAGCAGGACTGCCCAGCGGAGGTCGTCCACCTGCTCAAAAGGAAGGTGGGTTTCCTCTGCCCGTGCCTTTGGTTGGCTCACGAATTCATTTAGTCAAGCGCGCCGATGCATCGAGCACCCTAAACACCCCTCCCATCGATCGCTCCTTGCTAGCCCTCGCCACCGCTGTCCTGTCATCTCTGTCTGAGGCTAATACATTACCCTCATCGATCCCCAGCTCGCCTCTGCGGCTGGCCATCAAGTCCCTGCCTACCCTGCAGCCTCATCTTCCCAAGGCTCCGAGCTGACTCACCTTGGGAGACTCGCCTGCATGCCGCAACGGCCCCCGGGCTCCGTCCAGCTCTGTATCCCCATGGCCCGCTACTCTCCGGTTCCCTCAGCCCCCAACCCCTGCTTCAGCCACAACGAGCGTCTTCCCGCTGTTCAACCAGACTTGCCTCTGTCGAGCCTCAGTGCCTTTGCACGGGATGCGTTCTCATCATGCCAAGCTCTCCGCCTCTTCTCTGTCTACTGAAGTTGTATTTATTCTTCCACTCTCCGCTTAAACATCTCCTTCCCTGGCTCCTGGATGTTAATCGCGTCCTCCTCCATAATAATAATGCGTAGATACAGATCTAGATTTGGAACAGCACTCAATACGACGCAGCTTTTGCTCCAGAACTTGGTGGGGGGACGGGCTGTGAATTCCTGTTGGGGTTTCAGGTCTCATTTTAGCTTCTAGGAAACCCTCTCTGGTTCCCCACTATCAGGCCTCACCCCGGGCTGGGCCAGGGCCCCTCTATGTACTTCCCTTGCCCCGTGGCCCTCGCCCCAGTACCGCCACGTGTTCTGTGATTGCTTCTGTGTGTCGCGGCACCCCTCAGCGGTCAGGGACTTGAAAGAGGGTAGAGACTGCTCCTGTTTCCAGCCTGTCACAGCCCTGGCACGTGATGGTTGCTTAATAAATGTTTGTGGAGAGAATTAGATGAGTGAGTCAAATGAAGTTTTGCCCCATGCGCATGGGCGCCATAGTGGCTGCATGTTACGGGAAGACGGGGGGAGGATGTGATTAACATCGAGGAGCCCGAGAAGGAGATGTTTAAGCGGAGAGTGGAAAAATAAATACAACTTCAGTAGACAGAGAAGAGGCGGAGAGCTTGGCATGATGAGAACGCATCCCGTGCAAAGGCACTGAGGCTCGACAGAGGCAAGTCTGGTTGAACAGCGGGAAGACGCTCGTTGTGGCTGAAGCAGGGTTTGGGGGCTGAGGGAACCGGAGAGTAGCGGGCCATGGGGATACAGAGCTGGACGGAGCCCGGGGGCCGTTGCGGCATGCAGGCGAGTCTCCCAAGGTGAGTCAGCTCGGAGCCTTGGGAAGATGAGGCTGCAGGGTAGGCAGGGACTTGATGGCCAGCCGCAGAGGTGAGCTGGGGATCGATGAGGGTAATGTATTAGCCCCAGACAGAGATGACAGGACAGCGGCGGCGAGGGCTGGCAGGGAGCGATCGATGGGAGGGGTGTTTAGGATGCACAATCAATATGCCTTGGTGGGTTTCTTTATGACTAATGCACGAAGACTGGGAAAATGTCCGTCCGATCGATGGAAGGGCTCATGGATCCGGAGAGTGCGCGTGGAGTCATAAACACCACCAGCTTGTTCGGTAGGAGATGGTCTTTGTCCCTATTTTAAAATCATGCTCCCAGTAGTGGTTTCTCCCGCCAGCGCCCTCTGCAGTCCTGTGTTGCTGGTGCTTGTCACACCGCCTTTTCACTGGACACAGCTTCTTTCCCCAGGGAAATCTGAGAGCTCAGAGAGCAGGGACTGCCCACACCTCCACACCCGCTGGTGCCCTTCCCTCTCAGGTATCCAGTCAATGGCAATGGTTGACAATGGATCGGTTGGTGCTTATCAGAAGGGCACGGCACAGACCAAAAGTCCTCCACATTAAGAAGTCACCCTTTTGTGTTGGAACTAGAGGCCCAGTGCACAAAATTTGTACACTGGCAGGATCCCTAGCAGCTGCCAGCTGCCGGCCAGGGCCTCCCTCACTTCCTGGTCGAACTCTCAGACAACTCCTGGATGAGAGGACAATTTGCATACTACGCTTGTATTATATAGGATATTAGATTCACAGAAAAGCTGTGGAGACAATGCAGGGGCCTCCCAGATCCCCCTCACCTCCTCCACCTGTTAAACTTGTGATGGTAGAACAAGAAGAGCCGGAGGCAGTGCCGCTGGACCAGTGGCGGCATCTTCACAGGCCTGTTTGTCACTGATGGAAGAGGAAGTGCCTCCTGCTACATGCTATTCCCATGTCACTGTAATAAAGTCACTGAGAAAGGCCAGCCAGTGGGGTACCCTCTGTGTCAGGGCACCGCCCCCCCAAGCCTGCTTCTTGCTGGCTCACCCACACCTGGCTCTCTCTGGAGCTGCTTCCCCTGAGAACCTGGATCCCTAAGCTGGCCCAGGGCTGCTCCCAGCAGCCTCCTCGCAGCCCATCTGAGCTGCAGTGAGGGAGGGTGTCTGTCGTTGCCACAGCCCCAGGGCTAACACGGGGCCAGCATACAGGAAGGTAGAACGATACTATATACCATCTGATGAAAAGGAAGGAGCATTAATGGGCCTGTAAATTGCTAGCTTATTGGGCGGGGGAGCAACTCAGAACCATAAAGTCACGGCATTCGAGAGCTGTGTCTATGTCTATTAACCCCTCACTGTACCCACAGAATGACATGTCAAAGGTCAAATGCTAGCAAGAGGCAGCTGGGTCAAGTGACAAGCTGCCTCCTAGTGCATGTGGAGATCTGGTGACAGTGTTGGGTGTCAGGAAGCCCCAGCTCTGAGCAGCCCTCCGGCCAACAGTGGCAGAACTGCCAGGCTGCTGTAACCAAACCTGACCCTGGAAACCAAGGTCTTTTTCCCCAACAGCACAAGAAGTAACCCGAGATCCAAGCTGCCCAGGCGACGTTCCCCACCCCTCCTCTTCCTCCTCCCCCATCCACTGTAACTGGCTCTGCAGGGAGGGCACCCCAGGCCAGAAAGGAAGATCCATGAATGCACAGGGATGGGGCACCGCTCACTGACTCCAGCCCAGCCCCCCTTTCTCCAGCCCAGGACCCTGCGCTCCACCCTACACAACCCTCCCCCTGGGAGCTGGGCAGGATCCAGCATGAGAGGGGTGGAGAGGGCTGTGGGATAGCCTGACCCTTTCTTTCTCCCTCACAAAAAATTCATATTTATTTCCACCCCCTAAACTCTATCAGTATCTTTGGTTCATGTTCTGCATTCCCCACGTACATCCTGCCCGAAACATGTACGTACATTTGATTCAGGCATTGCTGTTCCTTACGGGCGTGAGCCAGATTGCACTTGTCTGGGCCCCACGTGGAGAGGACTCGGTGGACTCAGTGGTGATGTCCTTGAGCTGGCTACTCACCATGTCCTGGCCAGAGCCCTCTTTCTTCCTGCTTCGCTCCTCCTTGCTGTACTTGTTAGCAAGTTGATGTTTCTGTGAGAAACATATTTCAAAACTTGAGGGCTCCCAGCAGAAGGCTCTGATTGCCTGTGAGCTGGTTTATCTGGTCCCGAACATTGAAAACCTGCTAGCAAAGCCCTCTGAGCCCGAGCCTCTTGTTCCCGCAGGGTTTGCAATCTGCTTTTGCGTGCTCTGAAGCAGTTGGCACCGTGGGGATAAGGACCCGTCCAAGGGAGAAAGAATAAACACATTCGCCCAGCCGTGCGTGGCTCAGTGGTTGACCTACGAACCAGGAGGTCATGGTTCGACTCCCAGTCAGGGCACATACCTGGGTTGTGGGCTCGATCCCCAGTAGGGGGCGTGAAGGAGGCAGCTGATCCATGATTCTCATCATTGATGTTTCTATCTCTCTCTCCCTCTCCCTTCCTCTCTGAAATCAATAAAACTATATTTAAAGTAAATAAATGAAAATTGAGGAGATGCCTATGGATTATACGAATTTAAAAGACATGCCCATCAGTTGCAATGTGTGGAACTTATTTTGTTCTAATTTGAACAAAATCTTTACAAAATAATTTGAGATGAAAATGTGAACACTGACTGGATATTTGATTACAATAATGAATTATTATTTTTTTATACTAGTAATGTGGCTATGTAGTTTTTAAAATAAGTCTTTATCTTTTTCTTTTTTTTAAATATATTTTTATTGATTTCAGAGAGGAAGAGCGATAGAAACATCAATGACGAGAGAGAATCATTGATTGGCTGCCTCCTGCCTGCCCCCCACTGGGGATCAAGCCCGCAACCCAGGCATGTGCCCTTGACTGGAATTGAACCCAGGACCCTTCAGTCCACAGGCTGATGCTCTATCCACTGAGCCAAACCAGCCAGGGCAAGTCTTTATCTTTTAAAAATAGATGCTGGCAGTGCGGCTCAGTTGGTTGGGTGTTGTCCTATGCACCAAAAGGTTGCTGGTTTGATCCCCAGCCACGGTGTATACAGGACGCAACCGATCGATATTTCTTGCTCACACTGATGTTTCTCTCTGTACCTCTCTCCAATAAGAAAAAAATAAAAAATAGTCCTATCCCGTTTGGCTCAATGGATAGAGTATCAGCCTGTGGACTGAAGAGTCACAGGTTTGATTCTGGTCAAGGGCACATGCCCAGGTTGCAGGCTTGATCCCCAGGACGGGGCGTGCAGGAGGCAGCCAATCATTGATTCCCTCTCATTGTTGATGTTTCTCTCTCTCTCCCTCTCCCTTCCTCCCTAAAATCAATTTTATATATATATATGTATATATTAAAATAAATAAAGGTCATTGCCAACTTGATAGGCAAAATATTTTAAAAAATAAAAATAAAATTTAAAAAAGCTCTTTGTTAATATGTATATCTCACACACACACCAAAAAAAGGCAGGAGGTAGGTTGCAGGATATGGAACAAAAATGTCAGAACATTAATAACTGTTGAACTTGGACTCATTATATCAGGCTCATTACTCATGTATGCTTGAAATTTCCATAATAAAAAGCTAAATAAAATATAGAACATTTAAAAAATGAATAAAACTGGTTTTTGCTAGTAACTACTTAAAGGACAGGAAGACCCGTCAAGGTGAGGGAGGCGACAAGGCAGAGAAGTTTCTGAACTTGACCTGAGCCTGGCAGGAGGGATGAAGGAGATGAGGAAGGGCAGGTCCGAGGCACAGAGGGGTCAACATCCTCACCTGCACAGCAGGGGAGTTTGTCTTGCTGTAGTTGATAATGGGTGCTTGTTCCATCTCCTTGGACACACTATAAACCCTTTGAGAAGGAAAATGCCCCCACTCCCCTTCACTCCCAACCCCTTCATCTCCCTCACATTCCCAAAGGAACCCCTCAATCCAGGGGCTAGCACAGCCACACCCAATCACCAAAGAACCAGAGTATTGGTCTATGGCTCCACCTGCTGGTGACGCTGGGAACTGAAGCTACCCCCCGCCCGCCCCTCCTCCCGGGACACACAAAAACCCAGCTCCAATGAGAAGGGATCAGAGGATAATTTTTGAGAACTCTGGTCCTTCCCAGCAGCGAAGATAAATACAGGCCAATTAAACATATAAGAAACCTTTAATTTTATCACCATAAACATTATATTCTGATTGCTCACATACAGTATAAAATATTTACTCCGCTAAATAAATAAGACATGACGTTATTGCAAACGGCACTTAAAACCCCCCAGAGATATGCCCTCCTTAACCTAGGCAGGGGGTGCTCCTGAGATTCTGTGCGAGTGTCCCCAAGCACAGATATGCCCTGGGGGCCGAGACGGATACAGGTTCGAGGAGCCACACTGAGTGCTTCTGGTCCCGAAACAGCTCCCAAGAGAGGCTGTGAAGCCAGTGGAGAAAGGTAAGGGGTGGGCAGCGCCTTCATCAGCCCAGTCCGAGAGGAAGCAGAGGGGAGGCGGGCGGGGCAGGCTGGGCCGAGAGAGGAGGGCAGTCCAGGGAGGCTGCTGAGACCTGCAGTCCAACCCTCGGCCTTTACCAGCCTTGGGTGAGAGGAGCTGGGATCAGTTGGGGCGAGCAGAGCTTCCGAGCTCCTGGGTTAGAAAGTTTGGGGGCCAGACCAGCCACTCCAGGAAAAAGAGATGCTGGCAATTCTTGGCCCAGTAACCAGCCATCTCCGGGGGCCCTGTCGTTGAGGATGTCGCCGCCCAGACACAGAGCTGGGAATTGATTCCCCTCTATTTAAATAAATAAGTTAAATATTTAAAGGCCTGTGTCCCTTTGATGGAGACAGACAGGCCAACAAGCCGTATCCTGATGACACAGGGCTGGGGGCATCCGTGGAAAGGCAGTGCTGGGAGGACAGACAGTGTCCCCTTTCCCCTCAGAAATCTGCCCCCCAAGTAACTTCCATACTTTCAAATCCTGTGCGGGAGAGTTTCACACTAGAGCAACACTGGGGGAACCTATAGGATATGGGGGCTTGGAGAGAGGAGACCTGGTGGCTGAGTTTACTCAACTCCCCATGTACCTTCTCTTGGTATGTCTGATCAGGGCGCTAGCTGTTCCCCTGAGCTTGGGTAATCCCGCGAGAATCCTGAATTCCAGTGCACGGTGCTAGTCAAATGCCCCGACCTTCTCTCCCTGTAAGTCCAGACTTAGGCCCATGTGGAGTCAGCCACAGCCCCAGCGATAGGAGAGAGGTGGGAGGGAAGCCCAGTGCCCTATCTGTGCAGCTACGCACCTTACCGCCAGGGGGTGGCAGCAGAGAGCCACACCAGTTGGACAGCAATAGAAACTGGGAAGCCAGCCCCACAGCCCTCTGGAGCCTGGAAGAGGGGGAGCTGGGACCCAGGGAGGCAGGCCCTCGCTCAGTGGGTGGGAAGTGCTCTACACTGAGTATTTGGCCAGGTCACTCTTGTCAAATACGACCCGCGTAGCAAAGTAAATGGCAACCAGACCCAGGCCTGCGGCTGACACCATATAGGCAGTGACAGACTGGCTGAGCTGGACGATGGAGCCCATGAACAGGGACGGGGCCACCTGGGACAACAGGAAGGCACTGTCCAGGATGGCGAGGTCCAGGCAGATGCCCCTGCCTGGAACGACCCTGGTCTCGGGCGGCTCGCCCACCACCACACGCATGGAGACATCGCAGGTGGAGGCCCCGCAGAGCGCAGGCGCAGAGGGGAGCAGGCCGCTGCCTCCAGCACCCACATGTCCATTGGGGAAGGGGGACGTGGCCTTGGGGCCGGGCAGGAAGCTAGTCATCAGGCTGTCTTCAGTGGCACCCCCTCCGGCATCTCCTCGGTACTTGGGAAGAAATACCTGGGGGAACAGAGGAAGGAAAAGGGGACGAGGATGGTGTGTACCCAGGCCTGGGAGTCCCCCGGCGATGAGAACACCAGTCCACAGGCCTTAGTGAAAACCAGGCAGCGGGTCAGAAACCTGAGCTTGGTCTGGGTCGAGTCAGAACCCTCTTCAGGACTGGGAGATGGGCAGGGGGCAGGGACAGGACAAATCTGAAGCTAGAAGTCTAGTTGGCCGCATTAGGTCTGAGATCCGTGGCAGAGCTCACCCCTGACCCCAGGGAGCCCATGACTCACGGAAGTGGGCAAAGACAGGTGCAGGCAATGCACAGGGCCAGCTGTGCCATCAGTGACTGCTGGAAGGGGCCTCCCAAGCTCTCCCCTTCCTGCCTGCTACCCCAGGAAAGACCAGTGAGGCTGGAGCCTGGAGGGGCCCCTGGAGTGAGAAGTGCTCCTCGGTCCACGGGGAGGACCGGCCCCTGTATGTTCCCTGGCACCAGTGCATGTGCCCAAGCCTGGCCTCGGGACATCAGCCCCAAGCCCGCAGCCCGGGCGGCGGAAGAGTGGAGGCTGATGCAGGTTATCAGTGTGCTGACAGGTTCCCCCAACCAGAACCCGGGCCCCTCCCTCCATTCCTTCCCCCCCCCTGCAGCTACCGATTTGGTTAACCAGCCTTCAGTTTGCTGCTTCCCTGCTACCCACTCATGTTCTATAAGGGCAGAGACACGTCTCCTCAAGTTTGGAAGCTCCAAGGACACACCTGCATCTCCTCCCTGGGGACACCCCAGCTTCTTGCCCGTCTGGGCAGAGCTCTGTGCCCAGGACTGCAGCTCAGTGAGGCCAGTGGAGGAGACAAAGTTGACCATGTAGCCTGGTCAGGAGGCTGCCCGCAAAAGGGGGCCCCTGGAAAGGCTAGTGTGAAACCCCCACTTCAAAGTGTCCAGGCAAGTGGGGTCAGGCCGAGGGGGTGGGGGACGGGAACAAAGGAAGAGGAGAAAAAACAGGAAAAGAGAGAATTCCATAGGAAGAGGCAGATAAAGCACGGGAGGGGACAGTGAGGAGCCTTCCCGTCTGGGAGACCAAAGCAGGCCCAGGTCAGTCAGCCCCTCCCAGCCTCTGCCCAACACCAGGCCACCCCCACTCCCATCTGCAGAAGCTGGGCCCCAAGGTCACCTGGCCCAGCCCCCTGCCCCCACAGCATAGCGCAGCCATCGGAGGGCTTCTTGGCACAACTCTTCAGGACTCCCCCAGGGAAGGATTCTGCACTTCCTGCAATCATCCACTCAAGTGCTTTATAATCCTGACACCAGGAAGTCGTTCCCAGAAGCTAATCTATACCCTCCTTCCGCAGCCCACGTCTCTGGCCCAGGGCTGCCTGGCCTTCCTCTCTGATCAAAGACTGCTTTCTCAAACTTCTCTTGCCTGAGCCCAGTTCTGGGCCAGCCAGCCCCACTCCACCCCACCACCTCCCTCCCCCGACAAGGCCCAAGGTAGCATCCGGTGTGAGTACCTGCCTCTCCCGGTGGTAGAGGGAGGCCAGTGTGTAGGGCAGGATCTGCAGGGTGGAGAAGGTGAACCCGGTGAGCGCGGCTGAGGCGGTCACAACAGCCACACTGCGCGACAGGCACGTGGCGCCCGCAGCCACGGGGAAAGCCACCACACTGGCCAGGTAGACTGCCCGCGTGCCGAATCGCTGCACCAGCCGGTCCATGACCAGGGAGAAGAGCAGGGAGGTGGCACACTGCAGGAACAGCCCCAGGCTGCCCATTCGGACTCCTAGACAGAGAGGCAGGAGAGAGGCAGTCAGGCGGGGAGGGGGAGGGGCCCAATACAATCTGGGGGTGCTCAGAGTTAGGAGCCATGGACACCTGCTGCCCAAGACCTGCTAGGTCAGCCCTGCTCCCCAGCACCCTCCTTCCCTACCTGTAACCCCACGAGTCTAGGCCGTCCCACTGACCTCAGGGAATGTGGCCAGAGCTACTGGCTAAGGGCAGCGGAAGCCGCTCGGAGGGTCAATAGGCAGCCCCGGCTAGTGCTCAGCTAGCTAGGAGGACGAGAGGAACACAACGACAGTTCCGCCAGAGGCTCTGAGGTTCCAGGATATCTGGGCCACAGGGTGTTGGCAAGGGAATTTGGACAGTCGGGAGCGGCAGCAGGGGACACCATTGAACAGGCAGACCTGACACGCCAGCCTGGACTCCTCCACTCCCTTTGGACCTTAAATCAGTGCAGCCTTTTCTGTCACTTTGGGACAAGGGCCCTGATCAAACCCCCAGAGCAGCCCCAGGCTCTACTGAGACTGCAGGCTCAGCTGCTCTGTAACCTTGAGGAGCTGCAGGCAGAGGCTGGGCCCGTTTTCCTGATGGGGAAGTCAGGGTGCAGAGGTGCACAGCTACCTGCCCAGGTGCAGGTGGTGGGCATGCCCCTATGCCTGAGCCCCCCAACCCCCCTACTCCGCCCTCCCCCGCCAGGGAGCCTTACCTTCATCGTAGTGTCTCCGGGCTTCAGTGCCTGGCTCAGCCCTGGGCACACCCTGGTACAGCCCCTCGCCCACGAAGTCCGTGTAAAACAGCGTGAAGGTCATGAATGCCATCCAGCTGCACAGCTCGGCCACAAAGAGTCGGCGCAGGGCATGCGGCACGCGGCAGCAGAGCTGGTGCAGCCGGGGAAACAGGGCGCCCAGGTTCCGGAAAGCCAGGCGGGCGCGACACGGGCAGCCGCGGACTGGCCTGGAGGGGATGGACAGCCCTTCTGCTGGCTCGGATGGGTCCAGGGCTGCCTCCTCGACCACAAACAGTGTGGCCGCCACGCACGTGAGGAAGATGAGAGTGAGCAGGCCGAAGAGACACTCTTCCTGGGTGCCCAGGTAGGGGGCCAGGGCGCTGGCGTCCCAGTCGATGGCAGGCAGGAGGTAGCCCAGGCAGCCCCCGAGGCTGATCATGAAAGCATAGACGGAGAAGGCCTGGCGACAGTGGTCGGGGTCCCGGAAGAGGTCAGAGAGCAGGGCCTCCAGTGGAGTGAAGCACACTTGGCCGCAGAAGTCCAGCAGCCCCACGCCCACGATCAGCAGTGCCAGCTCCAGGGGCCTGGGGTCCGGGCACAGCAGCCCCGCCAGCCAGCTGGCCCTCGGGATGAGGAAGAGGCTCAGCAGGACGCCCAGGGACAGGGCCCAGATGAAGGGCCTCCGGCGACCATAGCGCCCACGCCAGTGGTCACTGGCTGAGCCTAGGAGTGGGACCGAGACCAGGCCCAGCACTGGACCGATGCCTGCAAGAGAGGCAGGTAGCATGAGCCAGAGGCTGGGGCAGGGGCAGGGGGACCAACCTCCTTGGGAAGGATGGAAATGGCCGTGATACTCTCACAGGGAAGACCGCTCCTGCCCTGGGCACTGTGCTGAGTACTTCGGGACTCTAATGTACTCCTCACAGCTAGGATCACTAACACCCCATTTTCAGATGGGAAAACTGAGGCATGGAGCGACGGATGAGTAAGACTCGTGTCCAAGGCTAGGGCGAGGAGGGCGGGAGGCAGGGCTTTGGCAGGCGGTCCGACTCCAGAGGCCACCATCCTGGCAGAGCCCCTGCCGCCTGGGAGCTGCACGGGGCTGCCCACTTGCTTTTAGTAGCTTTTGCAGAATTCACCCCACAGATAAGCAGGAGCCCTGGCTGGGAGACCCTGACCCTACTACCCAGAAGCCAGGTGTATAGCTGGCTAGGTCACTAACTTCTGAGAGACCTCCACTATATTCCCGGTGGACTAGACACCCTCCACGGCTTGCAGCAAGCATTAAATGAGATAACAGACAGAAATGAGAAAGGGCCATTTCTACAGTGTCTCCATGAGCCGGTCATGATGCAGGGCCAGGGGCATAGTGATGAACAGGGCATGTGGCCTTTTCTTCTTCTTGGGACCCTCTCAGCCCAGACAGCCCCCTCTCCCGCCAGGTGGCTCTGTGGACAGAGGCACTGTTGCCCTATTCCCAGGTGGCATGTATCTGGAACAGGAGGCAGGAGGAGTTGGCGACTTACCCAGCACCATGGTCATGAACTTCTCTTCGACCCCCACTTCCAGCAGCAGGGGTGGCACATAGGTGATTCCCGCGGCCAGACACACCTCCAGGCCGAAGGTCAGCAGGTTGACCAGCAGGAGCTGGGCTTTCCGATGCCGCAGCAGGCGGCTCACCCACAGCCTCTGGACCATGGCGGGCCAGGTGGGTAGGGCTCTGACCCCGTCACTCGTTCCAGAACCGCCTCGTCCCAGTCCCGCTCCAGGCGCCCAGGCCTCTCCTCCTCACGGCCACAGACTGCCGAGGACGCAGCCAGGAGCCCATTTCCGCCAGCCCTTCATGCAGGTCTGGCTTCTCAGCCCCTGCTCAGTGCCTGCTGCCGCGGGTGCCTCGGTGGGGACATGACACTCAGATCCTAAAAGGGCAGGAACACATCCCCACACTGAGTGCGAGGTCCTGGGAACCGGGGGTCCAGGATTTGCTCCGATGGCCCTGAATCCTGGTCGCTCCCAGGCTGGTGCTGGGCCCTGCCACCTAGGTGCCACCCCCCGGCTGCCCAATCAGGAAGTGCATGTTAATATTAGCCTAAGGCTGACATAATGAATAAGGTAAATATGATTTTTAAACCTCAGCACACTCCAGAGCCAAACAGATATCGGTTATTCTCTGTCTTGGATACCCTTGCAATTGCCCTCGCCTGCTGGTATGGAAAAAAAAAACCAAACCAACTGAATTCCCGGATCCCCAGGCCCTGTTATCGAGGTGCCCCTGGAAACCCCCACCAGGCAGGGCTGATTTGCTTCTCTCTCATCTCCCAAAGCTGGGCCCTTCCAGCCCCCTTTGTTAAGAGCAGCACCTCCTATTCTGCACTGCCTGGCCCCGAGCCATGTTGCACCAGAACTCCCACCCCCCACGGCCAGGACGAGGGCGG
>NW_006284328.1:1283195-1289721 GCF_000327345.1 Myotis davidii | reverse complement strand
GGGCTGTGGTTTGTGGGTGGGTCTGAATCTGTCACGGAGCTGCTGAAAGAGCGCTCCTCTCCAAGAACCTGGGCCTGAGCACCTCTCCCTTAGCTTCTTCCCGCGCTCCGCATTCATGCAGAGGAAACATTCCCACGTGTGCTGCCCGGCTGTCCCGGGGCAGTGGGGACAGTGGGGCCACAGCTGGGCCAGGCTGTTCCCAGGTGCCAGCCTCACAGGGGTGTGAAACCACCAACTGTCAGCAACTGCCTTGCCCTGTGGCTCCTGGGCTGGCAGGATGCCCCACCACTTCCCCGGCAGCCTTCCTCTGCTCCCCAAACAACTCCATTCTCAGCAGAGAAGTCCCTCGGCCCTTCCTTCCAGGCCTGACCGCTGTGCACAGAGATCCCACCCGGATCCTGCTTCGTAACCACAGCACCTACTAGTGCTGCCGTCTGCCCTGTTCAGAAGTGACCACAAAAGAGGGAAGATCAAGTCAGCCACGAAGGGGAGGCATAGAAGGGGCACCCGGGTGTGAAAAGACAAGTCCTCTAACCTGTCCTCCGTGTCAAAGGAGGTGGGTGCACCGAGCCCGGCCACAGGGGGCTAGAGTCGGAGCCGTCCCTGGCCTCGCCGGCTCAGTCCGACAGATGCTGTGGCCGCGGGCCAGGCTCAGTCTCCTCCCCACTTGGAGCACCCTCGGCCTCCACTCATCCCCTCTTCCAATCGCACTCAGCATCTCGTAACTTGGCACTTCAACCTCTTTTATCTTTTCAAATGACAGCTCCACAGGGCCTTGTGTGTTACAAAATGTGTCGGAGGTGCTCTCTGCACTGTGCCACAGAGAAATCCGATGGCTATCAATCCTGGGTAGAGGTCTCCATCCCATAACTGCCACGGGCTCTGCAGCTGGCGGATCAGATAAGGCTGAGCCACCTCCTCCCCAGAGTTCCACCCAGACCCAGCCCATCAGTGCTGGGGCAGGGCACCGGCTCAGTGGCATGGGAAGAGTGTAAAACACGGGCCCACAAGGCCCCCAGAGGGGGGAGGGGGCACCGGATACCACTGTTAGCTGGGCAAGTGTGGGTTGAGCTTGAGCCGAGCCCCTCCCCAGAGGCTGCATGGCCGTAGCACCCCCAGAAGGAAAGCAGCTGATGGCACAGAGGCCAGGGGTGCCTTCCAGCGTGGAGGGAGGGGTTCTGGGTCAGAAGGCTTCCAGCCCAGCCCACTCCCTGCCCGCAGCCTGGGCGGACCCTGGACACTCACCTGCTCTGGATTGTGAGGGCCAGGCCCTCCCTGGGCAAACACAAGTGGTCAGACCCAGCCTCACCCACAACCTTCCCCCATTTCCAAGACCTGGTTGCTCTCGTTTAAAATAAATTGCAGCTCTCCAGCAACTATTAATGACCCACCTGCCTCCCCGCCCCTCCTCCCACCTCCGCCCCCTGAATCCAGCTCTTCAGCCCACAAGGGAGAAAGAGAAAAAGGGGTGCAGAGAGGACTCTCCCCTCATCCACCTACAACCCAGATAGCCCATTAGCCGTCCCCTCTCCTCAGCACCTCTCCCCTCCCCCCAGGGGCGCTAACCTGGAAACTGGAGGCTGGGCCAGGTGAGGAATTCATTGAAAGGAGTAGGTTAGGAAGTCGGCTGGCTCCCAGCCCTGCTTTGCCCACTGTTCTTAGGTTACTGAGCCCGTCCGCCCCTTTTTGATGTCTATGGTGTGTGTGTGTGTGTGTGTGTGTGGCGGGGGTGGGGGGGAAGGAGGGGGTGTCCGGGCACTCTCACCACCCGTGGGCTTTGCTCCTGCCAGCCTGGAAGTGCCTGAGGAATCCCAAGCCTAAAGAATGCTCTCCCCTCCAAAGCCCCCTTTCTTCTCCTGGCATCGACCCCAGTGCCCCAGTCTGCCCCCTTCATCCCCACTCCCGGGCCCTCAGGGGGAGGAAGTGACCAAGGGCTCCCTCAGCACTAACTCCAGTCCCTCCAGGCCACTTCCCTGGCACAGCGGGGTGGGGGGGGGGGCAGCGCGGCCCCTCTGGCTCCCAGGCCCAGAGAGGTGGGAGGAGAGGAAGGGGTTCAGTACCACTGCCCTGGCTACACTCCTACAAGCAGCCCCAGGGCACAGGCTAAAACTTGAAAGTGGTGGAGCACTGCCAGTCCCCTGTTTGGGGAGCCCCCTGTCCTCCCCAGGGGACGGGGGGAAGGGAGACTGGACCCAATTCTCCCCTGTACACTCCAGGCCCACTGCTCTGGGAGCATTTGCCTGTCAGGCAAACAGAAGATCAACCCAAAGAGGCAGACTCCACACACCTGGTGGGGAGGGGTGGGGCGGTACTGAAGGGGGCGCCTGACCAGACCTCCCAGAAAGGAACCTTGGCCTTCAGCCTTCGAAGACAAGACCCTCTCGAGTTCCAAATGGCCTCCCTCTTCTCCTGGCCCCCAGGACAGGGCAGCAAGAAAGCTGGAGGGAGCCCAAGACTCTGCGAACCTTCCTGGGGCTCCGCCGGACCATCCTTCCTCATCCCGGGGAGCAGGACCCCAGCCCAGAGAGCCAAGGGCCCGGCAGGGTCAGTGAACTTGCCTTCCGTCTGTCCAGCTCCAGACACGAAGACCTAAACAGCGCCCCGTGCTCCTCCACGTGGCGCCCCAGGGCAGGCGGTGGGCTCGGCCACACCCACTTCAGGTCAGGCCCAGCGGGGAGTGTGGGGAAATAAAACAGCAATGCTAGGAGCGTGGCCTGAACTTTCTCCAGAATTCTGATCACAGGGGAGGAGGCGGGAGGAAAGGCAACCGAGCCCACTCCCTCGGCTCCCCATGGCAGGGAGGGTCAGAGGGACGTATAAAGGGGCCTTTGAGGGCTTTCAAAGGGGCTCCTGCCACCCCGCACGCAAGGCTGAAGGGGAGCTGTGGGGAGCAGAGTCCCTGGGCTGACACTGACAGACAGAGGCCGAGGGAGCCGGGCGGAGGCAGCCCCGCGGTGGGCCAGTGTCAGGCAGCAATTCTATGGCCTCTTTATTCGGGCCAGCGTCCCCACACCCCGCCCGGGCACATCAAACGGCAGCAGCCCCCACCCTGACCCCGCCGGGCAGGCGACTGTGCCCTCCTCCCTCCACACTCACAAAGACAGCCGGCTTTCTCACAGCTCGGGGAGGCTCTCGCTCCTGTCCCCCTCCCCCTCCCCCTCCCCCTCCTCAGCGGAGGAAACTGGGGATGGGGAGGCTAGCCAGGGGGGTGATGACTCAGCGGCAGAGGGGTGGGGTTTCCCCAGGCCAATCTCCCCAATGAACCACCCTACAGGAGGAGGCGAGGGGGCGGAGGTCCCACCCCAGGCCAGGACTGAGGGTGGGGAGCAACCTTCAGGTGGAAGCTGCAAGACCTCAAGGTTGGGAGAACCCCCCTTCCTCCACATAGGACTGGACCCCAGAATCGGGTTTCCAGGTTGAGCTCTCCCAGGCCCCCTAGGTTGGGGGCAGGGAAGAGATCTGGGGATTCACCAGCCCAGCCACCTGTCGGCCACCCCCTTGCCGCAGTCCATGGGACCAACGTCCTTGGCCTTCCCCAGCAAAACCCAGCACACTGCACTCCAGAAATGCAGCGCCACAGGAAGCCTTAGGACACCCCAGAAAGAAGCCAGGCTGGCAGCCGGGGCACCTGAGGGTGAGCATCCTTGTGAGGCAATGAGCCGCCGCTGTCTCAGGGCCCAAGTCCCTCCCTGGGCAGCTGGTCGAAGGGGCACAGGATTAGACTGTGCATCACTGGTGCAGCACCCTCCAGCCCATATTTCGTCTTTGATTCTCTGGGCTCAAGTACTTCCGAAGAAGCGAGGGTCTGCTTTTCCTGGCCCCACCCCATAAAAGGGCAGAGATTTGCACAAACAGCCAGGGCACACGTCTTAGAAGGACTCCCCCTGCCCACACCACTCAGAATGCAACCCCTGCACCTTGCGAGACTTGTGAGAATAAGGGCCAGGCCGAAGGAGGAAGATCAGGCCCCTCCCAGGCTGGCTCCCTGGCTCCCGCCTCCCCCAGGGCCCAGAGGCCAGGGATTTAGCGTCCGCCTGCTGCGCTGCCTTTTCTTCACTCGGCCTGGAAGCCTTCTGCTTAGCAGCTTGTCAGAGAGAGCGAGGGGGCTGCAGGCTGGGACACAAAGGGGGATTAGGGAGAAACCTCTAGGCCCACAGAGTAATCCATCAAACTCTCTCCCGGCTGCCAGCACCAGCCCCTTCCCACTCAATTCCCCTTCCAGCTGCTGTGGGCCCCCCACCCCCTCCAGCTCATGAGCCCTGTCACGTTAGGCAGCAAAGAGAATCCCAGGCCCTGGGGGGCCAGCGGGGGCACACCACAGACACTGGGAAAAGGGCAACGGCCCCCTCCCCGCACTCAGCCCCAATGTGTGAAAACCCAACAGGTGGCAGTGGCTTGGAGGAAAGTTGCTTTTGTTGCCCTGTCTGAGCCCAGCCCAGCTTCTGAAAGGAGCAAATGCCAGAGGAGGCTGGGGGAAGGGAGTGGGGGACAGCCCCTGAGCTCACTCTGATCTCTCCTCCCGTCTCCAATCCAATGGCTGGCTTGACCCTCACCTTGGCCAGCCTAAGGCCAAGCACCTCCCAAGGGTCACCTGGCACCACGGTGACAGTCAACACAAATAGACATCTAACTCCAGGCAGTGGGTCTCCCAACCAGGCTTCCTTTCTGAGAACAGCTGTGACCCAAGGTCACACTGAGTCACCTTGACCAAGTACCCTCCACACCAGTGATGGCGAACCTATGACACACGCGTCAGAGGGGACACGCGAACTCATTTTTTTGGTTGATTTTTTCTTTGTTAAATGGCATTTAAATATATAAAATAAATATCAAACATATAAGTCTTTGTTTTACTATGGTTGCAAAGATCAAAAAATTTCTATATGTGACACGGCATCAGAGTTAAGTTAGGGTTTTTCAAAATGCTGACACGCCGAGCTCAAAAGGATCGCCATCACTGCTCCACACCAAGACAACCTGGGTAGAGCTCTTTCACTCCCCACCCCCCACCCCGGGGCCGCAGATCCCTGAACCTGGCAGGTTCTGAGGATGACCTAGACTCTGCCATCAGTCTGACCTGGGTTTGCATGCCAACTCCACCACTTACTCTGACTGTGTGACCTTCCTCACTGACCTCCCCAAGCCTCCGCTTTCTCATGTGCAGTTAAGAACAGCAGCTACCATCGAGACACTGTGTGCCAGGCACTCCTCTGAGCATTTCAATCTCCCACCTGCCCGACGAGGTGGGTACATGAGTAGACCCATTTGACAGGCAACTTGGCTCAATACGACCAACTTCATAGCCATTAGGTTTGACAGAAAGTACGGGGAGACCTGGTTTCTCGAACATCTCCCATCTCGAACAATTCCCTTCTCAACCTGACAGCCCTTTCATGCTGATCCCTGTATGATCAGTCACGCATCTCTCAGGTGACAAAGGAAAGCATGTGCAAATGAGTCAGGTACCCACTCACTGTTAAAATCTCAGGATATTGTGCTGTGAATATTTTCCTGTTTTTGTTTTTGTTTTTTGCTGCTTGTAATTATTGTTAAACTAGAGGCCTGATGCATGAAATTCGTGCAAGAGTAGGCCTTCCTTCCCCCCATGGCTGCCGACACTCGCTTCCCTCTGGCACCTGGGACCCAGGCTTCCCTTGAAGCCTAACTTTCATCTGGAAGGTTTAGCATATTACCCTTTTATTATTATAGAAGACTAGAGGCCCGGTGCACGAAATTCGTGCACGGGGTGGCGGGGAATCCCTCAGCCCAGCCTGCACCCTCTTGCAATCCGGGACCCCTCAGGGGATGTGCGACTGCCAGTTTAGGCCCGATCCCGCATGAGTCAGACATCCCTCTCGCAATCCAGGACCATTGGCTCCTAACTGCTTGCCTGCCTGATCACCTCTAACCACTCACCTGCCTGACTGATCTCTCCTAACCACTCTGCCTGCCTTCCTGGTCACCCCTAACCACTTTGCCTGCCTGCCTGATTGCCCCTAATAACTTGCCTGCCTGCCTGATCGCCCCTAACCACCTCTGCCTTCGCCCCTGCCGCAGTGGCTTCATCTGGAAGGACGTCCGGAATGACATCTGGAATGCTGTTTGGCTGTCCGGTCTAATTAGCATATTATGCTTTTATTATTATAGATTTTCCTTTTTTACTGTATATTTCCTTTCCTTTTGGTTAAATTTTCATTTACATTTAGTGTCCTTTTTGTTTTTAAAGTGTTAATTTACAGATTAAACAGTACAATAGACATGTACTATGTATAAGAAAGATTAAACCAGGGAATCATTGGGGGGTCTGGGACAGATTAATTCCGTTAACATTATTTCTAATGGGAAAAGGTGACTCGGTTTTCGAACAGCCTTCCAGAACGAAGGTCCCACTGGCTACAGAAGTTCATGGGAGCCTCTTCCTCAGCTGTCCAGGCCTCCTCAGCGGAGCTCTTTCCCCAACAGGAGCCGCAGAGGTCAGAGGGCGACCAGCTACCCCTTTATTCTCCCTTCCATTCTCCTCTCCTCC
>NW_006284328.1:1276679-1283165 GCF_000327345.1 Myotis davidii | reverse complement strand
CACACACACACACACTAGCGCCTCTTCCAGCCCCAGAGGCAAGAGGAATGCCAAGAATGTAAATGCCTCCCCAGGTGTTGGCCCCACCAGGTGAGAAGAGGTCAGTGCAGCAGACCTGCCTGCTGTGGGAGGCTGTGGAGGCAGGTAGAAAGACAGGACGGATAAACATCCCAACATTATAAGACAGGGAGGTTCCTGTCCACAGGGGAAGCCATCACAGTGGCTGATACCTACTAACTGTCCAGAAGGTGTCCGGCATGTGCTGGGTAGCTGACATACCTTCTCTCTCTAATTCATAGCATTTGTACAATCCCACAAAGTAGGTACTATTTAATATTCCTATTTCCCAAGAATGAAAACTGAGAGATCCATGAACGTGCCCAAGGTTGCACAGATTAAAAGGGTTGAATGAAAAATTCAAACCATTTGAAAATTCTGGAAAGTGCTCTGAACTGGGAGCCAGGACAGTGTGGTCCAGTTTCAGTAACTCTTATAGCTGTGCTGCCTGGATAAGCCATTTCACCTCTCTGGGACTCGGCCTCCACACCTGTAAAATGAGAACTAGCCCAGATGCTGTCTCTGGCTCTCTCCCACTCTACAGCTCTGCGATCTCACACCCACCACCACCTCCACCACCACAAAAAACTCTCCTTCCCTTGCCTTC
Organism: Myotis davidii; assembly: GCF_000327345.1. Taxonomy (NCBI): domain Eukaryota; kingdom Metazoa; phylum Chordata; class Mammalia; order Chiroptera; family Vespertilionidae; genus Myotis; species Myotis davidii. The sequence goes on along the minus strand of NW_006284328.1, from coordinate 1,282,501 downwards.
ACACTGCTCGAGTACATCCGAGTGCCAAGGGTCAGCGGTCACCTGAAACTGAGCCAAGTCACCGAGACATCTGGGGGCAGAATGTGCCCTTTTCCCTATGCCCTCCCAAAGCTGGACTCTGTAACTGGCTGAAATTAGTGACCAAATTCTTCCTCGACTCGGGCCACAATAAATGCTTCCCTACAATGCTGGGCAGTGGTCCCAAGAAATCCCTGCGCCCAGGGTGGGGAAAGAGGGCGGATGTGGGAGGACGGGGAGTTGTGCACATCCTCCAAGCCCTGGGAAGTTCCCTCTCTCTGTTCTCTTTTCCTTCTTTTTTTTTAAAAAAAATGTTTTATTGATTTTTCACAGAGAGGAAGGGAGAGGGATAGAGAGTTAGAAATATCGATGAGAGAGAGAGAGAAACATCAATCAGCTGGCTCCTGGACACCTCCTATTAGGGATGTGCCCGCAACCAAGGTACATGCCCTTGTCCGGAATCGAACCTGGGACCCTTCAGTCCGCAGGCTGACGCTCTATCCACTGAGCCAAATCGGTCAGGGCTCTGTTCTCTTTTCTTCTTACAGCCCCTGCAAAGTGAAACTCAAACTGGCCTCCCTCCTAGTGAACTTGAACTTTGCCAGGCAGCTCTCCGCATCTGCACAGATGACCCTTGTCCTCTACCTACAGCCTGGCCTCCCTCAGAGGGAAAGTGTACGGGAATGAGGCCGGGATGGAGGGTCCAGCAGACCCGCAGATGAGCAGAGCAGAGCAGGGAGTCATACAGGGTGCTGCTCCCAGCTCTGCCATCTCCCGCCTCTAGGATCTCAAATGTGATGGCATCAAAGAACCTTGCAGCCCTGATATTTTAGGGTCTATGACCAGCCCCATTCCAGAGACCAGACTCCATCCTATGGAAATGTGTTCTCAAAAACAGTCACTGGTGAGCAAGGGGCAAGCAGGCTCCAAAAAAGACGCTGTTATGATTATGACTATGATTATGATTAAAGGGCTCTAGTTTGCCCACCTGTGAAGGAAATATGCCTCAGTGAGTACAACCTAACCTCCCCCAAAGGAACACCAAAGAGCACTGAAACTCACCTACTACCCATCCAACCGTCTCTGAGCCCCACTGTGTGAGAGCCCCCTGAGAAGGTGCTGGGCCAATGGACTGCAGCCCTGTTAGCAGAGGTGGGACAGGTGCAAAGACCCATGTCCCTCCAGTGGGGCATGTTCAGTTCTAGGACCTCCTAGAGGAGGTGGCCGTGTTGCTAAGCCTTGAAGGATGAGCAGGTGAAAAAAAAAATGAAAGAAAGAAAGATGAACACGATGCAGAAAAGGGTAGATATCTGCAAGACACAGCCACTGAGGCCTGGGCCTTCCACACCCACCCCCTCTCCTTTGGCCCCTCCCCAGTGAGGTGTGGTGGAAAGAGTACCATGGCCTGCCCCAGCTGGTTTTGCTCAGTGGACAGAACGTCGGCCTGTAGACTGAACGGTCCCGGGTTTGATTCCAGTCAAGGGCACATGCCCGGGTTGCAGGCTTGATCCCCATTCGGGGGCTGTGCAGGAGGCAGCTGATCAATGATTCTCTCTCAGCATTAATGTTTCTATCTCTCTCTTCTTCTCCCTTCCTCTCTGAAATCAATAAAAAAATATTTTAAAATACAGAAAGACAGAGAAAGAGGGAGGGAGGGAGGGAGGGAGAGAGAGAGAGAGAGAGAGGAAGGAAGGAAACCAGACCCCAAATTAAGGAGCGAGTTTTGATCTCAGATCTGGTCTAAGAGGATATTCATCAGCACTGGGCTTGCTTCCAGTCACCTGCCCTCCAGGGCCTCTCACCTGAGTCCTGTCCAGCTCAAGTCCCACACCTCCTGCAGGGCTGCCTGGAACCCACGCTGTCAAGGACCCCCCTTTTCTCCCAAACCTCCCGGGAGCCCTCAGGGCTGGATACTGATAGCTCAGGGTCATCCTGGAAGGTTCGCAATACTTCCCTGCCCCCCACCCCACTAGCCCTTCAGCTCCTAGACAGCAGGGAGCACAGCCCCCACCCAGACCATGAGAAGAGCAGTGCTCAACAGAAGGCCTCAGAGGGGAAGCTGAATCCGGGTTCCAGTCTGATGTCATTTAACCTGCGTCCCTGGGACTCATGGCAGGGCCACACGCAAGGTTTCCGGGTGCTCGGCTCTCCCTCATGGCTGGAGCCAGGAGTGGGAAGCTATATCATCACGCCCTAGGAATGGGCCACATGCTGCCAGCTTGGACACTATTTGTCAGCTCAAAGGACACTTGAGATTAGAGAGGCAGGGGGCACGGCAGAGACCACTGGGAAAGAGGGGCTGCGGCCACAGGCTGGCTGCTCCCGAGGGCATCCTGCCTGGCTAGGCATTCGGTATGACCGAACTTTGGTGACCGAAGGACTGTGGGGCTAAGGGACCCTTTGCCTTGCCGTCTCATCCCAGCTCCCAGAGGGTCTGGTATCCGGGATTAACAAGGACGGGAGGGAAACAAACATGTACGGAGCTCCTGGTCTGTGCAGCACTTTGCTACACGTGCCTATCTCGTTTACTCCTCCCCATACGTAACCTTGCAGGGTGAATAGTATCACCTCCACTTCACAGACACAGAAACAAGGCCAACAGGTGAGAGAGGCCCATCTCTGACATCAGAAGCAAGAGGCCCCCGCAAGTCATTCAGGGCCCAGCGGCACCTCTTCCCACGGAGAGCAAACACCGTGCAGCAGAAAAGGGGATGGGACAGGGAGTTCTGGCAGGATGTCGGGACCACCCCGAGACGGCTCCGTCACCAGCCCCTGGCCCCGAACAGGGACACTTAACACACTGGACAAAGCTCCACACTCCAGCGCTGCTGCTGGGAGTCAAGTGGCATCGGCGCTCAAGACACTGGGCCTGGCACCAGCTGGTCCAGCCTCGGCCCTTGCTGTCCAGCAAACAGGGCCACCGACTGTTCCAACGACAGCCAGGCTGGACACCAGAGAGCAGTGCGAGGATCCCCGTGGGGAGGGGAGGAGCTGAACCCACATTCAGGGCACACCCTCCCCATCACAGCTTCCCTACAAATCGCAACGAATAACCAGCCTGCATGGGAGGCTCTTGACCTTTCAGAATACACACTGAGTGGCCAGATTATTATGACCACCCCATCAGTACAATGAAGTGAATGAGTTATGCGAATAATAATAATAAAACCTTGAGAGTATTTTCAATATTCAGTATTTTTGGAAGTGTCAATGAAGTACTGATGGGGTGGTCATAATCATCTGGCCACTCAGTGTATATTATCTATGACCTTGCAATTCACTTCCATCTCCACTTGAGGAGGGAAGGGGGACGGGGTGACTGGACAGATGAAGAAACAAGTCACACACGATACTGACAGGGAGAGCCCAGGACATCCAGTCCGGGTGTGTTCTTTGCACCAAACCACAAGTCCAACCGCATGATGTGTCATTCACAGCTTCCATATAGTTATAGGTGGTGTGATTCCCTTGCTAAGAAACGCTGGTCTCGGACCGTAAACCACAATGATTGTCTTCATTGCCACCACATAACAGCAGCTGGCACTGATCCAGCTCTCTAGACCTACAGCGGCTGCGTTCGGAGCATCACCTGCGTGCGTCCATTTAATCCTCACAACACTGTGCGGTGGGTCCCCTTATCCGCATTCGGAGAGGGGGAAGAGGAAGCACAGAGGGGTGAAGTAACTTTCAAAAGGGGAAATAGGATCCAACCCCAGGAAACAGGGTGCTGCAGCTCAGCCTCTCCCCTCGTCACACTGACTCCCCAAAGTCCGGGAGACCTCGCTCCCAAAGAAACAAGGTCTACAGCATAACCCAAGAAGGGAGCCCCAGCCTGGGGGCCACTGTGCAGTCAGGGACAGTGACGGATAAACTGGATGTGGCTCAGACTAGCTGACACTTACTGAGCACTTCTTTCCTGTCAGGCACACAGTCAGTCCAGTGCGCTTTCAGTGTGATTTAATAGAACTATCAATGTTTACCTTTTATATATCATATAGAACTGTATTTATAAATATTTTCATTTGTTATATTTGTTGTCTAATAAATAATAAAGCTACAAGTAGGTATTATCATTATCATTATTATTATTATCATCCTCATCCTCACTTTGCAGCCATGGATAGTGAAGCTTAGAAGAGGTTAAGCAACTTGTCAACATTCCATAGCTAAGAGAGTAGCCAAGATGTAAACGCTGTCTCCCCGACAGTCTGGGTTTTTATCCATAATGTTGTGCTATTAGACGATAATGTTCCTGATAATAGTGCTTAATTTCACTTCTGGAGTCCTCAGCCATCCCCGCCTCTCTGCCTTTTCTCTCCAGAGGCCGGACAGGCTGGGAAAGGGGAATCCACACCATCCCTCCACCACCCACGGGCCCAGAAGGACCTGAGAGGACCACCAAGGATCACTGTCCAGCTCCTCCTCTCGGGGTCACTCGGAGAGCCAGGAGAGGCAGGGAGGTCCCCACGCACTCCAAGAGTCCGTATAAAACTCCCCGCCACCCACTAAATCGGGGCCTGTATGCCCACAGCTGCACATTCATCCACAGCTGTATTTTTATCTTCAGACTCATCCTGCTGACTCAAGCTTCAGTTTTCTGAGCCCTTTTGGAACAACAGAGTCCTGGCCCCATGACAGGCCTGGGGGGAGGAGATAAGAGAGGAATGAGGGAATGGGACCCATCCAACTAAAGGGCCCCTGACCTCACAAACGGTCCCACTCCCTCCCTCGGAGAAGCTGCTCTGTCGTTTCCTCCGGCTTCCCATCCAGCCTGCACCTCCGGGTCCCTGCCTTCCCCACCCTCCTAAGCCAGCCTGTTGCCCCAGGCCTGGGCAGGTGAGTCCACCCCAAGCCTGGCTCTGAGGGGAGATCGGCGAAGTGCCTCAGGAGAAGCAGCCAGAAGCCCCCAGAGCCTCACTCCATCCCCCGAGCAATGCCTCCAGGAGCCCTGGTCCCCTGGCTATTATGCCCAGCCGTAGGCTCCAGGGCAGCAAGGCAGCAGCGGGGCTGTTCTTAGTCCCTGCTCCACGGAGGCCCGGTGTGTGCGACAGGAGAAGGGCAAGTCCTCGGCAGGTACCCGCCACCATGCCAAACCTCCCTCTCCCCCCAACTCCGGCCTCCCCAGAAAAGAGGAAGCAACGGGGAGAAGCCCTGGGGAGAAGGAAAAGCTGAGGAGGTCAAAAGTGTCCGTCAGGAAGAGAGAAGCTGATTCAGAGGTCAAGGGCAAGGGCACATCACAGGGCTCCAGGTCCCCGGGGAGGGCTGCCCCTGGCTCTGGAGAAACCCTGCAGGTCCCTGGGGGCTTCTGCGGCAGGGGAGCCTGAGCCTGGAGCGCTGGGGAGCTGGAGCAGGGGCCCAGGCACCACCTCCTCACACCGTCTGCTCATCTCAGATCCTCTCTTCCCTCCCCGAGGCCGGGCAGGCACGGCAGGAGGGCTGAGCACTGAGCTTCCCACTTCCCTTCTTTCCCCGTCTCCCCCCCTCCCCAAGGGGGTAACCCAGGCTGAGAAGCAGAGGAGCCCGCACACACACACACACACACACACACACACACACACGCTCCAGCCTCAACTCCCTGCCCCGAGCCCGGCGCCAAATGAATGTCCCAAAGGGCTCAGTCACCTTTCCCGCGGGCGTCCGGCCCCTTTCCCGGCTCCAAGTCCGGGACGGTGCGCGCCGCGGTGACTCATCTGCCCCTTTCCGGTGGAGCGAGACAAGGGAAGAAAATACATGCAACTTTCCAAAGAAAACTCCGCCGCGGAGGTGCAACAGGAGCGAGCGCCCGGCCGCCCGCGGCCGCCCAC
>NW_006284328.1:1270000-1276282 GCF_000327345.1 Myotis davidii | reverse complement strand
CTGCGGGCCGTGCCCCGGTCCCCAGGCAGAGCGGCACCCCGCCCATCCAGGACCAGCCCTTGCAAGGAGATGTCACATTTTGTCCTGAGTTACTCGCTCTACTGTTTGCTGTTCTCTGGGGCAGAAAGAGCTTCCTGATACCTGACTCAGCCCCTGTTCCTGGAGGTGAAAGCCAAGTTCCTTTTCTTTCTCTCCTTGGGGTGTGTGTGGGGACGCGGGGTTGATACTTGTCAGTGAAATGCGCCCTTTGTCAGCGGCTGAACAAGGTCCCCACAGATACCTGTTCCCGGGTGCCTTTGACAAGCGTGGAATGAGGCAGGTGGGAGGCAGAGCGCCGGAGGCCCGGGCGGGCCAGTGTCTTTGTTTCCTCCCTGGAGTGTTATCGGGATGGACACGTGCAATTGCTGTGGGAAAATCACAGGAAGATGCCCCTTGCTGGGGCCACGGGCTGGGCATTGGGGGCACTGGAGTCCAGCGCTGGCTCTGCCGCCAACCCGGTGTGACGTGGAGCAAGTCCCTTCCTTATTCTGGCTTCTGTACAGAGAAGGGTTGGCCAGGGCATCTCCGAGGGCACCTCTGAGGGCACCTCCAGCTGGGAGGCAAAGAAGAATGGGAAAGAGAGAAGAGACCGAAGAACCGTGGAGCCCCGGTGGCCTGGGAACAGAGTGGTGCGGGAGGGAGGGCGCAGAGAAGAGAAGAATCAAGAATCTGCCTTTGGAGGCTGGCCAGTGTGGCCCAGTGGGTTGGGCATCTCCAGGGTTTGAAAGGTTACACGTTCAATTCTGGTTGGGGTTTCGGCTTCATCCCCCACAAAGGGCAGGCATGTGTCTGTCTCCCTCTCCCTTCCTCTCTAAAAATCAAATTTTTAAAAAAATCTATCTTTGAGTCATTTAACAAGTTTAACATGAAAACTAGGAAGTACTTACCCCTCCAGCAGGTGACACTCCAGGTCCCCAGGGGCTTTCCAAAGCCTTTGGCATCCCCATTTGTGGCCAACAGAGAGACTAGGAGCCCTGGATCTCGGAGCGGGTGTCCCCACAGCCCCGCAAAGGAGGGCAGGAGTCAGGGGGAATTCCAGGTCAGTTGGAAAATTACAGAGCCAAGAGAGACTGCACGTGGTATTTTCCAGGCGTGGGGAAAGAGCGCTGGGAGCAAGAGGGAGGTTTTCTGTCTCAGAGCCATAGGGGTCCCCTTCTCCCCTCCCTCATTTTTTGCCAGAGGCCTACATGCCTTACACCTTGTGAGCAAACAGCATGGTGTGAGCTCCTGGACCCACCCAGGGCCTGTTCGCCTGGACAGGTGCCAGGTCACACCTCCCCAGTGCAGGTGACCCTTCCGGACCAAGCCAGGTGGCTGCACTTCTCAGGGCCTGCCCTGCACAGGGTGCTGTGAACATGCTCCCATCCCCTCGTGCCATCTCCACCATCCAAAGGCTGGGGTCCCCTTCGAGGTCTCTCTGCTTCTTCCCCTGCCTGCCTTAGGATCAGGGGTGAGCAGTCTTTTAAGTATAAAGGCCACCCCCTTTTTCTGCTGCCTCAGCCTCCTTGTGTAATAATAGTAGTAGCTAACTATTACTCATTGTGCCAAGCGCCGTTCTAAATGCTTTTCATGTATTTACTCATTTAATTCTTATGACATTCAAGAGATGGGTACTATTTTCAGATAAACTGAGGCAATCCTTCAGTCCAACCACTAACCTCCCTCCCCCCCACCTCCCACCCCCAACACACACACAGCACACACAGTCTCTGGGCTCCAGGAACCAGGCAGAGGCAGCAATCCCTCACTTAGCCTGGCCAGTGACTTCAGAGCCTTAGAGAAAGTCCCAACATCCACACTACTCCTCACAAGGCTGGGGCATTCTGGGCAAGTAGATGCTTCTTTGGGTCTCAGTTCCCCACTCAGTCAGTGGTAGGAAAACCATTATGTCCCTTTCTCTTCCTCCCTCACCACACACACACACACACACACACACACACACCCTACTCCCCAGCCACTTCCCATTTATAGGAAATGGGGATGACGTGAGGAGCAAGGCCATCCTTGGGGACCTGCTAATTGTCTGGCTGAATATTGGAGAAACCAAAGATGCTGGCAAAAATGCATTAGCAGCTTCTCCCCCTCCCCCCACAGCCCCTTCCCATTATCCTTGGGCTCAGAGCAAGCATTATTCTCTTCCGACGGAACAAGCTACCTAGCTGGGGCTGCTTACCCTGGGAGAAGGCTGAGAAGCCAGGGGGCACCTGGACCTCTCGTGGTGCTCCCATCTCCTCTTGCCGTCTCCACCATCCCAAGGCCGCGGTGCCCTCTGAGGTCTCTTTGCTTCTTCCCCTGCCTGCTTCAGGTTCAGGGGCGAGCAGTCTTTTGAATATAAAGGCCACCAGCAGGACCACACCCTGGCTACAGACTTGGAAGCGGAGATGGGGGGAGAGGTCCACACAATTCCATTTCTGGGATTTTGCTTGTGGCAAAATAGTCAGATATGTACATCAAAAGTATGTGGCCAAGCCGGTGTGGCTCAGTGGGCGAGTGTCGACCCATACACCAAGAGGTCACTAGTTCGACTCCCTGTCTAGGCACATGTCTGAGTTGCAGGCTCAATGCCCAGTTGGGGACGTGCAGGAGGCAGCTGATCCATAGATGTTTCTCTCCCTCTCCCTCTACCTCTGGAATCAATAAAAACATTTTTTTAAAAAAAGTATGTGCATGATATTCATCTCATCATTCTTCATAATAGTGAAAAATTAGAAACAATTTAAATGTGGAATAATAAGCTATTGGCTAAGCGAAATAATAAAAAATCCATATAATGGAACATTATGCTGCCATTGAAAGTGGTGATGATGGAAGAATTTTAATTGACTGGGAAATGTTTATAATATACTAGAGGCCTGGTGCACGACATTCGTGCACTGGTGGTGGTGGTGGTGGGGACTGGGGTCCCTCAGCCCCACCTGTGCCCTCTCTCAGTTCAGAACCCCTTGAGGGATGTCCAACTGCCAGCTTAGGAGTGGGCCTAAGCCGGCGGTCAGACACCCCCAGAGGGGTCCCTAGCACTGCCATGGAGGCAGAAGAGGCTCCCCCCACCACTGCTACACTGGCCAGCCGTGAGCCTGGCTTCTGACTGAGCGGCGCTCCCCCAGTGGGAGCGTACTGACCACCAGGGGGCAGCTCCTGCGTTGAGCGTCTGCCCCCTGGTGGTCAGTGCGTGTCATAGCGACCGGTTGTTCCACCATTTGGTCGATTTGCATATTAGGGTTTTATTATATAGGATTACCAATGAAAACAGCCAGCTACAAAATAGTGATCACAATTACTGGGGCTCAGTTGGTTGGAGTGTCATCCTGTACACCAGAAGTTTATGGGTTCGATTCCCGGTCAGGGCACATACCTGGGGTTGCCTGTTCCATCCCTGGTCAGGGCATGTATGGGAGGCAAACAATCGATGTATCTCTCTCATTTTGATGTTTCTCTCTCTCTTCCTCCCTCTCTAAAAAATATCAATTAAAAATAGGTGTATACTAATGCAACGTACTCTCCTGAACTGGATCTTGGAACAGAAAAGGGACATTAGTGGAAAGCTGGTGGGAACTGGCAGTTCAGTAAGTGGTACTCCAGCGTTAATTTCTCAGTTTCGATCATTTTTCTATGGTTATGTTTATATCAGGGAAACCGGTTGAAGGTTGTGGGCTTGACCCCCAGTAGGGGGCATATCATTGATGTTTCTATCTTTCTCTCCCTCTCCCTTCCTCTCTGAAATCAATAAAAAAAAAATTTTAAAACGGGAATGGCTTCAGAGAGCCAATCTAGACCAGAGGAGAGAGTTATGAGGAGCCAGATCATAGGTGAGTTCACTCAGGGGCAGGTCCGAAGCAACTTTAAACAGATGAAGTGTGAGAAGTGAGGGGCTCTGCAGGGCTCTCAGGCACCAGGTAAGGGGTGAGCCTAGATGAGCACAATAGTCCTTTCCAGCTCTGAGAGTCAATGAAATGCATCCACTCTCTTCTTTCAAGGAAGCTTAGTTCAAAGCCTAGAACTGTACCTGCTCAATGTTAGAAACTGAAGTAACAGGACAGATTGGGTCTGGGGGTCGATGCTTGATGGGACTTGTTTGGGGCATTAAGCAGAGGCACAGATGATATTGCTGTCCCTTCCCTTTAAGGTTTCAGTCCTGCACCAGACAGTCTCCCTGCCAGTCTCCAAATGATACCTGGGCTGGGCTGTGAAATGCCTGGAGCAAGGAGGTGATTACTTCACTGTGAATACCCGGAATTCTGCTCTGGAGCTGGGTGCCTGAGGGGCTAACTGCGGGTGGGTTGGGAATGGGGAGGGACAGCCTGAGGCGACAGAGCTGCCAGCTCCACAACCCCAGCAGGTCCTTCACCCCGTGAGTCAATGAGATGCTATGTGCTTTCCTAGAAAAAATGTGGGCTCAGGGAACAGATAGATCCAAGGCCACTTACGATGCATCTAGTCATTCTGTTGTCATTCAATAAACATTTATTAAGTAATAATTATGAATCAGGCTTGATGCTACAGCATAGTAACCTTACGCCTGCAAGTAAGTCATTTAACTTCTGAGTCTCAATTTCTAATCAGACCTCTGGCCGGCCCGATAGCTCAGTTGGTTGGAGCCAAGGTTTTGGGCTCAATCCCTGATCAGGGCACATATAAGAAGCAACCAATGAATGAATCTATAAATAATGGAACAAATTTTTTTTGTGGCAATATACTATGCTGTAAAAATAGATCGAGACAGAACCATCTCTACTTTAAACAGGTAATACAAATCCGAATAATGTATGCTTGTGGTAAATATCTTTTCCTTTGATAATGGCATAGAAAACCAATAAAATATATTTTAAAAATAAATAAATTAATTAAATAAATCTATGCAGAAAGCTTGTTGGGAATGATGAGGGCTATTGTGTAAGTCAGTGATGGCGAACCTAGGACACACGTGTCAGAGATGACACGCGAACTCATTTTTTTGGTTAATTTTTCTTTGTTAAGTGGCATTTAAATATATAAAATAAATATCTTTGTTTTACTGTGGTTGCAAATATCAACAAATTTCTATATGTGACACGGCACCAGAGTTAAGTTAGGGTTTTTCAAAATGCTGACAGGCCGAGCTCAAAAGGTTCGCCATCACTGTGTCAGTCATGTCCTCGGAGGAGGATCTCGATGCATGTTTGTTCATTCTGTCTTGTGTACACGATCCTACATGAGATGCAGAAGGACATACAAGGGACATCCTCTGCCCTCATGGAGGTTTCCGTCTTCTCTGGGAAATAGTGATGCAAAAATATTACTCAGCAGCCTGTCGGCAAAATCTCAAGGCTCTGCACCAGCTCCAGAGGCCTTAAGTGATCAAAGCTCAGTGGGATCAGCCCAGGAAGCGGGGCAGCGCGGGGAGTTGTGAACTGAGTGTTTAAGTCAGCACGCCGGGGACAGTGAGCGATAATTACTTGTTTCTGGTCTGTGCTTAACGGCTTACAAAGCACTCTCACCGACATCGTCAGGTTCAGTCCTCACAGTGCCTGTAAGATAGGTAGGTGCCACCTCGTTTTACAGTTGGGGAAACTGGGGTCAAGTCACGTGCCCAGGGTGGCAGAGCTAAAGCCCTCACCCTCACCCTCGTATCTGCGTGCGCTCAGAGCCCTGCTCCCTGCTCCCTGCGTGGCAGTAGAAGCCAGGGCTCAGCTCTCTCTACATCAGAGCTGCACCTTGCTGGTGTGGCCACAGCGGCAGCAGGCCCAGACAGAGCCCAGATCAGCAGGCAGAGGAGCTCAGAGCGGGGGAATAAAGGGGTCAAGCGAGGGGCAGAAGAAGAGGCCCCAAGGTCTTGCTCCCATTTTCCTGTATGGCTGACTCTAGTCTGTGAGGCAGGAATACAAGGAGGATGAGTCTGCTATACCTACCATCAAATGCTCTCACACTATTTACTCGCCCAGAGGCAAGGAGGGCCAAAGGAGAGGGAAAACACTACAACTGCAGCAAGAAGGAATGGGAGTCAGACTAGAGGAGGGACTTCCCTGGGCATCTGAGATCAGATATAAAATCTCTAAGCCCCTTCCCGAAGTGTCCCCCGGCCCTGAGCTCTCTGAGTCCAGTGCAATACAGCCCAGGGATAAGGGATGGGTGAGATGACCGTGGCAGGCCCCATCTTGGGGATCTGATGTTGGGGATCCTGCAGGCTGGGCAGCTTTTCCCATTCTGGAAGGGGTGGCCTGAGTGTGCCAGGAGTTGTGGGGGATAGGCTGGGGCTGTTTCAGCAGG
>NW_006284328.1:1255405-1269967 GCF_000327345.1 Myotis davidii | reverse complement strand
GATTTACTACTGCACCTGTGTGTGTGTCTTGGGTGAGGGGAGCTGATACTAATTTAATTGGCTATAAAGCCATTCTCACGGTCCTGATGCAATGCTCAAGGTAATAAGCAAGTGAGTAATTAGTAATTAGGTTGTGAACTAACCTCTTGACTCAGGGTACTTACGGCACCACTTTTGCACAATCCATCCCCAGGCCTACAGGAAAGGGAGGACAGGTCTGAGTCCAGGTTCCTGGGCAGGGCCACCAGCCCCAGACTCTGGAGCTCCAGGGGAGCAGAAGGATTTGGTGGGGACCCCCAGCCCACCTCCTGCTGGGCTCCAAGGCCAGGAAGGGGAGGCGGAACAAGCCACAAAATCTATAGCCTAGATTTTGTTTTGTTTTGTATTTTTCTTTTTTAAAATTTAACATATTTCTATTGATTTTAGAGAGGAAGGGAGGGAGAGAGAGAAATAGAAATATCAATGATAAGAAAGAATCATTGCCCTAGCTGGTTTGGCTCAGTGGATAGAGCATCGACCTGTAGACTGAAGGGTCCTGGGTTCGATTCCGGTCAAGGGCATATGCCAGGGTTGCTGGCTCAATCCCCAGTAGGGGGCGTGCAGGAGGCAGCCAATCAATGATTCTCTCTCATCACTGATGTTTGTATTCTCTTTTCCCTCTCCGTTCCTCTCTGAAATCAATAAAAATATATTTTAAAAAAAGAAAGAATCATTGATCAGCTGCCTCCTGCACGCCCTACACTGGGCATGCGCCCTGACCGGGAATTGAACTGTGACCTCCTGGTTCATAGGTCCATGCTCAACCATTGAGCCACACCGGCCCGGCTTGTTTTTTCTTGATTAATTAATTTCAAAGTCCCTCTCAGGGCTGCTGTGTACAATTGCACGGTAGTGACTGAGCACCATCTAGCCATGTTGGCCGAAAGATGCCTCCTCCGTTCACTGAGAACTGAAGAGAAAGAACGCTGCAACATCTTTCCCCAGGGATAAGGGATGGGTGTCCAGAGCTGACCGTCCAGCAGGTGAAGCAGCAGGGAGCAAGGTGTGTTACTAGCAGCAGCTGTTTGGAGAGGCCACACAATGCATCGGGCCTGCTTTTGGAGCCGGCAGGCCAAGTCCTCCCTCCACCTCCCTCTCAGCAAGGACAGCCCCTTTTGACACTCCTCCCCATTTGCATATTTTCCCCACATTTTTCCTTCTTCCCCATCCCCAGTTATTCTTTATTGTTCAACTCCATTGTTTCCTAGACTTTATTTGTTTTTTCTTTTCTTAATTAATTTCAGAGCCCCTCCCAGGGCTGCCCCATGTGCTAATACAGTTGTCCATGTTATTCACTTTGCAAGCACTGCTAGGCAAGGCTCTTGGCTGCACCTCCCTTTTCTAATTTACATAAAAGTGCTCTCTGGGCTGGTAGTAGCCCTGGCACCTTCGGTAGACCGGGCACTGTGCCCAGCATGGAGACATCCTTCCTGTCCCTTCCTCCACCGGGTTCACTCTCCTCCTCCTCCTCCTCCCCCGACTTCAGTCCTGTGCCCTCACCAGGGCTTGGAGACTTGGTAGTGTGCAAAGATCATGGGCGCCCAGGTTTCACAGACTCGGCTCGCTGCCCTGCGCTGCCCTCACCAGCGGTAAACTTGGGGCAAATGACCTAACGTTGCTGAGCCTAGACTGCCCTCTGTGAGGTGGGGATTATAGTTCCCATTCCACGGGACTGTGTGAGAATCGGAGAGGGCTTTGTTTAGTGCCCGACTGCAGTAAATGATTACTGTCCTCGTTCCTCCCCTCCGTCCCCTGCCTCCCACCGGCTGCTCAGGGCCATTTCCGGTTCTGTCCCATCACCCCGAGTCTATGAGTCTATGAGTCTATGAGTCTACGAGTCTACGACTGAGCACCCATTATATGAAAACACTAGTCCCTCACGGGTAAATAGCATCGTTTGCAAAGCGCTTGCACAGATACCTCCCATTTGCCCTCTGCCACTCTGAGGGGCGGACAGAAAAGGTGTCAGACTGACCGAGCGTTTTGTGGTTCCTGAGTGGCAGGGCTGGATTAGAACCTAAGCCCATGCCCTTTGTGCTGAGCTCCCCCTGCCCCCGGTGTCCTATGGGCGTTTCTATAACTTCACTGACACCCTCCAAGAATAAAGAGGGGAGAGGCAGGTGACAGCTGAAACCCACACATTAAAAACCTGTGTCCCGCCCAGTCCAGCCCTGAGCAGATGAGAGCCAAGGACCGACCGGGAGAAGCTGTGGCACTGGCCGTGGTGGGAGGCAGACCGCTGTCTCATCTAACGGCCGGGCTGACACAGGAAGGTGGGCCCCACAGAGAGATGCTGAGGGCAGATCACAAGCAGGGCACCGTGGGAGCCTGTGATGAGAGCCTGCGATGGCATCTCCGGGGCCTTCCTCCCCTCGCTCACATCTCCTAGATTTTATGTAACGTCTTAGCGATAGAGGCCTCCGCCCTCTCGCTCTGTGTGGGCCACGCTATGCTTAGTTGATCTCAGACTCCCTGGCTTTGGGCCGGGCTCACCGTTAGGACAATGGGCAGGCTCAGTGCCCATAGGGAGGGAGTGGACACAAAGATCGTAGCTCATTCCCGCAAACATCCCTTTCTGGGCTTTGTGGTTTCAATGTGGTTTCAGGTACAGGGTGTCATTCCGACCTCCCAATGACCTGGGGAGACAGGCATCATTAAAGGAGGGAGATGTAAACTTAGAGAAGTAGGCGGTGACTGACTGGGGCCGCATGGCCGGCCGGCCCTAAGTGTTGGAGTCTGGCCTTGACCGCTAGTCCTCTAACCACGTCTACTTCCAAGGGCGGCGGCCCCAGGGGATGAGGCTGCTGGTGCCCAGGCTGAGTATGAGGCAGGCAGGACGGTGTCTGCTCTCTGAGAAGTCTCTGGTGAAAAGGGCCTTTTCTTCCTTCGAGGGAGCGGGACAGTGGGGGGGCCTTGGCCCCAGCCCTGCGGACCTCCCCGAGGGGGTGGAGGAAGGACAAGGGGAAGGAAGATGGCATCGCAATGGCACATCTGTGCACTGTGCTCCCCCCGGCACCCCCCAACCCCCACCCCCTGAGCTGGGGATGGCAGCCGAGGCCCCTCCTGCTCCCGGCTTCCAGTTCGTCCCGGGCACCTGGCCTTGTGTTTGCATTTTGATTCTGGTTCCTCCCCTCCACACCCCAGAGACTGTTGCACACACATCCCCACCCTCAAGGCCACACAGCGCCTCCGGGGATCTCCGGCTGCATTGGCCGGCATCGCTGCCACAGGAAGCTGGAGCCTGACAAGGTGATTACAAGCTCCCCAGGGAGACAGGCCTGTCATTAGGAGCAGACATTCCACTTCCCGAAGCAGCGAGCTCTCTGTCACTGTCTGTTTCTGACAACTCTCTGCCCAGGCCTCCCTCCTGTAGGGGCCTGCGGGGAGGATGTGGGGCCGCTGCTGGGAGGAGAGGGGGTCCTAGGGCTCCTCTGTTGGGTAGGTTGACTTTGTCTTTGAGAGCTGAGGTCCGGGGGAGGTTAAACCAATTTAACAGCCCCACCTCCCACCTTCTAGAAAACACTAAGGGGAAAGGGAGGTTGGATGAGCTGCAGCAGATCATGGGACTCCTTTGGCACACGCCTTGGGGGGCCCCTTCCCCCAAAGGCTTCATGGAGGCGCAGCTCCCCTCAGTCTGTCTGGACTCCAGGAGGCTGGCACTGGGTCTGTGGCGAGGGGTGAGGCAGGGCCTCCCACCGCAGGCAGCAGAAAGCCCAAGGCACGGTCCCCCGAGGCCACGTGTCCCCCCAACACCTGGCCCCTTAGACAATCCCTTCCCCACTGTAGACCCAGCCAGGAATCTGCGCGCTTCCTCGGCAAAGGACCAAGGAGTAAATACGTTAGAGGCCACGTCGTCTCTGTCACAACCACTCAACTCTGCCCTCGTAACACAAAAGCAGGCACGGACACAGTGCACACGGATGCGGGTGGGCAAGGCTGTGTTCCAATAAAGCTTTATGGATGGACCCTGAAATTTGAATTTCATACCATTTTCACATGTCATGAAATAATCTTCTTTTGATTGTTTTTCCAACCACTTAAAAATGTGAGAACCCTTGCCCTAGATCAGCGGTTCTCAACCTGTGGGTCGCGACCCCTTTGGGGGTCGGACGACCCTTCCACAGGGGTCACCTAAGACCATCGGAAAACACATATATAATTACATATTGTTTTTGTGATTAATCACTATGCTTTAATTATGCTCAACTTGTAACAATGAAAATACATCCTGCATATCAGATATTTACATTATGATTCATAACAGTAGCAAAATTACAGTTATGAAGTAGCAACGAAAATAATTTTATGGTTGGGAATTACCACAACATGAGGAACTGTATTAAAGGGTCAAGGCATTAGGAAGGTTGAGAACCGCTGCCCTAGATGGTTTGGCTCAGTGGACAGAGCGTCGGCCTGCAGACTGAAGGGTCCCAGGTTCGATTCTAGTCAAGGACACATGCCTGTATTGGGAGCTCGATCCCCAGTATGGAGTGTATAGGAGGCAGCCAATCAATGATTCTCTCTCATCATTGATGTTTCCATCTCTCTCTCCCTCTCCCTTCCTCTCTGAAATCAATAAAAATGTATTTTTAAAAAATATGAAAACCCTGCCTGGCCGGTGTGGCTCAGTGGTTGAGCATCGACCTACGAACCAGGAGGTCATGGTTCGATTCCCAGTCAGGCCATATGCCTGGGCTGCAGGTTCGATCCCCTGGAGGGGGTATGCAGGAGGCAGCCTATCAATGATTCTCATCATTGATGTTTCTATCTCTCCCTCTGCCTTCCTCTTTGAAATCAATAAAAATATATTTTTTAAAATGTGAAAACCCTTATTACTCATGGGCCCTGTGAAAACCAGTGGTAGTCTGGATTTGGCCTGGGGGAGGCAGTTTTCTGTGTATCTCTCCATCAGAGCACACAGGGTATCGGCCTCCTTAAATAAAAAGATTAAAGGAGTGTAACAGTATCCAGGCTCTATTTTGCTATCTTTGGATAACCCTGTGGATTTTCTTTCTTTTAAATGTATTTTTATTGATTTCAGAGAGTAAGGGAGAGGGAGAGAGAAATAGAAACATCAACGAGAATCATTGATCAGCTGCCTCCTGCACGCTCCTTACTGGGGATCGAACCTGCAACCCAGGCATATGGCCTAACCAGGAATTGAATCATGACCTCCTGGTTCAGAGATCAATGCTCAACTACTGAGCCTCGCCATCCAGGCTGGATTTACTCTTCAAACCAGCGCTTAATCCATCTCTATTTTGTGCTTTCGCATAATTCTCTCATTCTCCCCCCAATCTCAGGAAGCCAACTGGAAGCACTTCTCCCTGTCATCTGAGGAAAATAAACTCAAAGACGCAAAGCCATTTCTCTGGGGCTGCACAATTACCACCTGGCTAAGCTGAAGTCCAAACCTATGCTTGGTTTTCTAGTCCCTGGGGCCAGCATCCTGCCCTCATTGTGGCTCTTACCTGCCCCACTGCAACCTCAGGTGGATTCACTAACATCCAACAAAATATTAGGTCAGCCCCTCCCAGATACGGGGATACACTGGAAAATGGGACAGACCAGGCCCCTACATCTTGAAGTATATATTTTAGTAGGGAGACCGCACTCATAACTAAATAACTTCAGATAGCTATGAAGGAAGAAAGACGAGATGATGAGTTAGAGGGCCTGTGGGAGGGGCTAGGGAGGAAGTCAAGAAAAACAGGACCCTTTGAGGAGGTGACGCTTGAGCTGGATCTGAGAGGAAGGCACAGGAAAATGGAACGGCAGATGCAAAGGCCCTGAGGCCGGACCAGCCAGCAAGAAAGATGGGCGCCAGGAATGGAAAGAACGCCAGAGCAAGAGGAGGAGGAGGAGGCAGAGACGGGGCTGGAGAAGTGAGCAGAAACCGGACTGTGAGAATTTTATTCTTGTGCAACAGGAAGACACTAGAAGGAGTCAAGCAGAGCAGTGACATGATCTAATTTATGTTTTTAAAGACCATTTTGGGCCCTGGCCAGGTAGTTCCGTTGGTTGGAGCATTGTCCCAATATGCTAAGGTGTTGAGTTCGATCCTGGGCAGGCACATGCATGCATCAATCAAAGAATGCATCAATTTGTTATTTGGAACAACAAATGGATGTTTCTCTCTCTCTAAATCAATAAAAACAAATTTTAATAAAAGAAAATAAACATCACTTTGGGAGGTACAAGTTTGGCAGAGGGAAGTATGAATAAAATCAGTGAAAAAAGTGATGATGGACACAAAGACGTTTGGAACAGAATAGAACAGGGCTTTTTCTGTGACCACGATGGTGGCATGGAGGGCCCTAAGCAGGGAGGGAGGCTCCTTCTGATTGGGTGCATGCAAGGGGAACTCTGTCTCCCTCTTCCTTCTCTTATCTCCCCTGCAGTCACCCCCACACTAGAGGAAACAAGCCCTCTGACACCCAGAGAGCCACGGGAGAGAGAACCGGCAGAGTGAGAAGCCAAGGCATTGGGGAGGATGGTGGCCTGCTGCCCTCTGGGCTCTTCCCAGCCCCAGCTCTGGCCCCAGCCTGGACCTAGGAGGCGCCAGAGGCGGGATGAGCAGATGAGAACAGGGAACGGGGTGTCAAAAGCCTGCATCCCCTTCTCTTCCAGAGGAGAGACCCAAAGGGAGGCCATTCTTGGGAACAAGGAGAGGGGGGTTCGATTTCTCCTTTTCCAGCAGCTATAGCTGGAGAAAGTTCCGTGATAGGACCAGAGGGTTAAACCTCTTTGTCAGACGAAAGGCAAGGCTGGGAGAGGGCAGAGCTGGGGCCAGGCCGTTTCTGGAAGGCGTTGGAGGCACCCAGGGCTTTGGCTCCTTGGGGTTTAGAATTTGAAGGGAGGGGTGGTTTGCGGACAGTTTGCATGTGTTTGGAGGGACAGGCACCCTGCCCAGCACACCCCAATAACCATTCCAAAGAGGGATGCCCACTGTCCATCTCAGGAGATGCTCCCCTTGAATGCAGAAGAGCCAAGTTGCAGCGGGGCCGGGGTCTCCTAGCCCCCTTTGCCTGGTCCCACTGTGCTTTGAGGCGACACGTACGCTGCAGAGGGGCAGCCTGCATCTCACCCCCCCACGGTGGAGGCCCACCTCCCTGCCTGCGCTCAATCCACCCTGTGACTCTAGGCCCCCTTAGACCAGGCTCCCGCGGCCTCTCCCAGGGGGAGGGGAGGGAGGAAGGAAACGCGTTTATTCAGGGGCACCTTCGCGGGAAGAACTTTATATATTCTGTTTTCTTGATTCCCTGGGACTCTTCTGAGAAAGAGATTTATCTTCATTGACAGATGAGGAAGTGGCGTCTCAGATGTGAGTGCCTTGCCCGGAACACACAGCTAAGAAGTGGTGGAGGCGAGATACAGCTCCGGCTGGCTTCCCGCGAGGCCCTGGGAGCCCCGCTTCACACTCCCATGCTGTGTCCCTTGCCCTCCTCCCTCTCACCTGGATTTTGAACCCTGCCCTGCCTTTTGTTTCCACTACAATCTGCTGCACCGTCATCCTGACTGCTTAGGGCCAATGATGACCGTGCGTCTGTTGATCAATCCTTTGGTCAATCCTTTCTTCAGACGGCGCCTTGATGCTTGGCTGGTGGTTGGAGGTAACCACCGTCACCCACCATTCATTCTCTCCTCTTCCCTCACCCCCAGCCGGACAGCAGTGCCAGGGCGGATGGTGCTCAGTCACTACCGAGGAACAGGGGCCGAGAGTCCACTGTGGGCCCGCGTGATGTGGTCACTGGATAAAGGGACCCCTTGATGTTCACATAAAACCTAGACGTGCATGGCCATAGCGGCCGTATGTGTAATCGCCCCAAAGTGGAAACAACCTGAACGTCTTCGACAGGTGGACAGTTAACACGCTCCGGTCCTAGCACCGCGAGTGCCGACCCACCAACACAGAGGGAGGAGCTGCCGCAGCTCAGGGCACCTTGGGCGGCATGATGCGGAGAGAACAGCCAGACCCAAGGAACCGTGTGCTATGGGGTTCCTTCCACATAACGTTTTTGAAATAAAGCTTCAGAATGAAGCACAGAATAGTGGTTGCCAAGGACTAGGGATGAGTGAGGAGGCTGTGGATTTAAAGGGCAACCGGAGGGGTCCCCGTTCGCTGCCGTGTGGTCACTGTTCAGCATCGGGATGTGACCGTGCAGCACACGCAGGTGATAGCACCGCACAGACCTAACTGTGCACACACACTGCACGTGCGCACGCATGCAAAGCAAAGTGGGGATTCGGAATAAGGTCAGGGGACTGTACTGGAGTCGACACCCTGGCTGTGACGTGCTATAGTTTTGCAAAACTTTGTGACAGGGGAAAACTGGGCAACACGCACAAGGGATCGCTCTGTGTTATTATTATTTTAACTGCCTGTGAATTTATGATGATCTCAATAAAAAATTCAATTATGAAGACAAAGACTTAAGAGCTCCCCTGTGCTCAAGAGGCTTAGAGTCTCCACATGCCCCGTCTCTTTTCTCTGCCTCTTCATCTAACTCCAGGCTGGATGCAGCTGAAGCAGGGTTAGTGGTTCTCCTGGGAAGAAATTGCCAAGTGGGCAGCGAAGGACCATAGCTCTGCCTGCTTTTCCAATCCCAATCTCCTCAACTTGGGCATTTTTAAAAAATATATCTTTATTGATTTCAGAGAGGAAGGGAGAGGGAGAGATAGAAACATCAATGATGAGAGAAAATCATTGATTGGCTGCCTCCTGCACATCCCCCACTGAGGGGTCAAGCCTGCAACCCAGGCACGTGCCCTTGACCGGAATCGAACCTGGGACCCTTCAGTCCGCAGGCCAACACTCCATCCACTGAGCCAAACCGGCCAGGGCGCCCGGGCAGTTTTTTAAAGGAGAAGTGGGAGGAGGCACTTAGAACCTTGGAGTAGCCAAGGTCAGGGGTCAGAGAAAGCAACAGAGCTGCCCGCTCCGGCCGCCCAGCACCAAGTCCCTGTAGGGACTGAGGAGACAGCTGAGCCACGGTGGGGTGTGTCCTCTCTCTTCCTCTCGCTCTCTCTCTCCCTCTCTTTCCCCCCGATCATGGAAAGAGGAGAGGTGCCCATAGCCCGCACATCATCCTGAAATTGCTTCATGAGTAACTTTTCTGGGGAAGCGGCAGCCCAGCTGTTTCCTGCCCCATGAACGCTCCCTCCTGCCCCCCTCACCTGTAGCCCCTCTTGGTACTGTTTTCTCAAGCCACGTCCCAGGGTTGCTGCTGACCGAGGGAGGCCCTGGGGGAGAGGAGGGCTTGGCAGCCCTGTCCCAGGACCTCAGCCAATGCCCCCCACCCCCACCCCGTGTCCCAGCCCCCCTCCAGCCAAGCCTGCAGCAGCCGGCTCTGTGGCTCTTCCCAGCAGCTGTACACAGCAGGGGTGGGGCGGCCACACTCCCTCTCACTCCCCGGCAGCAGCTGAGGGGCAGTGAATAAACAACTCAACTTCCCCAGGGCCCTGGTGACACCGGCCTCTGTCCACCACCTAATCTCAGCCGGCCTTGGTTTTCTCACAGCATCTGTGCCCGGTGGCAGGCTGGCAGGCTCCTGCTGGGAGGAGGGCACGTTCCCTCCAGAGTGGGCCGGGCACTCCCGGGAAGGGCAGGGGAGGCCAGGAGCCCGAGCAGCTCCTTTCTTGTCCTTCCCATGATACCCATGACCCGGAGGGACACCAGGCACTGGGGCGTCCCAGCTCAGCTGAGAGACTGTTTCCTTTCGTGAAGAGCATGTCGTCCGCTGGGGCAACGGGAGAGCCAGAGGGGAACACGGTCTTGGGCTGCGTTGATGAGCAGAGAAGCCCCGTCCTGCCCCCCAGCCTCCAGGGCACACAATCCGTCTCTCCGTCTCTCCCTTACACACGAGCACAGCCGCATTCAGGAAAGAAACACTTCCCTGGCCAGGCGGCTCCGTGGGTTGGAGCATCGTCCCAAACACCAACAAGTGTCAGGTTCGATTCCCAGTCAGGACACACACCTAAGTTGTGGGTTTGATCCCTGGTTGGGGGGCGTATGGGAGGCAACCGACGTACATTTCTCTCTGACATCGATATGTCTCTCTACCTTCTCTCTCTCTCTCTCTCTCTCTCTCTCTCTCAAAATCAATTAAAAAAAGTATCCTCAGCTGAGGATTAAAAAGACAATCCTGCTGTAAAAAAAAAGAAAAACACTAGGAGTCTGAGCGTGTATGGAAGAGCTGTGCAATCTTGTGGACTCAGGGGCCGACCACCCCTAGCCAGCAGTCACTTCCTCGAGGAACTAGCTTGGCACCCTTTTTCCCTACTGACGTTTCACATTCACTTTCCACTCACCATCCGCTGTGCCCCCTCCCCGAGGCTGAGCCGCCATGGGCCTGTCCTAGGCTGGCAGTTGGAGTCTATCCTCCCAGGTCGGGTGTAAATTCCAGGCCTCCCCTACCCCCCCCAAAAAAACCTCCTCTATAGGAATCCACTGCAGCCTTACGAGGGAGTCCACACCACTCTCGACCCCTCTCCTCCCCAGTCCACATTGATATAGTTCTATTTCCTAAGCAACGCTCCCATATTAAATGCTTCCTGAGGGATGCTGGTTACCTATCGTTTTCACCAAGCGCTACCCCCACCACCTGCCCAGGGAGATGCGACCAGCAGGGAGTGTTGCTCTGAGGCAGGCGGGTCTGTGCCCTTCCTGATGCCTGGCTGCATCCACAAGTACCCTCATGCGCATCAGGAACCTGTTGCACAGCTATTTCACAGGAAAGTATAAACGAGCAGATAGTGCCTGAAGCAGGCGCTTGGAGAGGCGCAGAGAAGGGGGCAGCCAGGAGCATGGAGACCAGGTGGCGGGGGCGGTTCCCAGCCCTTCTTCCCATCCCCCCATTTACCTACATTGCACCATCACCCCACCCTCAAGACAAAACAGTCAGAAATGCAATTTCACCCTGGCTGGTTTGGCTCAGTGGATAGAGCATCAGCCTGCGGACTGAAGGGTCCTGGGTTCGATTCCAGTCAAGGGCACATGCCAGGGTTGCAGGTTCGATCCCCAGTAGGGGGCATGCAGGAGGCAGTGGATCAATGATTCTCTCTCATCATTGGTGTTTCTTTCTCTTCCTCTCCCTTCCTCTCTGAGATCAATAAAAATATATTTTAAAAAAATGCAATTTCCCTCAGCAACGGGCATGAAGGCCCTGTGGTCCAGCAGCTGAGGTTGCTCCTCCTGAGGCTGTGGAGGCCTTATTCCTCCTTGTCCCTACGGGGAATGACTGCGGGAGGCCTCTTGCTGGGCAGTGTCACCTCTACTCCTCACAGCTCTGAGCAGCATGTGTTACGGACATCAAACGTCGTGAACAATCTGAGAAGCTGAGACCCAGGGAGGGAAGCGTCTTGCCAAGGGCCTCGCTGGTTAGTGAGAACCAGAGCTCAAAACCAGGTCCAGGACTTTCTGTCGAGAGGTTTGCATTTTTTGTTTTTTCATCATATCTCTCTTTTCATCTATTTTCGGTCAAGTCACTGCTCCCCAGGCTCCTGCTAGAGGCTGGATATTCTGGGAAGCAAGTGCAGGGAGCCAAAAGGCAATTGGTCGGTGTCAATAAAAAGGTTGCCGGGGTGGTGGCTGTCAGGCTATGGGATCTGGTGCGCACTGTTCAACTGTCTCCACCTCAGTTTCTTCTTCTGTGACTGGGTATCGTGATATTGTCGGTCCCTCATGGAACTACTGGGAGGATTCAATGGTAGAAGGCATGGGAAATGGCCAAGAGGATTCCTCCATTCCTCAAACAGAAGCACTCAAAAAGAGAAGCTACTGTTATTAGCAAGACAACATTGGAAGAAGAACAAGTTAGCGAAATGAGTTATCCAGGGTGAAATGCAGGCCATTAAAGAGCTATATGCATGTTCTCTTTGCTCCACTCTTTTTAAAAAATATTTATTTTTATTGATATCCGAGAGGAAAGGGAAGGGAGAGGTAGAAACATCCATGACTAGAGAGAATTATTGATCGACTGCCTCCTGCACACCCCACACTGTGGCTCGAACCCGAAACCTGGGCCTGGGCCCTGACCGGGAATCTAATCATGACCTCCTGGTTCATAGGTCGACGCTCAACCTCTGAGCCACACCAGCTGGACCTCTTTGCTCCCGTCTTAACACGAACATCTGTGGTTTGTCAAAGACATTTGCAGGGTCCAGTTGTTTTTCCAGAAAGGGAATGAAAAGAAAAACAAAACAAAACTCAGAACCAAGACCTGAATCTGTGAGAGGTTCACTAGCAGGCAGGATGCTTATCCGAAGTCACAGGAGGAAAAATGGACGCGTCAGAGGGGGTAAGGGACAGTGGGGTTCATCGAGGAGGAAAGGGTCCGTGTTTTCGCCGGTGACTTCCGCACAGGGACGAGGCACCCAAGAGCGAAGGAAATGATTGCCAGGAAAGGCAAAGAAGGCTCCCACCCCAGGATCTCATCGGTGCTGTCCTGCCAGACAGACGGGTGCCATGATGGGTCTGTCTCAACATCACCGAGGCCAAGTTGGAAAAACAGGGTGAGGGCTGGGTCCAGCGGACCCTTTGGCCCGAGATAAACTAGCAGTGGTTCTCCAACTTCAGTGTCCATCGGAACCAAACAGGAGGCTTGTTATACCCAAGCTGCTGGGCCCCACCCCCAGAGTTTCTGATCCAATAGGACTGGGATGGGGCCGAAGAGAATGTATTCAACAGTGCATGTTTTGAACACGTTCCCAGCTGTTGGACCACGATCACATTTTGAGAACCACTGGTTGAAAGCACTCCTCTATGGCCAGCCAAGGTGTATCAAATACAAACCTTAATGCAGGTCCTTGCTTTCCAATACATAGAACAGTTGCATTGAATTATTAGCCTTTTCCTCTTTTATCACATTGATTGGAAATGGACGTGTATTCTCAATTAAGAATTTTGTATTGAAAACAGAAAACGAACAAACAAAAACAAACACCCCAAGTCAATCTCTTTTGAAAGTGTGATGGACACACGGCAGAACTGACGGCTTATCAAATGAGCGGAGAAAGGGCTCCCCTTATCCTTATTCCTCCTGTTGGTCCTTCACCAGTGGATGCTTTTGCCTGTGTGCGAACCAGCTAGCATTCTGACTCCGAAAATGTGAAAGCTAAGCCCGGGAAGACGGCTATCCTAGTTTTCAAGCGAAGTTTTCTTTAAATACCACACTCTGAAGAGGGAACAAAAACCCAGTTCTCACGACCTCACTTATCTGCAATGTTTAACGAAGGGGAAGCATGTGTCACGCGCATTAACAGAACTGATGGTAATTGGGTTGAGAAAGTGAAAATTTTACTACGGACACATGGCCAGTTTTATCTCCTTAAGGGAGATTACATGACAAGAGGGACTTTCGCCTCCTGGGAGTTATCTTATCTCACAAGAAGCACACAGGATGTTCCTAAGATCAGATGGAAGAGGGATTACAAGATAACAGGCTCCTGACCAGAATTTCGGTATTTATATAGCCTGGCCGTTACTCAACTTACATAAATCAAACTTTTTTTTAAAAGGCCTCCTCACTATCTGCTGAAATGGGGTCATTCTTCCCTAAAGACTCAAGAGAATTTGTGGGGGAGGAGGCATCCATCTCATAACTCGTCCCTGGGGTGCAGTTGTCACGACGCGGTCTGTCTGTAACAGGGTCTCCTGACAGGGGCTCCAGTGTCCAGGGGCAGTGGCCTGGCACCAGCCAGACATTTCAGTTGAGCCCCTGGGTTCTGTCCCTGATGAGGGCTCCAATCGATAGTTTCGTGGCTTCCTTTCTGCTACTAAATTTAAAAGACCAAAGACACAAAAATATAATGATTTCATATACCAAGAATGTGCCCCCGGCAAGTATTTCTAATCCGTTTTGTTGTCCCAGTGTGTTCCCTCATTTGAAATGTATGTCCCGTAACTAGGAATACTGTATGCAACCACTGGACGAAAATACATTCTCCCATGAGAAGCTGAAGAGTCAAACCCCAATCAGTCCTGTGCAGATACACTCTTCAAAGACCCCTTCCTTAGTGCAGGTGACCTGGGAGTTACTGCTACCCTCCCCTCCCCTCGAAAGCCACCCTAAACTGTGGCTGGTTAAAGTTTACCCTTTTGCAAGAGTGCTCTTACTAATAAATAACTCATTGGTGCTTCAGAGACAAAGCGGAAGGGATTTCAGTCCGGCTGGAATGGTGCTTTCGCCGGCATGGACCCTGCCCAGGGAGCACTGTGGCCCGTGGGCCGCGGGCCGCCGTGCCAGCAGCACCGCAGTGCAGAGCTTTCTCCTGGGCGTGAGGCGCACACAGCCTCGCTCACTCCGTCCCTTTGACGCGGGGAATCATCAGCTTATTATTCCCAGTATATAAAAAGGAGAACCAGGCAAGAGGAGGGGGGAGATGGCGAGGCGGGTGCCAGAGCCCAAGACCACCCTGTAAACGGGTCTGCTTCAGCCACCAGAGCTCGGCTAAAGCAGGTCACGCCATGAGAGGCGAGCGGGGTTTCAATGAAATGACCGGCGGTGGCTGTAGTGAGCGTTT
>NW_006284328.1:1244382-1255377 GCF_000327345.1 Myotis davidii | reverse complement strand
CTGAACTTCTCATTCTTGTCACATACATTTCCAGGGATAATCCAGTTCTAAGTATGCCATGCTGTAGTTCCTTCAGCCATAAAGGTATCCCAGAAATGGCAACATTCTCAGATCCAAACTCTATTGACAGTTTTTCCTCTTGGGGAGCAGGACAAAACTCTTCATGCTACACAGGCCCCAGGATTTTCATTGTCAATAAATACAGCTGGATGATTCCGAGATGAACTCTAAAAGCAACACATGTGCTAGTCTGGCATGAGTAGTGTGTCCCCTCTTAGACTTAAATCTCCCCGAGCGGGCATCCGGTTCCCAGTGGCTGCTCACTGGCGTGGACTTCTAAAGAACAGTTAGTGACCCAGAAGACAAATACTAGGTCTTCTTGCTTCACTGGAGGGTGTGGGAAGAGAATGAGAGAAACGCAGAAGGAAAGAAAGAACGCTTTGCTGATAGCCCAAGACTGGCCCATTGTGCAAGGCACAGGACAACAACCACTCTCTTTCACTGCTGCTGTGTACATCCTGTCTACCTGAAGCCACACCAGCCCTTCCCTACAAGGGAGCGTTGGAATAAGCCCTGCATTGTTCCCACTTTACCAAGAAATGCTATTTACCTTGTACCTGGGCCAACGGTGTGGCTCTCTGTAGGACAGCTGGTTCCCCAAGCACTTCTAGGACTACCTGGCTCATGTATGAACAATATATTTGCCTCAAAAACACTAACCTCATGGAAACTGTTCACAAAGGGAGAGAGAGGAGGAGGAGGAGAGGAAAAGAGAGATAGTGTTAAATTAGGTCAGAGCCAGGAGGAAAAGACTCAGCGGGGAGTAACTGAGATGTGGCATGCATTAGATATGAAGTGAGGATACCGAGGCCCCAGATTATGTTCCAAGATCTAAAGAGAGTATCAACTGAGTTCTCTGTGACTCCTAAAGACACTTAGGTTCTTATAAAAGAGCTTTGCTATGTCATTATACTTTAGAAGTAAAGCCATATATATTTTAGAAGAGTCATTGATTTCAGAGAGGGAGAGGGAGAGAGAGAAACATCAGTGATGAGAGAAAATCATCGATTGGCTGTCTCCTGTGCCCCATACTGGGGATCAAGCCCGCAAGTTGGGTATATGCCCTAACAGGGAATTGAACCTCGACCTCCTGGTTCATGGTCGATGCTCAACCACTGAACCACACTGGCCAGGCAGTAAAGCCATATTTTAAAAATGCTTAGTATTTTAATCCATAGCTATTAGTGTCTAAGAGAACCAATTTATAGTCACAAGTGAGGATCCAGTGTATGCCACTGTCTCTGCACACTTTTTGGGTAAAGACAAGTGTTTCACAATCTATTTTACATTAATTACTATAAATTCAGCGTATTGTCAGTGAGAATCATTTTTTAAAATTTTGTTTTACATCTTTAAAAGAAAAGTTTTTATTGACTTTTTTTAGAGAGAGGGAGAGGGATAGATAGGAACATCCATGAAAAAGAAGTATCAATTGGCTGCCTCCTACACGCCCCTGACTGGGGATTGAGCCCACAACCCAGGCATGTGCCCTGACTGGGAATTAAACTGGTAACTTTAAAGAAAAGTTTTTATTGACTTTTTTTAGAGAGGGGGAGAGGGATAGGAACATCCATGAAAAAGAAGTATCAATTGGCTGCCTCCTACACGCCCCTGACTGGGGATTGAGCCCACAACCCAGGCATGTGCCCTGACTGGGAATTAAACTGGTAACTTCTTGATTGACACTCAACCAGAGTTACACTGGTGGGGCAGTGAGAATCATTTCTTAGCACATAACCAGAGTTACCAAACTGGTAGTTATCCTTAAATTTAGGCCATCATTTTTGTTCCAAATGCCTTTCTACCTCCTTCAGAGCCTTACCTAACCCATCCACCCTAATCTCTTATAGTCAGAAGAGTCCTGAGGACACATGGAGTACATATTCTTGTTCGTACCCAAAGTGGAAAAGTGCATCTATTAGATATGTTACATTCCATGTTAGCCAAGGATATGATCCCATACATTCTAATGAAAGGAAGTGTGTGTACATACACACATATATGTTTCACTGAATAGCTAAAACATTAGCAGTAATAGTTTATGTGTGTGTAATCTTCCTTGGTCTACTTATTCTGTAACTTTTTTAACAACTCATTTCTGAATGCCAGCCAGCTTAGACCTAAATTAAAGCAAACTATTACTTCCAACATTTTATCATGTTTTTAAGTAATTATTTGCTTTACTAAGATGGAAATTCTGGCTGCACCCTCTCACTCTCTGACCCCAGAATGAACACAGCATTTATTTCACAATATTTGTCCAGGACTTTAATATTGAAACAGGGGGCACACCTGCGAATAATTATTTCTCCTGGTCGTGGCCCAGCCAAAACATGTCAAATGAGTACCTGTCCATTCAATTAAAGTATCGAGGGAAAGGGAAGCATGCCATCAAGATAAAGGAACACAAGCTACCACGTTACCATGACAAGTCTCCGTATTCACTGTATGTGACCATGTATCAGTGCTGCTTGTGCAAGAGACAAGGCTTTTTGAGCTGGAAGGCAATTTCAAAAGGCAACACCTGTTCCAAACTAGGGCCAAGAATTTACAGCTGCATTTTGAAATATCAACATATATGTGCTAGTTTTGGGATGTTATCCATGTAGGATTTGGGAGTATAAAAAGAACATAAGCAGACAGATGTGCATGAACCATGAGATCCTATTTTGCACTTAAAATCCAGAAAATATTGCTGCCGCATACATACACTAGGATGTTGAGAGGGCCCACTGAGCACAGTACCTCTAACCCAGTGTTTCTCAACCTTCCTAATGCCATGACCCTTTAATACAGTTCCTCATGTTGTGGTGACCTCCAATTTTACAAATTGAACATAATTAAAGCATAGTGATTAGTCACAAAAAACAATATGTAATTATATATGTGTTTTCCGATGGTCTTAGGCAACCCTTGTGAAAGGGTCATTCGACCCCCAAAGTGGTCGCGACCCACAGGTTGAGAACGGCTGCTCTAACCCAAGTAGGATACAGTGGACACTGAGCCCAGGGGAAAGTATCTAAAAATGAGATGGGGTGAGCATCAGGGTCACTAGTTAAGTATATGGAGGATAAACACTGCCCTCTACTGGCAGATGATAAGGGCTGTATAAACAAGATTTTCCTGTATAGTCACTATATTAAGACATCCGAAAATAAAAGCTTTAAATAAGTTAGTTTCCTATCTAGGGACCACAGGAATTTTCAAGTAAGTTTAAGTATTTAATGAGAATTTTTATATCTCACTGAAAAGAATTTTCCCCATTGTCTTTGGTGTAAGTCATTGAGCTGGTTCAAGCATGTTACTCAAGAGATGCTGAAGAACAGCAAAATGCTCAAAAGGTTATTAGAAAGAAGATTCAAGGGACCCATTTATACAAGATAATGGGAGCTGTGACGACTTCAAGCACACAGAACTAACGGTCTGATTCAAACCCTTGGACCATACATGCCACATCAAAGCACATCCTACCCGAACCTGTCCCTCCCCCACCCCCCAACCTCCGCAAACAACAAAATTGGAGGAACAACAAACATCTGGCCAGTCTCACAGTTGTTGGGAAAACTGAGGTAGTATGTAAATTGCACGTTATGAATTACAAAGCACTGAACAGCCAGTCTTAAATTACTGTATAGTAATGCTCATGAATAAGAGTTGAGGGAGTTCCAAACCTATTTTACCAAACCTGTTTGTCCCCTGGGTTCTGAAATCCTTTAAACAGATTGCATTTCTTCAGCATTGTACTGACACAGAAATCTGGTATGTTAATCATAAAACACCCACATATTATGAGGAAGTGTCTGGTTACATTCTTCCAAAGTCAACTTTCACCTGGGACAAATAACTCTATAAGAAATTAGCCAGAGGGACAAGAGCATGCAAAAAACACTAAATTTCAAAGCCAAGCTTAGTTTATATGTTAAATATTTGCATGACGAGGCAAGAATGTAGTAAATAAGGGGCAAGGCTGGAAAGAATAAAACCCGATTAGCTACAATATCAGCCCAATTCTAAATAGGACACTCTACCATATTCACCACCTAAGTAGTATTTTATTCTAAAATTGCAATATAATGTAGTTCCTATGGGTACTTAAAATTGAATGCAAATGTTTTGTGAGCATAATTATCCTAAATTAAGAATTTTGCACTCCACACTTTGTAACCCTTTGACTTGAGACAAGACATGCTTTTCTTGTTACCAGCAAGAGTGATGGTCACTGTTAGAGCCTAAACAATTCATACAGGAAGCAGGTTTTCCCCAAGAGGCTGGCCTGGGAGCTGATAGGCCCAGGCGATCAGCTGACAGTGTATTTGCGTGAGTATTCCAAGAAGTACACAGAGCACATATCTGGGTTATAAAAGCCCTTTTATAAAGCCATTTTTAAACAAAACAAAGTTTACAAAAGAAAAAAAAGATACAAAAAAAGAATAACTTGCTTCATGTCCCAAAGAGAAAAAAAAAAAGTAAAGGGGACAATGCCAACATGCTCAACAATAAAGGGTTCTTTTCCTTATTTTTTAATACAAAATACAAGCAAAGGATACACATACTTAAAACAGAGCTCAGGAGCAGACACGCAGTCCTGGAAACCCTTCCATAAAGAAAGCAGAAATTTGTTGGTTTTTTTTTGTCTATGCAGGTACATACAGAGACTGGGATATGTAAAAATTAAGTATCACAAAAGACCATCACACGTCTACCAATGTATGTTGCATCTATAATTCACGAACAAAATCATGTTCATTTCAACCCCATTTCATTTAAATAAAAAACAACTTTTAAATAAAGTGGTTACATTCAAACTTTAACTTCCTTAGTACCATGCTGCAGATCTCAGCACTGTTAAGGTATTGCAAGAACGCCCAACCCTCTGGTGTCTGATCACATATCTAGCAACATTGCAGTATTAAGAAAGGGATGCCCCGGTCTCAGCCCATGGACTTACAATTAAACACATTTACGCAGGTTCCTCTTTTACCCTTCCTGCTCAGAACGTAAAAGATTAAGGACTAAAATTAAGGAAGACTGGGAATTTTAGAGCTGGCAAATGAAGTCTGAAAGATGAATCAAGGCAAACAACTTCTGAGAACGTGCTGCTGCTTAACCTGACACGTCTTCAAGTCTTTCCTTAAATCTTACAGGAATTAGGTATTTAAGGTTTGCTGCAACATGGTCATGGTAAACAAACTAAGTAGAGCTCTTATTTACAAATCTTGTAACAAATACTTCTGGAGGGAAAAAAGAATTCACTAATTTCCAGAAGACAACGGTTTAGTTGCCAGACATATACACACACTCACACCCACACCCACACAATACTTCAGGGGTTTTTATACATGTTATTTAGGGGTAAGCTAAGTACTATACCCACTCCCATCAAAAAAACAAAAAAAAGTTTTACCCTCCCCCCCATAAATCTAGAAAACCCCCCCTTCACCCCTGATGTACAAAGTGTATGCACAATGGTGGCATTCCACCAGCCACACAAAGCATGCTCCAACAGATGTCACCAGTTCAGTCACTCCGTTGGCATGGCAACAGGCAGGTTGAGGGGACTTTTGTCAATAGTGGTTAATACACAGTCAGCACCACTGTGAATTTTGTGAACTAGGCTTTGAAAAAAAAGAAGTGTGACTTAGGGATTTGGGATTCAAAGTCATTTTGTATCAAGTTTATCCCAAGACCAAGGGAAAATGGGTTGCAGATTCAAATTTGGCTGTAGATAGCTTGATGTCCCAATATTCAAATAAACTAACACCTTTTCCAAAATAAACCCAGCGCCACGCACAGAGAAAAGGACAATTTTCTAACCTCAAGAGCAACCAGATCTTTAGCTTTTCTCTGTCCCTTGGTAGGAAACGTGTTATTCGTTTGCTTCAGCAAATACGCCTGAGTGCCATGGAGCCCAGAGCCCAGGCTCTCCCTTGGCAAACTCCTGAGGTGACGTTTCTGCTTCTCAGCGCAGCCACAGGTGAAGCGGGCACAGAACCATTCCAACTCCCCTTCTTCACAACAGTGACAAGGGCCACATGGCCTTTCATAAAGCTCTCTGTCGCTCCAGGTGTTAACTTCTGCCCTTGCCTAACACTCTCAAAGCATCTTCTAAACTGGTTTCTTTAAAGAACTATTCCCTTTCTCCAACCGGTACTCTAAAATTCACTTGTTACCTGAATGGTCATGGTTAAAAAAAGAAATGTTTGGGGGAAAACAGTGTCAAGTTCAGTTTAGCTGACCACATATATTCACAAGAGTGTCAAAAACCTTACTGGATTATAACTTCCAATTCCTCTGGATTAGTTACCTATAAGAAGAAAAAGCTACTTGAATCAGTACCAAGAATAAGTATTGAATTGAGGATTCAACCCGGGGCAAACAGTTACTGTGGAAAAGAAAAAAGACATTACACCTCCTTTATGGGAAATCAACTACTATTCAAGATAAAAAGATTTCCACTCATTACCTCCCTAAAGGAGGACTCACCCATTAACTTTCCTTTATGGACTCAATAGGGAGTGGAGATATGAAAGGCAGGTTTGTGGAAAGCAGGACAAATCTACCATTACTAAAATTAAAATGTATCCTTTGGGTCTAGTCCATTGATTCCAAGGTGGGGAGGGCTAAAAGCAGCAGCAAGTTACAGACAGACTTAATATGTAAACTACCCATGTCAAGTTGTGTGTGTGTGTGTGTGTAGAGAAGTCTAGAAAAAAAAAAATCGTAAGAACTAGGATGTAGTGTCAGTCAGCATAGCTGCCGAAATCCATGTTTCAGAGGTAAACCTAGCAGAGCTAACACAGAGAATTAAGTTAGCACAACAAGCACCTTCGAGGTTAATGTCCCACTTCCTGAGCACTGCAAACAAGGCCGTGAAAGCTACTGCCATCTCACCATAGGCACGCCAGGGAAAAAGAGGGAGATTAGTCAAGGGTGGTGCCAATGGCCAGCCACTATCAGCTTATAGCTTGTAACCGAGCCTCACATCACATCAAGCCTGACTATTGAGCACCGGTTTCCAGTTCAGACACCACAGCTACCCTCCTATGTGCATGCACGATTTGAGGGGAAGACTAGAGTGTTTTAAATCAATAAAAAGTAGAGAAAACAAAGGTCATTCAGAGCCTGTCTCTCACTTGGGGACACAGATCCTTTTGTCCAGTCTATTAGAAATATATGTTTTTCAATATCATGAATTAAATTTTAAAAAAGGGATTGCAAACAAAAAGCCTAACCAAATGCACATAAGGAACTTAGAAGACAAAATTACCTCTAAAATATGTGCCTGTATCACATAGATGTTAGTGCAGATTAGTATATAGAGACTGTTACATAAAATACCGAGGCTAAAGTTTTAAAAGACCCCCTCCCCACCACTGATTTTCACAAAACATAATCTAAGAAAGCCCAAATGTTACTAGGAATGTAAGACAAAGTTATAAACCCCTAAGTATAGAAGTGCATGGTGGAAACACTGAGCGGTCTCTTGCTAGAACACACACCTTGTTAAAATTGGGTACCTAAACAAACCCACTAAAGCAAACAGAATAGCCTTTAGATAACAATCCAACTGCTATTTATATTCAAGCTTTGCATTTTTGGCCAAGTACTAAAATCTTCAAATTCATTCTTTAACACATAGTGCAACAGTGAAGCGACTGTCACTAGGTGATGTTGTTTTTTTAAATCACAAAGAATACTTCTTAAAGTGTCTTAATAATCAGAGTAAAACTATTCCTTAAATAACCTTTTGTTCTAGGAACATCTGTAAGAAAGCTATGTTGTCCGAGAGCAAAATATGCTGTAATTAAAAGAAAGAAAATTGCATAAGTAAAATATTGAGGAAGCAAATCTAGATAAAAAGGCAGAGGTTAAATTTCACTAATTTTTCAACTTCTCAGCACACTAAGGCCCCTAACCCTTCCTTCCAGAAGCTCATGGTATCAGGATGTGGAGGATGGAACGCACAGGTCTATCTCCTGACTGCTTTCATAAGGCATGTCAAGTCTGTTAACCGCACGTAGGTCTCCTGAATGCATGCTTTCTCTAGCCCTGTGGAACCCCTTACACTCCAAACAAGCAACATGAGCAGTAAGCAGACACACCAGTAAAAAGAAAAAAAGCAAATTAAATGCGTGGGAGCACCACTTAACACACTCCCATCAAACATAGGACGTGAAGTAGGTGAAGACAGAGCCAGGAGAAATCATGTCCTCCAGCAGGGCTGGTAGGCACTGGGGGTGGGTCTGCAGTGGCATCCTACATGGTAGCAGGAAGCCGAGAGATGCACTTCATACCATGGTTCTATGAAGAAATGGGAAGATAAGTGTATGAAAAAGAAAAGTTCTATCCGCAAATAAAAACAGAGCACAGTTCATGGAATCTGAATGCACACACATTTATGGCATAAAAGAATTTCAATTCTGTTTTCATAAAAGAAAAAAAAATCTCAAGTCTTTGTGAACAAGTTTCACATTAACTGGTGATCACTGGCTCTGAATCTCTTTGAGATAACAAGTGATGAAATTTAAAAAAAAAAACCCACTCTACACAAGGTCAGGTTACCCACTCCCTGCCCTGCCCACAAGGTAAAAAATAAACTTGTATTAGATGACAACTGATTTTTTTTTTAAGTCCAAGTAGAGAAAGAAGCAATCATTTTTAACTAAAATCCTTCTATGTTTTTTGATTACTGTTCAACTTGCTACTGTTTAGCAAAAAGCAACATTTCCATAGTGTTCATCTCAAATCTTATTGCTTTACAACTGTGGTATACCATCCTTTAAAAATAAAAAGATGAAGCAGTCAATCCAGTGATTAATTTGACATGGCTTTCATTGAAAAAGGGAGAGAGAAGAGGGTGGTAGAAAAGAAAAGACCAATAGACAAAAAGGTAAATTAAACATACAAAGATATTCTTTAAAAAAAAAAATTAAAAAAAGAGGAAGTTCTTTTCAACAAAAGGGAAAGAAGCACTGAAAGCCCGTGAGTCAAAGCCATAGCCAAAACCATGTTCTATTTTATGTAGTTTTCTTTTTTGCCCCCCTTTTTCCTTTTTTTTTTCTTTTCTTTTTTTAAATAAAATCTCTCCCAAACCATCATCACTTTTAATCCTCCCCAGATTGGGCTTCATCTTCGGACCCTTCATCCCCAGACTTCTCGGGCGGGGGGCTGGCCGCGGCTTTCTTCTCTGGAGGGCTTTCCGGCTCCTCATCTTCTTCTTTGGGAGAAGGAGTCTTTTCCTTTGATACCTTTGAAGCTGTGGGGCGACCCACTTTCCCTTTGCCTTTCACAGGACTTGGCGTCACTGAGAAGAAAAACACCAATTTTGGGAAGGGAAGAGAAGAAAATATCTTTATAAAAACTAGCTAGAAACAAGACAATCTACAAGAATAAGATCTATAAAGACAACACTCCCAACTTGCTGGTTTCCAATACTTCTACCAGCACTATAATGTTATGTTAGCAGTAATGCTTATAATAAACAGGCATAAAAGAATTTCAATTCTGATGTACAGTATAATACTGTACATCAAGCATGTCAAACTCGCGGGGTTCACAACGAATATTTTTGCAGCCCAGCCAATATAACGGTATGTAAGAAACGTTTTAATAAATATTCCATAACTTAATTTTTTAATATCCTGTTACACATAATTATTAATAACGAACTACAACGTTTGCTAATGACTGATTACTGTAATCATGTTGCATTGATTTCCCTTAGGTGCCTTACGCGCAAGTGCACCATTTCTCTCCACTATTAGCAGCAAATATTTTACCAGCCGACCGCCATGTCATTAGTCTTGGACTGACGTGTTTGGTGTGTGCAATAAGGAAATATTTCGCTTTCGGAGAACAAGAAAAATAGATTTATTTCCATGATGCTTATTAATTTGTGCAGTTATTCAGTGTCTGGTAAGTTAGTGTTCAAGAAAAAATATTAATTTTTATTAAGATGTTCTATCATTTTATGTTAACTATTACTCATTTATTTCAGCCCTTTGTATTCAGCATGGTCTCTATCGAAATAAACCTAAGCTTCTATGAAAATTGAAGCTTTTTGTTTTTTTGCGGCCCATATAAACTTAAACCTTGTTTATTTGGCCCGTTGTTAGCCTTTGAGTTTGATATGCTTGCTGTGCATCATCCTTAGTGGCTTGTGAACTAAATGGTGTTTAAGTTTAAAAAGTGGGCTAAGAAGATTATGATAACCTGAGTGGAAACTGAAGCTATTAAGTAACTTTTGCTAAGTCCAGAAATCCCAACAGTAGGAAGTGATGAGTAAAAGGTTTAAAAATCACCAGTTCCATTAGCCAGAATAAAAAAAAAAGTAAATCTAGCCTGGCTGAGGTGGCTCAGCTGGTTCAGTGTTGTCCCATGCATTGAAGGGTTGCTGGTTCGATTCCTAGTCAGGAAGCAAGTAGAAGGCAACCAATCAGGGTTTCTCTCTCGATATTCCCCCTTTTCTCTAAGCATGTCCTCAGGTGAGGATTAAAAAAATAATAACAACAACATTAGAAAACAAAGCAAAAGCTCATCTTCATATTCTCAACAAAATTTAAGTTAAAAAAAAAAAAAAGCAAATTTAGCTTTCTGGTTTAATAATAAACTAGCTCTGATTAGAACATTTGCCAGAAACTGCAAGGCCTCAAGGAACATAAATATGTGGTCAACTGTGGTTTTATTTTGGGAGCACAGAGGATGGTGTAGGATCAAAACACAGAACTTAAATGAATTACTGTAGATGTACATTTCCACAATTTCAAGTCTTTACTAGCTGCTGGAGTTGGGATACTGGTGGGAAAAGGGGCAGTAACAGCTGTGTTGACGCAGTATTTCTAACATTATGCCTGACAGATATAGGTCATTCCTAAATCTTGCTTATGTTCAGCCATTTGTTCAAGAACAGGGCTAAGCCCAGCCCTTAGCGGCACA
>NW_006284328.1:1242459-1244235 GCF_000327345.1 Myotis davidii | reverse complement strand
CTGATCAATGATTCTCTCTCATCGTTGATGTTTCTCTCTCTCTATCCCTTCCTCTCTGAAATCAATAACACACACACACACACACACACACACACACACATATATAAAAGAACAGGGCTAAGCCACCAGACTCTTCAAGAGTCTGGAGTCCTTATTAATAAATGACACTTCTAGGAGTAGAAAACAGAATCCTTTCCAAATTCATTTATTCTTAATTAACTATGTGGCCAATGTCAAGCCTTAATGAAGAATTTCTGTAGAGAAAGTTTATTAGCTCACGAAATTTTTCAAAGCAATAATTTAATTTAATTCTGCAGACCTCACCTGTAGCCTTTAGCCTGGGTTTGGGCATTTTCTTTTCTTTTCTCTCAGGTTTGGACTTCTTAACCATCTTTTTGTTTTTCTTTTTTGAACTGCCATAGTCACTATCATCATCATCTTCCATTAGAAAATCTTCATCGCTGCCGGAATCTTCTGAGAGGAAAGAAGAATTTCAACGTCCAACTTAATGTATATATCCTTCCAAGTGAACAAAGGGAGAGAACGCTAAGAATGACTAGAGGATGGGATCTGGGAGTCAAACACTCTTGGACTCTATTTACAGCTATATTACCAGTTTGGTTGGAGTTGTCACTGGCCCCATCTGTAAAATGGGTTTAGCACCACATGAGGGATACATGACTGATTTGAAGAGTAGGTTGAAAACAGGAAGGGATGCCGAAACCTGTTTGGCTCAGTGGATAGAGCGTCGGCTTGCGGACTGAAAGGTCTCAGGTTCGATTCCGGTCAAGGGCATGTACGTGGGTTGCGGGCACATCCCCACTAGGAGATGTGCAGGAGGCAGCTGATGGATGTTTCTCTCTCATCGATGTTTCTAACTTTCTATATCTCTCACTTCCTCTCTGTAAAAAATCAATAAAATATATTTAAAAAAAAAAGAAAACAGGAAGGGATAAAACTTAATCTGAATGAAAACTGAAGCCATCAAGTAACTTTTGGGAATTATATCATTCCCATACAGAGACCAGGGAAATGAAACGGAATCAACTTAGTGTGTTTGATCCAACTATGAATAAATGAAACAAGAAAACTATTCATCTGAGTAACCTGTGAAACATCTGAATTCTGTTATTAACACTTTTTGTCAGGGGAGAAGGTCTACACCCTTCTCCACCAGGCCAAAATGCAAATCTTAATCACAACACCTGCCATGGAACTATTATTCTAACAACTGTTTATTAAGTATTTGAATACAAACAATGGACAGCAGTCATGATAACCTTTGAACCTTTACAAAATCAACAGATATCAAAGACCATCATCTCATCTAACAGTGAGTCATTTAAGGGACTGTTTGTAACATCTAGCATCCCCCCACCCCAAACACCAAAATAATCAAGATCACATACTGCAATCATGACCAAGGCAACAAGCCAACGTTACGTACTCTCCTGGAACTGTGCCTCGTCCTCTTCTTCCTGTTCTTCTTCACTGCCCACATCTTCCAAGAGCATCTCTCTCTGTTTAGAAGCTGCTTTAGAGGCTGCCTGCCGTTGCTGGCGCACATTTTTATGATCTTCCTTTTCATCCTCACTGTCCTCTGCAATATCAAAATTACGATGCACTGATCTAAGAGTTGTGTTTGACAACTACCTAAAAAAGCCAATGCAAACTAGCTCTGATTAAGAGAATATCTGCCAGAAAACACAAAGCCCAAAAGAAAATAAATGCATGTGGTCAAGTGTGATTTTATTCTGGAGCAGAGGTGCTGTAAGG
>NW_006284328.1:1239968-1242433 GCF_000327345.1 Myotis davidii | reverse complement strand
CAAAAAAAACCCCACCTTCACAGGTGACTCTAATAAGCCACCCGGATTGAAAAATCACTATGAGCTCTTCAGAGACGGAAGCATCTTTGTAATGCCAATATTTACAACAATGCCAGGCATTACTATAAAACCACTTACTAAAATGTCCACTAAATAAGTACATAAAAAGAAATACTATTTATTACCTGCTGAGTGAGAATCATCCTTCTTGGTCTTCACATCTTTTTCTTCTGAGTCTTCACTACAAGAGGAAGGAATAAGACATTTAAGTTATTAGATCAAAATCTAAGTGAATATAGATCTCTGGTATTTGTCTTAAAAACACTGAAGAAAACCTCCTTTATATTTATATATAAAATTAAAACGAGCCAAAACCGGTTTGGCTCAGTGATAGAGCGTCGGCCTGCGGACTGAAAGGTCCCAGGTTCGATTCCGGTCAAGGGCATGTACCTGGGTTGCGGGCACATCCCCAGTAGGAGATGTGCAGGAGACAGCTGATCGATGTTTCTCTCTCATCGATGTTTCTAACTCTCTATCTCTCTCTCCCTTCCTCTCTGTAAAAAATCAATAAAATATATTAAAAAAAATTAAAACGATGCTTAGGAGTTTCTATTATTTCCCTACTTTACAGGGATATTGGTGAGCACAATTTTTATCTACTTTTGGGAAATAGTTTCCAAAAACCCAAAGAGAAAAAGGAAAGCATCTCAACACAGGTTGAAAATCTTTCACCTGTAGATAATGCCTAGTTCAAAAAATATTTAATAAAAAAATTCTGTTGTGCCCTAGCCAGTTTGGCTCAGTGGATAGAGCTTGGCCTGTGGACCAAAGGGTCCTGGGTTCAATTCTGATCAAGGGCACGTACCTTGGTTGCAGGCTGCTCCCTGGTCTGGGCCCTGGTTGGGACTCGTGCAAGAGGCAACCAATTGATGTGTTTCTCTTACATCAATGTTTCTCTCTATCTTTCCCTCTCTCTTCTACTCTCTTTAAAAATAATGGAAAATATCCTTGAGTGAGGATTAACACAAAAACAAACAAAAATTTTGTTATTAGGGGAAGAATATAAAAATACAATTTTAGATAAATTATAATATGCCTTATATTTATCTAAAACAAAATATTAACTATATATTTTTTGCCTCTAATATTTCTATACATCAGAAACATGAGCACATGGGTCTGCCTTGTATCCTGGAGAAAACAAAAGTGAGCTCAAGATCACTGCAAAATAAAATTAAAAATTGCAAAGTACAAAGAGCCCAGGACAGGTGGCTCAGTTGGTTGGAGCATCGCCCCATACACCCAAAGGTCGTGGGTTAGATTTCTGGCCGGGGCACATACGGA
This sequence comes from Myotis davidii, assembly GCF_000327345.1. Classification (NCBI taxonomy): domain Eukaryota; kingdom Metazoa; phylum Chordata; class Mammalia; order Chiroptera; family Vespertilionidae; genus Myotis; species Myotis davidii. The sequence continues at coordinate 1,241,089 of NW_006284328.1, read as the reverse complement.
GGCAACTGACTGATGTATCTCCCCGCCACGTTTTTTTTTAGCCTTGCCAAAGCAAGCCCTCCAAAAATTAGGTTGCCTCCCCCCAAAAATGGGAGAGACAGAGAATGACTGATGTATCTCGATGTTTCACTTTCTGTCCCTTCCCTCTCTCTCTAAAATCAATAAAAAGATATCGTCTGGTGAGGATTTAAAAAAAAATTCAGTGAAAAGTTTTATAAAACAATTTTTAAAGTCACAAAAATGCACATTTTATGTCCTCACAAATTTTAGCTCAGGAATATGGGTTTTAGTGTCCTGTCTTTGTCATTAACTAGTTTTATGACCACAGGAAAATCACTCGGTACTCTACAGTGCTAAAATTTTATGATTCTATGAGAAATTCTGACAAACAAACACAAAAAGTCATACATAAGCTTTCCTTTCTTAAATAGCAGGTCTTGCAAATCTCTTTTGATATTTCCCATAATCTAGACCACATTCAAAAGACAAGCTACCAAACCCAAGATTCCTAAGCAAAGAGAAAAAACATATTTCTTTACTAAAGCAATCTGATCCAAGAAACACTAATTCTGAAACCTGTGATTTTTCTATATAAATGTTTTTATGCAAAATAAGCATTTAATCTCCAAGTCTATGACAACGATAATTATATCACTTTCCTCTAGTTCTTTTATTATTGAGTTTATAGAAACCATTGATCCTTGAGTCCCATTACAGCAAAGCCAAGTAAAAGCTAAACTTTTACGTAGAGACCAATGGAAAAATCAACACAATATGGTCTGAGGGGCCCTACCCAGTTGGGCTCAGTGTATAAAGTGTTGACTTGTGGACTGAAGGGTCCCGGGTTCAATTCCAGTCAAGGGCACATGCCCAGGTTGTGGGCTTAATCCCCAGTGTGGGGGATGTAGGAGGGAGCCAATCAATGGTTCTCTCTCATCACTGATGTTTCTCTCTCTCTCCCTTCTCCTTTAAAATCAATAAAAAATATATTTTTAAATACAGGAAAATGATAAGATAGGGGTGGGAACAAAGGGGCTACCTCCCACCCTCCTCCCCAGGACCCAATGCCTACTCTGAGGTCCGACTGCTCATGTCCCAGAATTCTCCAGTCACTTCCCAGT
>NW_006284328.1:1220277-1239913 GCF_000327345.1 Myotis davidii | reverse complement strand
AAAAGAAAAAAGCTTATTCCTTTGGAGAAATACAATCAATATAATAAAAGATAGCCCTAACCGGTTTGGCTCAGTGGATAGAGCGTCGGCCTGCGGACTCAAGGGTCCCAGGTTCGATGCTGGTCAAGGGCATGTACCTGGGTTGCAGAGACATCCCCAGTGGGGAGTGTGCAGGAGGCAGCTGGTCGATGTTTCTCTTTCATCGATGTTTCTAACTCTCTATCCCTCTACCTTCCTCTCTGTAAAACATCAATAAAATATATATATATAATAAAAGATAGCTCTAAATTAGGCTGCCATATAAAACAGGATTAGAGAGATATACTATGGAACTATGGAAGACTTGTTTCCCCATAATGCAACTGTCTTATTTTTCCTCAAAATCAAATTTCTGAAATTCTCCAGAAAAGAAAATATTAGATGTTAGTAATGCAAGCAAACATAAAATACTAGGTAAATGTATATACATAGTATCGTTATTCTTGCAAATTTAGCATCCTATAAATTCAGAATGGGAAGACTTCTGCCTATGGCTTTATTATAGTGACTTTAGGCTTGACGGTAAATATCTTTGAATAACTAGGTTAAAAAATAGACTCCGGAGTCCAATAAACATGGTTTCAAAACCTGTTGGTCCAAAAACAAAAACTAAACAAACAAAACCCTTTGTTGGCCCATTTGCTGGGTAACCTTGGACAAATCATTGAACCCCACTTAAGTTAATATTACTTTGCCTAATTAGAGGTGTTGTGAAAATTAAATGATAATAAATATAAATTAGCACATAGTAGAGACTAGCACATGACAATCATAAATGGTAGCTATCATCATCACCATCATCAAGGAATTCTTGCCACAGTGAGTATGAGAATGTATGTGTATACTTATAAGAACAGAGGAGAAAGCTACAGCATCCTGGTCTCATCAGGCAATTTTAGTTAAAATTACAACTCATCTGAACTCATTTATAAAACTAAGGGAAGGGAAACTGTTCCAAATTATTATATTATCTAAATAAAGGAGGATTATAGACAGTAAAACTCGGCAGACTATATACACTTTAAATTCTGTAAGCTTTAGTTATGATTCTACCAGTGATTTGTGACTGAATGTGAAAGGTCACTCATTCTTTGCTATTACTACAATGAAAATGTCAATACTAACCTTAGGTAACAAATTATATACTTAAAACAATCTTTCTGCTACGTTCAGAGGTCTAAACGTAGACATTCCCGGAGACCACCTTGGATTCCAGATTGAGTTCAAACAAGCCACGTGTCAATGTCTAGACTCAGAAGCCCTGCCTAAGTTAAGATAAAATATGCAAAAATAATATTAAGCGAACCGTAAGTGCCTTCCCAAAAGAAATGAAGATTCTCCAAATTTAGAGATCAGAAATTACCCTATCAGAGTGGCTGACAGAGTAATCAGGAACAAATTAACAATACTTCTTGCCAAAAACAAAACAAAACAAAAACAATGCTTTACCTATCTTCCTGTGAATTCTTTCCAGATCGCCTTTTATTTTTAGCTTCTCGTGGAGATGATCGAATTTTCTTAGCTGGAGGACCCGAATCTCTTCCATAATCTTCATCTACACAGCATTTTTCAAAAATCAATAAACTATATTATGATTTGTACATGTAGAAATTACCACTGCATTTTCTTAGATAATTATCTCTCATGCTATTTAAATAATGAGGGGCAAGATTTTCCAAATAATTATTTTTTCATTAAAAAATAAAATAGCCTGGCAGGTGTGGCTCAGTGGTTGAGCGTAGATCAATGAACCAGAAGTTCACGGTTCACATGCCCAGATTGAGGGCCCAAACCCTGGTATGGGCCATGAAGGAGGCAGCTGATCAATGATTCTCTCTCATCATTAATGTTTCTATCTCTCTCTCCCTTCCTCTCTAAAATCAATTTAAAAAACATACACACACACACATATTTTAAAAATAAATAAAATTCTTCTTTCCCAGTCTCACCACCTTATCATTTCCATTTCTGTATATTACCCTCTAGTCCTCATGTGTATGTTTTAATATATCCTTAGCCAAATATCTCATCATTTGTATATCCTACCCTTTTTATTAAAGATTTTCCCATGTTTCCACACCTTTATATTTATTTGAAAACTATTATAGTAATATAAGCATTTTAGAATGTAAAGAACCCATGACTCTACAATGCTAATACAATTCCTGTTATCAAGTAAATTACTTTTAAATTTAAGTAGTAGGTATAGTATACTCTGGCACTTAAGAAAAATACCTCCAATTTCTTTCTTTTTAAAAAAATTTGATTTAGCCCAACTGGCATGGCTCAGTGACTGAGCGTTGCCTATCATCAGGAGGTCACAGTTCTATTCCCAGTTAGGGCACATGCATGGGTTGCAGGCTTAATCCCCAGTAGGGGGCGTGCAAGAGGCAGCCAATCAATGATTCTCTTTCATCATTCATGTTTCCATCCCTCCCTCCCTTCCTCTCTGAAATCAATAAAAATATTTTTAAAATTTTGATCTTAGAGTGGAAGAAAGGGAGAGAGAATCATCGGTTTGTTGTTCCACTTATTTATGCAAAATAACTTCAGTTTCAAAAGCCCTATTAAACTAAAGAAAATTACCCCACCTTAAAAGGTGATTATTTCCAAATGTGTTTACTACATCATTATACACGGAGCTTCAGCAATTATTAAAAAGTTGGCTACATTATAAATTCCATTATGGAATATCATAAAACCAATAATAGGAATTTCTCAAGTAACTTCTAATAACAGGAGGCAGAAACTAAGTAGGGGTGGTATAATAAGTAGGGGGTGATCTGGTAAAGGGAGAGAACCCAAAAATCCCACAGCAAGACCTCAACTAGATTTTTAAAGGGGTCGATGTGGCTCAGTGGTTGAGCATCGACCCATCCAACAGGTCTCTGGTTCGATTCCTGGTCAGGATACGATGCCTGGGTTGCTGGATCAATCCCCAGCAAGCATGGTTCAATGGCAGGAGGCAGCTGGTCAATAATTTTTCTCTCTTATCCATGTCTCTATCTCTCCCTCTTCCTTCCTCTCTCTCAAATATCAATAAAAACATTTAAGGGAAAAAGTCAAAACCTTTTTCAACAAATGGTTAAAATGGCCATTTGCTGGCTAATGGATCTTGAGTAATATCTTTGCGTCAGTTGCGATATCTGCAAAATGGAAATAATAATATATATCCTATTTTAATAGCATTGTTCTGAGGATTAAATTTATAAATGCAAACATTCAGCAAGCATTTAATAAGTAGTTAACTGCCACGCATCCAAAAATGCTTTTATCTCGCTTGCATCTATAGACGCTTATGGCGTACAAAGGTGTAAATGTTAGTATTCCCTGAGAGGCTGAATTATGTGGGTTTTTTTTAAAAAAAAACTCTTCCTTATGCATTTTTTAAGTTTTCCCAAAGTGCACATATTATCTTTATATAAAGTAAAATTAGATTTTAAAAAAGAAAAAAATAGTAAATGCATCTGGAAAATAAAATTAGAAACATCTTATTCTTTTTTAAAATATATTTTATTGATTTTTTACAGAGAGGAAGGAAGAGAGATAGAGAGTTAGAAACATCGATGAGAGAGAGAGAGAAACACTGATCAGCTGCCTCCTGCACATCTCCCACTGGGGATGTGCCCGCAACCAAGTTACATGCCCTTGGCCGGAATTGAACCTAGGACCTTTCAGTCCGCAGGCCGATGCTCTATCCACTGAGCCAAACCGGTCAGGGCAGAAACATCATATTCTATAGAAACCTGTTCTGGCTAAGATTTAAGATACACTACTCATTCTATAATGAATCAGTTCACAAATCAAAGTTGTTTCACAAAATACTCTCATCTTACTTTATTACACAAAAACGAAAATACTCTCTATTAAAAGGTACAAGTTTAAAATAGGATTATAGCAGGATACATTAACTAATAAACACTGCATGAGAATTATTTGCACACTTAAACTTTGGACTGCAAAACCAAGAAAAAATTATTCAATGTTTACATGAGTAATTTACTAAGGAAAACTTAAAATCCATGCAAGTTCAAGTTTTATTTTGGGTGACACAGATATTAATGTAATTTAGATACATAAATAGTCTAAATATGAAAAATTAAAAACTTATTCCAAAAGCCTTATAAAAAATACATAAACTAGTGATTCTTCCACTACTAGGGTTCAACTCATAATTTATTGAAATCACAAAACTTACCAGCATCATCAGATTCCTGAAACTGTGAATAATCAACGACCTTCCTATTTCTGTAGAAAGAAAAATTCTAATTAAGATAATAAAAATGTAGGACTTTCTAAGATATTAGCATACACATTTCTTTTTCCTAAAACAATTAGAACTATAGCTCTAAAAAAAATTTCTCAACAAATTCCCATCTCAGCCAAAAGACTTCATATATAGTTTTTTGTTTTTATTAATTGATTTTAGAAAGAGAGAGGAAGGGGGTGGGGGAGAGAAACATGGACTTATTGTTCCACTTATTTATATATTCATTGATTGATTTTTTTTGTATATGTCCTGACCAAGGATTGAACCCAAAACGTGGACATATCAGGACGCTCTAACCAACTGAGCTACCTGGCCAGGACATAAATGTTTTTCTTACTGCTATATACACGTATGTAATGTACACCTGATAAACAAGGTTATTAATGAGTTTTTTCAAGATGAAGTGATTTTTAAATACTATAATACAATTACATTATAAGATATAAATCCTAGTGACAGTAAGTTAAGCCTTACGAAGGGGAAGAAAAAAATGGACTCATTCAAGATTCTTATAATCTCAAACAAACCTTAATTTGTATTTCCCTACTTTATATACAGGGTGGGGCAAAAGTAGGTTTACAGTTGTGAATACTCAATACAGTTTATTATTTACAGTGTATTATTATTTTCCATAAAAACAATTGTAAACCAACTTTCATTCCACTCTGTATAAAAGTGTCCACGTAAATATCCAGACAGCCTGGCTTTCAGAGAGCCTTAGAGGCACTGTAACTAAATGATGCTGAACAAGTGAACGAAAAGATTAAGAGAAACAAACCACCGACACCGAGCAGAGGATTTTATAATAAAGATTAAGACACCACTTAAATTCAAAGGCAGGATGGTCAGAATCCAAGGACTGGTAGAACTACTATATAATATGCAAAAATGATAGGTGTAGGAATGAATTCTGAGAACATACTTAGAGTGATGTTATAGACACACACTTGGCTTTAGAGAAAAAAGAAAGGCTCTTAAGGAATGTTGCCTTCTGTTTTTCTTTATTCTACCAACAATGAACCTTCTCAATTTACTGCCCCAATGGGTCAAGATACAAAATTTAAAAATATGTTTCAATTACAGTCGAGCCTTTGAAGTGCATGAGTCCACTTATAACATTTTTTATCTTCTAAGCAGATGACATAAATTTACAGTATTAATAAATATAGTACAGTGCTGTAAATGTATTTTTTCTTCCTTACTATTTTAATAATGTATTTCCCTAGCTTACAAAAATCACGATTATAGCAATAGATGCAGAATAAGCATTTGACAAAATCCAACACCCATTTTTGATAAAAATTCTCAGCAAAGTGGGAATAGAGGGAGCATACCTCAACATAATAAAGACCATATATGACAAGACTACAGCCAATGGGCAAAGCTAAAACCATTTCCTATAAGAACAGGAACAAGACAGGGATGTGCACTTTCACCACTCTTATTCAACACAGTACCGGAAGTCGTAGTCACAACAATCAGACAAGAAGAAATAAAAGGCATCCAAATAGAAAATGAGGAAATAAAACACTCATTATTTGCAATGACATAATATTGTACATAGAAAACCCTAAAGACCCCATCAAAACACTACTAGATTTAATAAATGAATTTGGCAATGCAGTAGGATACAAAATCAACACCCAAAAATCGACGGCTTTTTAATACACCAACAATGAATTCTCAGAAAGAGAAACTAAACAAGCAATCCCATTTATCATTGCAACAAAAAAAGTAAAATACTTAGGAATAAACTTAACCAAGGAAGTAAAAGACTTGTACTTGGAAAATTACAATACAGGACATTGGAAAAAGAGATTGAGGAAGATATAAACAAAGGGAAGAATATACCATGTTCATGGAGAGAATCAACATCATTAAAATGTCCATACCATCCAAAACAATCTATAGATTCAATGAAATTCCTAATAAAATACCAACAGCATATTTCACAGATCTAGAACAAATACTCCAAAAATTTAAATGGAACCAAAGAAAGACTCTGAATAGCCACAGCAATCTTGAGAAAGAAGAACAAAGTTGGAGGGATCATAATACCAGATATCAAGTTATACTACAAAACCCTACAATCTAAACAGCCTAGTAACTGCACAAGAACAGGCATATAGATCAATGGAACAAAACAGAGACCCCAAAAATAGACCCAAGCCATTATGCTCAATTAATATTTGTCAAAGGAAGCAAAAGCATAAAATGGAGTCAAGACAGTCCTTCAATAAGTGGTGTTGGGAAAACTGGACAGACGGGAAAAAAATGAAGCTAGACTACCAACTTAGACCATACACTCAAAATGGATAAAAGACTTAAATGTAAGTTGTGAAACCATAAAAATCCTAGAAGAAACTATAGGCAGCAAAATCTCAGACATCTCTCATAGCAACATGTTTACAGATACATATTGGGACTACATCAAAATAATAAGCTTCTGCACAACAAAGAAACCATCAACAAAACTGTTTGGCTCAGTGGATAGAGCAGCTGCCTGCAGACTGAAGGGTCCCAGGTTCAATTCCAGTCAAGACACATGCTGGGATTGCAGGCTTGATCCCCAGTAGGGGGCGTGCAGGAGGCAGCCGATCAATGGTTCTCTCTTATCATTGATGTTTCTATATTCCTCTCCATCTCCCCTCCTCTCCAAAATCAATTTTAAAAAATGCTCAATTAAAAGAAAAACAAAAATGACGGGAGAACTTATTTGGCAATGATATATCTGATAAAGGGTTAATGTCCAAAACATACAAGGAAATGGGCATACAACTTAACAAAAGGGAAGGATCTAAATAGACTTCTCCAAAGTAGACATACAGATGGCCAAGAGACATACAAAAACTAGAGGCTCAGTGCACAAAATTGTGCATGGGTAGGGTCCCTAGGCCAGTGATGGCGAACCTATGACACACATGTCAGAGGTGACACGTGAACTCATTTTTTTGGTCGATTTTTCTTTAATGGTATTTAAATATATAAAATAAATATCAAAAATATAAGTCTTTGTTTTACTATGGTTGCAAATATCAAAAAATTTCTATATGTGACACGGCACCAGACCTAAGTTAGGGTTTTTCAAAATGTTGACATGCCGAGCTCAAAAGGTTCGCCGTCACTGCCCTAGGCCTAGCCTGCGATCAGGGCCATCTTCTGCCCGCTTGTCAGTCCCCAGTCCTGCTCCACTGCCACCCACCCCAGTTTCCGGTTTGCCACCCAGCAATCAGAGCCTGCGGGCCAGGGGGAGGGACCAAGAGGTCTGCCTTCCGCCTGCTCACCAGTCCCCAGTCCCACCTCGCCGCCACCCACCCTGGTTCCCCATGGTTCCGTTCACCATCCAGCGATCGGAGCCTGCAGGCCAGGGGAAGGGACCAAGTGGTCAATGCGCCTCATAGCAACCCGTCTATCAGCCACTGTGAAAAACAGTATGGAGTTTCCTCAAAAGATTAAATATGGAACTGCCATTTGACTCAGTGATCCCACTTCTGGGGATATATTCTAAGAAATCTGAAACATCAATCAGAAAGAATATATGCACCCCTATGTTCATAGCAGCACAATTTACAACAGCTAAGATCTGGAAACAGCCCAAATGTCCATCAGTAGGTGAGTGGATAAAGAAGCTATGGCTAAAAAAAAATAGCTGTGGTACATTTATATCATGGAATATTATGCAGCAGTAAATAAGAAGGATCGCTTACCCTTCAAAACAACATAGAGAGACCTGGAGAGTATTATGCTAAGCAAAACAAGTCAGTCAGAGAAAGACAAGTATCATGCGCTCTCACTCATTATGTGGAATCTAATGAACAAAATAAACTGATGAACAAAATATATCCAGAGACATAGAAACACAGAGCAGACTGTGGAATCTCAGAGGGAGGTTGCAGTTATCAACCAAAGAATTTGTATGTGTATGTGCACAACCCATGGACACAGATAGAAGCGGTCATGGGAGGGAAAAAGGGGACATATATAATACTTTTAACAATAAAGGTTTTTTTTAAAAAAAAACCACAAAAATAAAATCATTTTTTCAAGCTTAAGCACTCACAAAATCTATCAAAGTTTGGTGGCCAGTGTGTGTGTGGATATGATGCTGCTGTCGTGTGTATTATATGTACTAGGCCAGCAGTCCCCAACCTTTCGGACCTCACGGACCACCAGTGGTCCGCAGACCACTGGCTGGCAACTGCTGTACTAGGCTATTGGACTTTAGACAATCTAATCCAACCTTATCCATAACTCATCCTACCAAGGGAATAAGTGAGAACCTCCCTTGATCTCCCAAGGCTGCCTGTTCTAAAAAAATTCTAATAATGAAACAATTCTCAATGAGGTGGAATCTGCATCTGAAGTCCACTCACCAATTCTATCTTGTCTACCTTCTGAGATTTACCATGGTCTAAATCTAACCCCTCCTCCCTTAAAAAATACATATGACAGTTTCTACTTTTTCCTTCAAGGCTAAATAGTAAGAGTTCCCTTTAACTCTTCCTTACAACATATTTCAAGCATCCTCACAACCTAGTTGCTTTCCTCTACACCACTTCAGATTAAAATCTATGCAAGTAGTGCCCCAATCTAAACATTATAAGATGGTTTTAAAAAGGTGTGTGGGCCCTAGCCGGTTTGGCTCACTGGATAGAGCGTTGGCCTGGGGACTGAAGAGTCCCAGGTTCGATTCTGGTCAAGGGCATGTACCTTGGTTGCGGGCACATCCCCAGTAGGGGGTGTGCAGGAAGCAGCTGACTGATGCTTCTCTCTCATTGATGTTTCTAACTCTCTATCCCTCTCCTTTCCTCTCTGTAAAAAGTCAATAAAATATTTAAAAATAAATAAATAAATAAACAAATAAAAAGGTGTGTGGAGGAGGGGAAGCAGATCAGAATTATGACTCTTCCCATTTGTACTAATGCAATCCAAGATCTCAGTTGCCTTTTGGGGCTGTTGTATCACACAATGGACTGGATATTGCAATTAAAATGACTAAAACCCCCTTTCCTCAAAATCTAAGACCTTTTTGTATTCAGATACTTCTACATATTTTTATCTTTCTCAAATTCATATTATCTGCAAACTTAATCAGCACAGGCCTTTTAAGGCATCAGTGAAAATATTCTTCCAGGTTGATATCAATCTGTTAATCGGCCTTCTCTGGGTATGGCTACTGAGGTCCAAGTCCATCACAGAAAACTATCATTCTGCCCACATTTCTTCATTTTCCCCACAAGGACCTCATGTGAAGCGCTGTCAAAATTCCTCTTGAAAGAGAACCCCATTTTTAATAATATTCCTTTACTCTAATAAAATTTTTTTAAAATTTTTAAATATATTTTTATTGGTTTCAGAAAGGAAGGGATAGGGAGAGATAGAAACATCAATGATGAGAGTCACTGATTGGCTGCCTCCTGCACGGCCCCTATTGGGGATCAAGCCAGCAACCCAGGTATGTGCCCTTGACCTGAATCAAACCCGGGACCCTTTCGTCCACAGGCCCATGCTCCATCCATTGAACCAAACTGGCTAGGGCGTCTAATACAATTTTTAAAAAGCAAATGAGGTTGGTTAATAATAGTTAAAACATTTTAGGAATAAATCTTTTTTGTTCAAACAAAATATTCCCAGGAACCACAAAAATTAAACACACAATGGTTAATTTAAATAATTTTAAGAACATAAATTTATCTTAAATTTTCCAACTTATGTTCTGTAAAGATAGGTTTTCTAAAGGCTTCCTGGTCAGATCAATTTAGATATTATCACCTTCGTTTAAGAAGGTTTAAATGTTCAAGCTTTGAAAGATTTGCATTAAAGAAACATACTAAATTACCTATGTTGTAAAAACAAAATTTGAATCAAATGCCTGAGATATCCCTGAAAGCGAAAAACACTGACCTATGAGACTTGGGTTTTTTTTGTGAACCAATGTTGACTTTTATCAATCATTACACCAGCAGTTACTATGTGCCAGATATTTCACCTAAATTCTCATTTAAGAGCGCTTTCCTCCTGGGAGCATACCTACCCCCATCCTTTCAACCTCTTCTTGCCCCCAGGCTCATTACCTTTGCCCTTCTCTCTCCTAAGCTCCAAGGGCCCTTATTCTGCCTGTGTAACTTGTTTCCGGAGCCTACAATGCCTATCTGGCTCACTTCTACTACCTACCTTTGTAACTTTTAAAATAAACTTAAAATCCTAACTTAATTCTCACAATAATCTCCTGAGGAGCTAATTACTATCAATTTAATTTTATCGGAAGAACCTAAAGCTCGGAAAGGCTAAGTAACATGACTACAGCACAAGCCTCAAAATGGTAGTCAATTTTCCAACTCTAAACCCCACAGGGTACTGATGATACTTGCTGCCTCTCAAAACTTCCTATACATTCACACAAATCTAACTACCCTATAGAACTGATGTCACTGAAGTTTCTGCATATTAATTACTAGAGGCCTGGTGCACAACCCTCAGCCTGGCCTGTGCCCTCTTGCAACCCAGGACCCCTCAGGGGATGTCGGACTGCCGGTTTTGGCCCAATCCCCGCAGGCCAGGCCGGAGGGACCCCCAACCAGTGCACAAATCCATGCACTGGGCCTCTAGTATGCATATAAGATCTTTGGTTAATCTCTTCCCACCCTTCCCGCCTCCCCTCTGAGATTCATCAGTCTGTTCCATGTTACCATGCCTGTGCATTGAGAATCTGCTCTCTGGTGGTCAGTGTGTGTCATAGCTACTGAACAGGCAAAGGGTCGCTTAGGCTTTTATATGGATTCCCCCCGCCCTCCCTTTAAAACTTAGGACATTTATCTTCCTCCATTCTTCTATCCCTCGAAGATTACTCATATGCCAAATATTCTCAGCATATAAGAATACTAGAGGCCCAGTGCACAAAAATTCATGCACTGGAAGGGGGGCAGTGGCCCTCAGCCTGGCCTGCCCCCTCTCCCAGTCCGGGAACCCTCAGGGGTGGGAGGCGACCTGGCGATCAGGGGAAGGCCGTGTCCCATCACACCTCTGCTGTTGCCACTGCTGGCAGAGCAAGCCTTGGCTGGCCCAGGGCGGCTGGGCAGCTGCCATCAGAGGCTTGCCCACACCTTGGGCAGGCCCTGTGGGGCTGGGGGACTGAGGGGACTCCAGAGGCAGGCGTGGCGAGGCTGGGCTGAGGGGACTGGGCGCTGCCATCATCTTTGAGGGTGTGACAGTCGATTAGCATACTCCCTCATTGGCTGTGGGCGCCACCATATTTGTGACAGCACGATGGTCAATTAGCACATTCCCTTTTTTATTAGATTGGATTATTTCATAGAAGCCAGGATACTTGAACTGAATTCAAGGTAATTTCTTACAAATGCTTCATTTATTTTGAGCTTTAAGTTCCTTTTGGCTATGATATATTATTCTCACTGCATCTCATATAATTTGCTATTTACTATTAAACAAAATTTAAAAACAGCCACAGGATATAAGGCAAAAAGTAAAACATATTAAGCAACAACAAAAAAATTATAGCAAAGAGCTCCTGTAAGTTTTCAAATGGAAAAATCAAGTTTCTATTTTCTGCAGAAAAGGGAACAATGTAAAGTTCTGAATGATGAACTAGGCACATCTGTTTATTAAATAATTGTCCAAATCCCTTACTAAACCTTCTTTTAAAAATCAACATAATGTCTTAGTCCAGATGAAAAATATTAACTCCTGTACAGCACCCTTTATTTCCAAAATAATCAAATTATCTCCGTATAAGAAAATATATTTTTAATATATATTTTTTTATTTCAGAGAGAAAGGGAGAGGGAGAGATAGAAACATCAGTGATGGGAGAGAATCACTGATTGGCTGTCTCCTACTGGTGACTGTGCCCAAACCTGGGCATGTGCCTTAACAGGGAATCATGGAACCTACTGGTTCATAGGTCCACACTCAACCGCTAAACCACAAGGGCCTGGCAGGAAAATGTTTTGGGTTTTTTTTGTTTTGTTTTTTGAAATATATTTTATTGATTTTTTTACAGAGAGGAAGGGAGAGGGATAGAGAGTTAGAAACATCGATGAGAGAGAAACATCAATCAGCTGCCTCCTGCACACTCCCTACTGGGGATTTGCCCACAACCAAGGTACTTGCCCTTGGCCAGAATCGAACCTGGGACCCTTGAGTCCGCAGGCTGATGCTCTATCCACTGGGCCAAACCAGCCAGGGCAGGAAAATGTTTTAAGTCATACAAATTTCAGTGAGTATGAGATCAAGTATTACATAAGTAAAGTAGGCTAGATTTTTACCAACAATTCAGTGCAAACCATATACAATTAGGGACAGAGAAACCTCAAGCAAATGAAACTGAAGGGGTACCAGATGTGCACATTACCAAGCAGAGGCCTGTCTGTAGTAGAGAGGGTGTCTGAAACCTCAGTGGAATATTTCCCCTGTTGTATTAACCCTATCCCCAGGGACAAATTTGTAGCTCTACAAAGTCAGGTTTATTGACTCATACAATGAAGGCAATGACATCAAGTGTGGAGCATCTCACCAAACTGGGAAAATAACAGGATTTAGGGAAAGGTAGAATTTAGGTGAAATTTAAATGAAGCGGTGCCTTGGTAGGCTCAATAGGACTGTGTGTAAAGGGGTTAACATTAAGTCTGGACCACAAAGTGGACCACTCATCGTATTTGTAAACAAGGTAGATGTGGCCTTTGTGTCCAGAAACCCCTCCTCTGAAGCTCTGAAGTTGTAAATTGTGGCTGGTTCTCCATGTCAAAAGGACTTTGCTCTTTCTGACAAATGTGTGATGTTTCATTCTTATTGATCTAATTCAATCAGACAAGTTCCTGATAGTCTCTGATTTTAAAGCATCATTATAAATCTTTATAGATGCAGCATGTCTGTGGAATTCAGAGAGCTGTGTCTATTCTCCTGACCCAATGAAAAGCAGGTGGATTTTTACTTCTCAGTAAAGCTAATTTTTAGTTTCTCAAGCAGTTCATCTTCTGGGTCATTTACCCTTGTTTAGCAGGTAACCGAACAGGTGCACAATTCAAAAAAATAGATATGCACTAAAAAGCATCTGAAAATGTTATACCCAGTTGAAACACTTTTGGCAACCTGTGGTCTCCTCAATCTAAGTATTCCAAAGGCCTATGATTATGGCTATTTATGTAGCAGTTGTTTAAAAGCATGGCAATGCAATTCTTTAAACAAACAATCAGTTCCACTTTCAAGAATCTATATAGCAATACATTTTTAAAGACAAAACAGAGAGATGCCCCAGTTTCACCAAAGTAGTCCTGTGGTAAATGTTTTCTTCTATTGTGTACAACATAGCAGTCGCCTAAATTAAGATTCTATCTCTAGTTGCAACAATCCAAGAAGATACTTCTTCATCTAGTAATGAGTCACATTTATTTATTTATTTACAGTTAAAACTTTAAAAAAACAAATAGAACTAACACTTCACAGCATGCTCAGTAACTTCTTTGTTATTAAGTTCAAGCAACCAATTTTGCAATGCAACCCATCTGGACAGACTCTAAATCTTATTAACTCGAGAAGGGCACCATTCATATGGACTATAATGTAGATGTAATATGGATGATGTCGCAGAGATACACAATATGGCGACCTAGTTTTTATTTCTGGGAGTAAATAAAACCAATCTCCATTCAAAATTGCTTTCTCTTCATACTAGTTTTTAGACCTGAAAGAGACCTATGAGACAAAGTTTAAAAATTATAAAATGCTTTATAAATGCAAGGTGCTAGCATTCAAATGGAGTTCACCATTTCCATTATATAAACCTAAGCAGAGGTTGGGTTTCTTTTGCTGGACCATGTTACTTTCCACAACAGTTCCACTGCTAATTGATTTAAAACACTAAAAATGCAACAACTTACCTTACTTTATAACTTTTGTCAAGCTCAAACAATTCCATTTTTAATCTTAATTTTGTTCTAATTACAATGTACTAATGGGTGTTATAGGTTGAATCTTTTCAAATGCCATAGTTTTTCTTGTTTAGTCTTTTTTTTATGATGAATCTGATAGATTTTAAGTTTTATTCCTGGGACAAATATACTAATTAATCATATATATTTTAATACACATTGTATTCAGTTAGCTAATATCCTGTTTGGCATTTTTGCACCTATACTTACACTAAAATGAACCCATTAATTGCCTTAGCATATTCTTTAGGTGGATTTGGAATCTATTCACTTTAGTCACGAGGAAATGTCCTTGTATTATAAAATGTATAAACCTAAAGCAGTACCACTTACCTAACATTCACATTTCTTCCTACAAAAGCTTCACACTACACTTCACATTTCACTCTACATTCAGGTATCTTTCTTGAATCCCTTCACATATTCTTCCACTCCTTCCAAAACAACTGTCTTTTTCTCCACCACCCACCCTCCTCCCAAACTCACTTAATTTTTTTTAAATATATTTATTGATTTCTAAAGAGATAGAAACATAGATGAGAAACATTGATTGGCTGTCTCCTACACACCTCCCAATGGGATTAAGCCCACAACCTAGACATGTGCCCTGTCCAGGAAATCGAAGCAGAAGCCTCTAGGTGCATGGGTTGACACTCAACCACTAAGCACACAGGCCACCCCTCCCACCCCCCAGCTCACTTTTAAAGTTGGTCTTCCCTACAAAAGTCCTATTATGAACTGTAACCCCCTCCAGAGACAGCAAAGTGCACTACTATCATGAAAAGAGTAATGCTTCATGGCAGTATCCCACAGCAAAGACCATATTGGCTTTGGGTTGTCCGCACTTGGGATTTGAATTCCTCCTTCACTTCATAATAGTTAGGTGAACTGGACCTGTCACGTAATTTCATCAAGCCTCAGCTACCTCACATATGAAATGGAGATAATATACCAGTATACCTTGCCTTAAGAGTTATTTCAAGATTTTGAAATATGTTAACGTACCTGGCAGAGTATTTAGGTAAACCAGATTTGACTTAAACAATGAGGTCATGAGTTCAATTCAGTCAGGGCACATGCCTGGTTGCAGGCTTGATCCCCGGTAGGGGGCATGCAGGAGGCAGTCAATAGATATTTCACTCTCACATTAATGTTTCTCTCTCTCTAAAAATGAAAACAAAAACACAACACGGGCACATTTTCTGTAAAATATTTTCTATAAAGAATAAAAAAAACCTATGCATACAGAAAATACTTGCCACTGAAGAGATTACTAAACTTAAGAAGCCTGACCATCTTCATGCCAAATACTAGGAAGGAAAAACTGGTGCCATGGAAAGAACGCCAGGTTTGCATTCAGAAAACTTGAGTTCAAATCTTGGCCATGCTTTTAATAGTCTATGACCTCAAGTAACATAATCTTTAAGCTTATTTCATCATCTGTTATGTAGGAATTTTTAAAAAATCCTACCATACAGGGTTGTAATGAGGATAAATCAAGTTAGAGTGAAAGCCTCTAGTAAAGTGACTCTATTTTCAGTAAACTACTCTGAAATGTTGAACAATTAACTCCCCCTATTATTCAGGCTTTGTCAATTATGTGAGTTATTTTTGAAAGTAAAGTCTACAGAAGAGTTTACATCTTCTTAGAGCAGTGGTTCTCAACCTGTGAGTCGCAACCCCTTTGGTGGTCAAACGACCCTTTCACAGGGGTCGCCTAAGACCATCCTGCATATCAGATATTTACATTACAATTCATAACAGTAGCAACATTACAGTGATGAAGTAGCAACGAAAATAATTTTATGGTCGGGTCACAACATGAGGAACTGTATTTAAAGGGCCAGAAGGTTGAGAACCACTGTCTTAGAGGAAAATGATATGTAAATAGTAATAAAATGTACAGATCCACAGTTAACCGCCCCCCCCCCCAAAATCTGGATGTAGAGATTAAGAGATATAAAGGAACCAGTCTAAACCACATTTACTAGGCTACTAAACTTTTCATGTCTTCCTGTGCATACTTGGTATCATAAAACCCAAGCTATCAGGAATTTCCAGTTTACCCTTTAACTTTTTGAAACTAATATTCTGGTGAGAGTATCAATTTTTAGAATCTAGACATATCTCAAACAGAATCTCCTTGGAAAAGAAATCTGGAATCTTGGGAAAGCTATTCATTCTCAACATAATTATAAACATAAAAGTTATTTTATATTAATCTGCAAGAGCCTATAATTTCACATATAAACTTTCAATGTTAAAGGTTCCCTGCAATCTGAAGTACTAAACCAGTGGTCGGCAAACTGCGGCCCCTTGAGTGTGGCTCTTCCACAAAATACCACATGCGGGCGCACACGTACATTGCGATTGAAACTTCATGGCCACACTCAAGGGGCCAAAGAGCCGCATGTGGCTGGCAAGCCGCAGTTTGCCGACCACTGTACTAAACAAAAGACAAGATATCGCCCTGGCCTGTGTGGCTCAGTTGGTTGGAGCATCGTCAGGTACACAAAAAGGTTGCAGGTTCGATTACCAGTCAGGGCACATACCCAGCTTGTGGGTTCCATCCCTGGTTGGGATGCAGTGGGTCGATGTTTCACTCTCTCTTTCTAAAAGTCAATTAAAAAGAAAAGACAAGATATCAAGTACACTTACCTTACAAAGAAAGGAGCAAATAAATTGATCTGAGTAACCTGGATCATGTACAAGCTGAATTTCAAGAAACCTGGTTTCTAGTCTGAGCAAGTTGTAAATCTCTCTGAACTTTCTCATCTTTTACAGGCAATAGCATTTTTCTTCCTTCCTCACAGTTAGGAGTCATGGAAGCACTTTGAAAAGTTAAGTTCCATACAGCTCCAGCTGGTTTGGCTCAATGGATAGAGCATCAGCCTGTGGACTGAAGGGTCCCAGGTTCCATTCTGGTCAAGGGCACATGTCTGGGTTGCAGGCTCAGTCCCCAGTAGGGGGCGTGCAGGAGACAGTCAATCAGTGATTCTCTCTAATCACTGATATTTCTATCTCTCCCTCTCTAAAGTCAATAAGAAAAATATATATTCAAAAAAAGTTCCATACAATACAATTATGTCAATATTTATCAGGAAGAGGGTGATAAAGTGATAAGTATACAGAAAGGGGGAGGGGAAGGATGAGCAAGACTGAATGAGAAATCTAGGTTCTACTAGACCCAATCTGGCACCCACTAGTGTGTGATACAAAGCACTTCATTTGTTCAGGTTCCCATTAAGTCCCTTGAAAAATAAATTAGCTTAAATTTTTTTCTAACTCCAAGACTGCCTAAAATATTTGCACTCATTTATATGAGTCAGACACTGTAAAAGGTAAGGATAATAATACTGTTACACACATCTGTGGAAATCCCTGCTGTAGCTTATCCCCATTTGAAAACTAGTGAAAGCAGCTATTAATAAATCTTCTTTAAATGCTTAGGTTGATGTGAAAATGAATATTTACAGTATTATGAAAACCAAATAAACCTCAAAATTACATATAGGCCTAAGGGAAGAAACATACTCCAAAACAAGATGCGCTGATACTATTACTTCCCAAAATGATTTTTTCTGTTTTTAAACAAGGCTGATTATTCTGAATCAATGTCGACTATTAATTTTTTATTAAACGCCCTCAGGTACATAGATCTTCAATTACACCTTTAAGCAAAAGCACTTCCCTAAGAGGACTTTTTAATTGCAAGTTTAACAAACCACCAAATTCAAGTTTAGTTATTTCTGCTTTATTATTGGTCTTGAGTATATTAAAGATTTCAAAAAATAGTTACAGAGACTTTATCACTAAAATATATAATAAAAAACCAAGTTGCTTTGAAATAATTTTAAAGTGATCCCAAAAAAGCCCACAATATATTAACTTCATGCGTCATTTAGGAGCAAATACAGAGTTAAAACTATTTTTAACACATACTGAGCAAGAAAAAGGTTGTGCAGAAATCCCAATGCCTCCAAAAAACTTACAGAGCATGCTTAATATATTTGTCTCCACCTGATGATATTAAAAATCCAGTTTTCAAGTAAAATAAAGTTCTGCTTGTGTTCCAGTATTTAAATCTGGAAACACGCCCTGATCGGTTTGGCTCAGTGGATAGAGTGTCGGCCTGGGGACTGAAGGGTCCCGGGTTTGATCCCGGTCAAGGGCATGTACCTTGGTTGCGGGCACATTCCCAGTAGGGTGTGTGCAGGAGGCAGCTGGTCGATGTTTCTCTCTCATCGATGTTTCTAACTATCTCTCTCCTTTCCTCTCTGTGAAAACTCAATAAAATGTATTTTTAAAAAAATTCTTAAAAAAAATATATTATAAAATAAATAAATCTGGAAACACATTCAGGCATATAAGAACGTCACATTAAACCCATCAAAGCCTAGTGGACTTAAGTTAAAAAGCAGAGAAAAAATAACGGTACAATTTCACCACGCAGTAATTTACTTTGAGGAAGACAGAAGGTCCAACGCAGATGAAACAAATATTTGATCATCTATTTGACCTGATCCTCAAGAAAATATTCTACATAAATGGATGGGATACATAGGTAAGTTTCATGCCAAAAAAAAAAAGGTATGCATACGGTAACCTGAAATACCTATTCAGACTCCTCGCAAAAAGTTGGCTAAACTCTTCCCGGTGGTGATGGTGAGTTATCAGAGACGGGGGTTGAAACGAGAAGGCAGGAAAGCGAATCAAGTAGTTAGAACTCGCCTCGCGCCCGTCCCGAGGGCGGGGCACCTCCCGGAGCGCGGGACACCATCCCGAGCGCGGGGCACGCAGGGCCACACCACCACCGGCTGGAGACGGACGGCCTAGCCGGGAAACAGGACAGAGGAGAACAAACCCCGCTCCGGGGGTTGCAAACCGCTTCACAGCGCCAGGTCGCAGCACTTCCGTTTCTCACAACACTTGGAAGAGGGGAAGCAACTCTTACACACGTTCAAACCGTACCTTTACGTACTGATCCCGAAAACACTATGCAAAGTAGCCAACTCCTTACATCGAAAACGTCACGGACATCACATATTGGCAACCGCTCTCCTTCCTCCTCCCCGAGGCGCCCCCGGACGGCCTTCAGCCACACCCCTCCACAAATGGCACATTCCATACCACCGCCGGGAGGACGGCGACGGGCGAGCCCACCGTCCGCGGGGGGACAGCGAACTTGTTGAAATTCTCAGAATAAAGTGCAACGGCGAACCGAACAGGAGCCCTTCATTATGAAAGTTACCAGGGTAAAGAGAGGGTTACAAAAACCTCGCGACGTGTACGCCGCTGGGAGTCGGGAGCTAGCGGCCACGAGAGCCGCCCGGGATCTGGGTCGCGCTGCCAACCCGCACCTCCCGGAGGAAGGGCGCTT
>NW_006284328.1:1211005-1219418 GCF_000327345.1 Myotis davidii | reverse complement strand
ACCGCAGAACCCCGAGCTGCTGGCTTCTCAAACAACGCCGCTCCTCGGTTCAGAGGCCCGTAATCAGACGAAGCCCCCGTTTCCCCGTCTCTTCAAAATGGATGAATCAAACCAGCCGAAAATGCGCCAAAGCCGCCGTGCAACCAAACCCGCTGGGGCTGGTGGACGCCGCCCCCAAACGCCCGGTCATTGGCGGCTGGTGCCAGCTGCGCCGAGCTCATTAGTCCATTTGAATCATCACGTCCCCGAGGCCCCGCCCCGCGCTTTCATAGGCCCCGCCTCCCCCACTGGGTCCTGTTAGTCAAGCTGCTCTGAGAGCGCACGGCTGCAAAACAAAAATGGTCGCTGCGCAGCCCGCCCCCTGGTTTCCACTCCAGAGTTGCAGATTCGTCTTGGGTCGCGCCTTGGAAGGACTAGGAAAAAAGATTTATATAAGAGATAATGTCATTTACTGTTAGTGTCACTATCTTTTATTTCGCCTGCTTGATCATCTGAAACCACACCAATAGCAAAACCTATGGGATAGGCTGCTGATTCGTCACTAAAGCGCTGTTTCAGAATTGGAGGGAAATTCCATAGGTTCAAAAAATTTGATCTTAGAGCGGTTTCTAGCCCCTTGCCCTGGATTTAGTATTTAGCCCTCAGGGGCCCAATCCCGCTGCTGGAGCAGAAAGGCAGGATCATAACGAAGGGAAAACTTCACCCCCAGTTTCCATTTTCCATTCTGGACCTTGGGAGACACCTCAGGGTCACCAGCCCCGATCTTAGACATTACTTCGGGGGCCTAATGACCAGGAGTATGAACTCTGGGGCCACAGGGTGTTTTGGTGTGAAGGTCCACAGCTTAACAGCTATATAACTTTACCTCTCTGCCTCAATTTTCTTATGTGTAAAATGGGAAGCAATAATACCTTATAGGTTTATTCGGATTAAATAACTTGATATATGGAAAACGTTTAGGACAGTCACTGGCGCACAATAAACATTATCTAAGCGCTTAAAATTGTTAAGTGCAGTTTTTAAAAGGTGACCTGATCCCTAGGTAGAGATGGGGGCGGGGGGACTGGCTCAAGACTTAGGGTAACTCCGGTCACCCCATTAAAATCCATGAACATGTGTTGGATGCCTGAACTCTCGGAGACAGCTCAGGATCCCTATGGGAACAGCAAGGTGTACCCCACCATTGCAAAGTAGACTTTAACCCCTGACACAGGCAGCATGTTGATAACCAACTGCAGATATACGCCATATCAAACAAACCCACCACTGTCTGCCCCCTAAAGTGTCCTTCGTGGGCTCTGCTATTCGAAGGGGAAAGACCAGCACAGGGAACCAACGAAGCATTAACGTTATCTTCTGCCTCTTCTACACCACTCCACTCTTCCTCCCTTGAATGTTTCTTTTGTTGTTGTTGTAAAAAGTCTCATAACACAAAATTCACCATTTTAACCACTTGAAATGCATAGTTCAGTGGCATGAAGTGCATTGAAACCATCACCACCAACCATCTCCAGGACTTCTTCATAAAACCCAATGGAAACTCTCCCCATTAAACACGAATTCCCCATGATCTCTTTTCCCAGCCCCTGGCACCCACTAGTCTACCTTCTGGTCTACTGGCTACTTCTCAAACTTGTGTAAGGATTCTAAACTCCGTTTCTTCCCAACCTGAAATGCTAAACTCCCTTCTCCCCACCTCTCTCAATTTGTATCCAAGTCCTACTTTCCTTTAAAAAATCTTTCTCGATCTCTTTCTTCTTTGAACTTCTATGGCACCGATCTTTATATCCCCCACAACTCCTATGATAATACTAGACACATAAAAGGTATGTAACCTAAAATGATTATACAGCCCTGACCGGTTTGGCTCAGTGAATAGAGCGTCAGCTTGCGGACTGAAAGGTCCCAGGTTCGATTCTGGTCAAGGGCATGTACCTTGGTTGCAGGACATTCCCAGTAGGAGGTGTGCAGGAGGCAGCTGATCTATGTTTCTCTCTCATCAATGTTTCTAACACTCTATTTCTCTCCCTTCCTCTCTGTAAAAAAATAAAATAAAAATAAAAAAATGATTATATAATTATGTGAAAAAAATCTTTGCTTTAACAAATTGATGGGAAACAAACTTATCAATATGTAAATTGATGGTGGTTTGGACTTTTCTTCTTTCCTCCATCTCCCTTAATAAGTAGACTTAAAAGTTTTCATTATAAAGGTACTAGAGGCCTGTTGCATGAAAAGATTTGTGCACTAGGCCTTCCCTTCCCCTGGCTGCCGGCACCGGTTTTCCTCTGGCACGCGGCGCCCAGGCCTTCACTGCTCCGGCCGGAGCCGCCTTCAGTCTTCGCTCCGCCACTTTGCGCCTATGTATGCAAATTAACCATCGTCTTTGTTGGTGGTTAACTTGCATATCTTGCTGATTAGCCAATGGGAGGTGTAGTGAAGGTATGGTCAATTACCCTGTTTGTCTATTATTAGATTAGATTAGAATACCTGTATGCCCATTTAATAAACTTTTGTTTCCACCATACTGAAAAATCATTATATGGAAAAACTTAAAGGATGCCACCACCAAACACACACATGTAAAAGGGGAGGCAGTGTATGGTAGTAAAAGGCTCAGTTTCTGAAGTCACACTACTTAAGCTTAAAAATCAGTTGTGCCACTTGCTAGCTATCTAACCTTGAGCAGTCTTGTTTTTTTGTGCCTCAGTTTCCTTATTTATATATATCATAGGGTCTTTGTAAAAATGATCTAGCCGAAACTGATTTGGCTCAGTGGATAGAGCTTCGGCCTGCGGACTGAAAGGTCCCAGGTTCGATTCCAGTCAAGGGCATGTACCTTGGTTGCGGGCACATCCCCAGTGGGGAGTGTGCAGGAGGCAGCTGGTCGATGTTTCTCTCTCATCGATGTTTCTAACTCTCTATTTCTCTCCTTTCCTCTCTGTAAAAACTCAATAAAATATATTAAAAAAATAAAAATAAAAATGATCTATGTGAAGTGCTCAGACTATTTGGTTTATGGCAACATTCAGATGTTAGCTGCTGGCAGCAACAGGTAAAAAAGTAATGGCTGCTAAAATCCCTGTACTTTCCAACAAGAGAGCTAATACTCAAAATTAAATGATAGTCACTGCATTTTGGTGACATATGTTAATAAGTGGAACTTGTCAGTTAAGCATATTATATCTGTAGTGCCTGCTATTCAAACGGCACTAATTTGGCTCCAAATTCAATTACTCATTCTCTATTCCACACATGAACATGGTCTTGCAATCTAACACAAACCAAGAGTTTCAAACCCAAAAGGGGTCAGTTCTGTTCCTCTAACTGCCTGAGCTTATTTTCTAAAATAGGTTTTTCAGGTTAAATGTTCCCCAGAAGCCTGAAGGGCAGCATGAAGAAGGGAATTAGACGACTAGCAGTGATGTCTTGGCTTCATTACAAATTCAACCAGCTGCCTTTCAGACAGTCAGATTTAGAGGAATTTGTTCCCTCAGCCATAAAATGGGAAGAACTGTTTGCTTTATTTCCAAGATAGTGTAATAAACACAAACAACTTACATATCTGAGGAAAGAGTTTAATACTAAACCAGACACGTGTCCAGAGCTACCCTTCTCCTATCACGAGAAATCATAAAAGCCTACTTTGTCTCCTTTTTCTATTTGCTTTCTCCTCTTTATTCCCACCGAGTTCCTAATCAGATGGACTCTGAGTATGAGTCAAGTTAGAATGGAAAGGAAAGGTATCAAAAGCACCATTATACAGTAAAGTACTACTATTAAGTGCAAGTGGTGGTTAATTTTTTTTAATAAATATATTTCTTTATTGATTTCAGAGAGGAAGGGAGAAGGAGAGAGATAGAAACATCAATGATGAGAGAGAATCATTGATTGACTGCCTCCTGCACACCCCACACTGGGGATGGAGCCCGCAACCCAGGCCTGGGCCCTTGGCCAGAATCGAACCTGGGACCCTTCAGTCCTCAGGCAGATGCTCTATCCACTGAGCCAAGCCAGCTAGGGCATGGTGGTTAATTTTATGTATCAACTTGACTAGACCCTAGGGTACCCCCATATTTGATCAAATGTTATTCTAGGGGTTTCCGTGACGGTGTTTTCGGATGAAATTAACACAAGTCAGTAGTCTGAGTAAAGCAGATTGCTCTCCCCCGTGTGGGTGGGTCTCATCCAATCAATTGAAGGCCTAAATAGAAGAAAAAGTTGACTTTCTGCTGAGTAAGCAATAATTCTCCCGCCTAATGGCTTTCGAACTGAAGTATCAGCCTGCCAGCTGTGGGACTTTAACGGGGATGTCAGGACTTGCAGATTTGTGGATCTGTTAGCCTCCATAATTGCAGAAGCCATTGAAACAGTAAGTCCCTTTACATATATATTCTCCTGTTAGTCTCTTTCCAGTTAAATTCAGAACACAGTAGTTTATATTATTAGTGAAATAGAGCAATACTATTATTATACTGAAACTCTGCAGATAAAATTTGAAAGAATTCAGATTATGCTTGAAAGCCAAAGAGAAGGTGGGGTTTTTCTAATAACAATGAAAGTCATAGGTGGATATGCTGGTATTTTTAAGTCTTTGGTATTTATGGCGGAACTAAAGAGACACATATAGTTCTTTAGAACACATCTCTTCCTAGTGCAGCAGTTCTCAGCCTGAGGGTCGAACGACCCTTTCACAGGGTCACCTAAGAACATCAGAAAACACATCTATAATTACATATTGTTTTTGTGATTAATCACTATGCTTTAATTATGTTCAATTTGTAACAATGAAAATACATCCTGCATATCAGATATTTACATTACGATTCATAACAGTAGCAAAATTACAGTTATGAAGTAGCAACAAAAATAATTTTATGGTTGGGAGGTCACCACAACATGAGGGTCGCGGCATTAGGAAGGTTGAGAACCACTGTCCTAGTGATTTCCTACCTAATCCAACTTGCATGTTGGGGGGTTGTTTGGCTGTAATAAATGAGTCACTTATACAGCTGAGGACTCTTCACACATAGTGAACCAAAACGGTGGAGGGGAAACTTCCTTGGGCAATCCTGTCAATGGAGTTATAGAATACCGTGGAGATTTTTACATCTTTTAAACTGTGGCCTTACATCATGTCAAAAGCAGGCCACACTGCCTACGGAAGGACAACGAAGGGCAGGGAAGCCTCATGGAAGATGGGGCATTGTCTTGAGGGCAGAAGACAGACCACATAAAGAAAAGAGTTAAATCTGGAAATAATGAGGAACCCAAACATACTTTGGCAATAGCTACGGAAGGGGAATTAGGGAAATCTCTTGGAGTAACTTTGGCTGACTAGGAGTAACAAAAGAGCAGACCTCACTTACCGCTGAGGGGCCTTGCTTGGCCTGTGGTCTCTTTCTCTCTGCTTGTGTGGTCACTTAGCTTTCTTGCCCAGAGTAGAAAGCCTGGCAGGGCACAATCCCACAGCCCAGATTTCAGCCCTTCCTTGCGTCTCTTAGAACATACTGCAGGGAATGCTTGTTTTCTTTTGGGCCACAGACCAGCTGTGGTTGGAGGGACATCTTGTCGCAAATATGGAAACTTCTCTAGGGAAGGGCTACAATGGTATCCATGTTCCAAACAATTGTACCTGAGAGGTGGCATCCAAATGATAAGATCTAATAATTTTAATATAATCATATTTCAAGTCCTGTAAGTATTTTCTTCTTCCTTAATTGTTTTCCCTTTTCTTTATGGATAGGGACATAGAGAGAAATTAGTTGTATTTCAATTTCTTCTTTAATTAGTTTCAGGCCTATAATTTTCACCAATTAGGAGAGAAAATCCATAAGGGCTGGCAGGCCAGCTTCTAGCAATGCATGAAAGGCAGGTAGATTTTGAGTCAGCAAATGGGAAAAGAAAGGATATTCTATTTTTTAAAATGGTCACATTTCTGAGCAGCATTTGGGATGTTACATCAAGTACTGAATTGGTATTAGGCGACTGGTACCAATAAATTAACAGATAAACAGGAAAACATTTACCTTCGTTTTTAAAGAAGGTATTTAAAAAATAAAGTCTCTACTTCCACAATACTCTTGACTAATCAGCATAGACTATTTGTTTTGTTTTGTTAATCCTTACTGGAGGATTATCGGAGGATATTTTTCCATTGATTTTTAGAGAGAGTGGAAGGGAGAGGGAGAGACAGTGAGAAACATGGATGTGAGAGACACATTGATTGGTTGCCTCCCGCACATGTATATGCCCTTGACCAGAATCGAACCTGGGCCAAATCCGCAGGCCAATGCTCTATCCATTGAACCAAACCAACTAGGGTGAGATGGACTAACATTTTAACAAACTCACATTAAAGGCCAATAACTATCATGAATACAAGACTTATTTCCCATTTTTTTGATAGTGCTGGGGTTGAAACCAGTGCCTACAAATCAATATTCTCCTCAAATAAAAAGAATTTGTTAACCCACTATTACCTTCAGAATCATTGCAATAAAAACCCTACCTGAAAAGGGTGATAGAAAAGAGACCTTCAAGGTCTCCAAACATTGTGCAGAAGTTGTAATTGGTATTAAAAACAAACAGACTGAGGTCTGTCATTCTGTTCCATGCCTCTGGATCTATTTTGTTGGTCAGTTTATTTTGTTCATTCGATTCCACATATAAGTTACATCTGACCAGTCAGACTTGGGAACCACTGACTTAGAATACATTTAGACAAGTATCTCTCAAAGAACTGTGGGCCTCTGGGCTCACTAAGAATATTCATAATTCTGGGTAGGTTATAAATCACTATCCTGTGAGAATTTAACAAATTATACTGCTTAGAAGTGATTTGATACTAAAAACTCTCCCTGACTTAGCACTTAAATTAGCTAATGATTTCCTGTCTATCTACTCCTTCTCCCAGGCAAAGGTCTGTACATAATATTTAGTTCCTGTGGCTGTTAAGTGCTAGCCACTCAGATTGCTCATAAGCAAGTTGCTCACAGGGTTTTGTTCTATTAACCTCTCCCTCTTCTTCCATTCAGATTCCCAGAGCTTCGAGGAACAGACAACTGGGCACCACATGAAGCATTATGCATCAAGACATCAACCCAGAAACCCACAGAAACTACAAACCCCTCCCATACCCTACTGGTAGGGAGACCATTAGACCACACCCTAATGTGAGAAGTAATTTCTTTTCAGAAAGAAATGTTGGCATCATACAAGATAGATAATTTGAAAGCTTGACCTTTTTTTTTTTTTAGAGGAAGGAGGAGAGAAAAGCGTCTATATGGAGGGACACATCACATCAATGGGTTGCCTCCTGCTTCTGCCCTGAGCAGGAACTGAACTCACAACCTAGGCATGTGCCCCGACCTGGAATTGAACCTGCGACCTTTCCATGCAGAAGATGATGTTCTAACCAATTGAGCCACACTGGTCAGGGCAAGCTTGATTGTTCTTGAAGCCAAGACAAGAGAAAGCTAATTATGACTTTAGAAGCTTCAAAAATACAGTGACTTTTGGGTCACCCCCAGTAGCCCCAAACCCAAAGATATCAAGCCCCACTCTTACTGTATCTCTGAATCAGATCTTTAAATTAAAAGTCCAAGACGGAAAGTATCTGAAAGTCATGACCTTTGATCTCATTTTCTTCTCAATCTGAAGTCATATCAGATTGATATCTAAACATACATCAGATGGACAATTAACTCAAAAGCAGCTGAGAATTGTGATCCTTAAAACACAGACACTGATTTCTTGTGTTTTTTTTATTTAACACCATTTATTGAACAAACTATGTAGCTTTTCCCCCCTTAAATTGCTTTTTATTTAAATTTATTGTTTAAGGTATTACAAATAGTAGTACATATGTCTCCCCCCCCCCATTGACTTCCCCTTGGCCTCCCCTACCCCCTAGTACTTGCCCTCACCCCCTGCCCCCCAATGTCTTGCGTCTATTGGTTGTGCTTATATGCATGCATACAAGTCCTTCGGATGATCTCTTACACCTCCCCGCCCCCCGCCAACCCTCCCCTTTCCCACTGTAGTTTGACAGTCTGTTCAATGCTTCTTTGCCTCTATTTTTGTTCAACAGTTTCTAATGCTCTTTATATTCCATAAATGAGATCATGTGGTATTTATCTTTCTCAGACTGGCTTATTTCACTTAGCATAATGCTCTCCAGGTCCATCCATGCTGTTGCAAATGGTAAGAATTCCTTCTTTTTTTACAGCAGAATAGTATTCCATTGTGTACATGTACCACAGTTTTTTAATCCATTCATCTGCTGATGGGCACTTAGGCTGTTTCCAGATCTTAGCAATGATAAATTGTGCTGCTGTGAACATAGGGATGCATATATCATTTCTGATTGGTGTTTCTAGTTTCTTGGGATATATTCCTAGAAGTGGGATTG
>NW_006284328.1:1205112-1210951 GCF_000327345.1 Myotis davidii | reverse complement strand
TGTAGAATTGTACACATGATACCTATATAATTTTGATAACCAGTGTCACCCTAATAAATTCAATATAAAGGGGAAGAGTGGGAAGGCACTAACTGGACCACATGAGTCAGCAGCAAGTGGGAACCAAATTTCAGGAGATGCAGAAATGCACATAGGTCCCAGGTGTCTTTTCTTAGTGATGAGGGCCCTTCTTACTGGACAGTCAGCAGGAGACAGTTCAAATGTACTGAATATAACTGCTGGGTGGGCAACCAAAGGGGAGGAATTAGAACCCAGAGGGAAAACAGGCGTAACACGACTAGCAGCAGCCCCACGTATAGGAAGGCTTGGCTTGTAGGTTGATGTAGTCCCCTTGGGTGGACAGAGACATATCCTCTTTGGAATTGCTCATCATCTTTTCAACGAGGACTCTAAAAAAACAAATAAAAAATAAGCCTGAAAAGCTGAACTGAGGAAAGGGGGAAACAGCAGACATTGTCTGTCTTAACGCCAGATGGCGTTCAATAAACCCACCAGGTTTGTCCCCAGTTATCTCAGGAGAGAGGAGAGCATCTCTGACTTCAGAAGCTGGCATTCAAGTGGCCCAGTCTGTTCTTATTTGCTCAGAAGCAAGAAAAAAGGTACAATGGGCTGCAGTGGAAGATGGGTACATCTATTAAATCTATTTAATTAAAAAAAATCTATTTAATTTTATCAGAAATCTGTGCAGAGTGGACAGATTAAATAAACAAGAGCTACATGTTTCTTTTTGGCCATCCACCCAGTATTTGTGATTGATACCATAACATAGTAAATTTAATGTGGTTTATTTGTCTGAAAAGGAAGAGCTTATCTTTTGTTTGGAACACAGAAGCAAGCTGAATCCTGATCTGTGTTATTTCAGTGTCTAGTTGATTTGTACTGGAGGTTTCTGGAACAAAACTTCGTTTCTAAGTACCTGCCAGAATCCCACTGTGAGGTTTAGTGATCAAAAGATGGGGTAAGATCTCCAGTTTGGTATTTCAGAAGATGAACCCAGAATTACTTTTGCTGTCAAGAAACAGAATTCTGTTCAAGAAACATTTATTAAGACCTGCTGTTTGTCAGGCACTGTTCGAGGTTCTGAGAGTATAAATATAAATCAAGAATATGCTCTTGATTTAAAAAAAGAAAAGAAGGTATAATGGGCTACAGTAGAAGATAGGTACATCTGTGTGCCCATAAGCTACTCACCTCATGGCCTCATTAACATTTTTGTTCTCCTTGACGGATGTTTCTGTCCAACCCGTGAAACCGTTCTCCTTACTGAAACGGTCAACCTGGTCTCGGCTCACGGCCCAAGGGGACAGATCACACTGGCAAAGAGAATAAATAAAAGGCGACACCATAACCTTCCTGGGATTAGGGACACAGCTCAGATACCTGTGGATTTAAAACCTTTCCACCAATGGCGAAGAACAGCAGCAACTAAAATCTACATTCAACGTTCTTCCCCGAGAAAGTCTCAATATCCCTTGAAAGGAGCTGGAGATGATTTTGCCAACTTGAGAAGGGAACGTGGATCACAAGAATGGAAGAGCATTTTATTTTATTTTTAAAAATATATTTTATTGATTTTTTTTTTTTATAGAGAGGAAGGGAGAGGTAGAGGGATAGAGAGTTAGAAACACTGATGAGAGAGAAACATCGATCAGTTGCCTCCTGCACACTCCCTACTGGGGGATGTGCCCGCAACCAAGGTACATGCCCTTGACCGTAATTGAACCTGGGACCCTTCAGTCCACAGGCCAATGCTCTATCCACTGAGCCAAACCAGCCAGGGCTTATTTTATTTAAAAAAAATATTTTTATTGATTTCAAAGTTGAAGGGAGGGGGAGAGAGAGACAGAAACATCAATGATGAGAATCATTGATTGGCTGCCTCCTGCGCGCCCCCACTGGGGACCGAGCCCACAATCCCGGCATGTGCCCTTGATCGGAATCGAAGCCAGAACCCTTCAGTCTATAGGCCGATGCTCTATCCACTGAGCCAAACCAGTCAGGGCTGGAAGAGCATTTTAGATAGCTTGCCCTCTCACCACCGATTGAGGCCAGGAACCATTTTCCTACATTGACCATGTACCTTATTGGCCAAGAGCAGGCAGGGCACAGGCTCTCCATTGGGCAGCGTGAGCTTGCTGTCCAGGTCCTGTTTCCATCTCTGGCTGTTGCTGAAGGTAGTGGCATTGGTAACATCAAACATAATGACACAGGCAGAGGCATCTCGATAGTACAGTCGTGTCATAGATGTGAAGCGCTCCTGCCCTGGGAGGAGAGGAGAGGAGAGGCCCCTGGAAGGTGATCCTGAGAGCCAGTCCCAGAAACCCCCTCTTACATCCTGTCCTTTCTGCCTTCGTTGCGGGAGAGAAGGCAGTATGCACGGTGGTTGAGTCCAGATTCTGTACCCAGATCGCCCAAGTCCAAATCCCTGCTCTGTCACTGACTATCTCTGTGACTTTGGGCAAGTCAAGCTTTCAAGGCTAAGTATTTCCCATCTGAAAAGTGGGGACAGAAGCAGAGCAGTAGCTTTATCATAGGGTCATTGCCAGGATTCATGAGTCAGTGAATAAAAAAAATGTTTAGAAAAGTGC
Source organism: Myotis davidii (assembly GCF_000327345.1). Lineage (NCBI taxonomy): Eukaryota > Metazoa > Chordata > Mammalia > Chiroptera > Vespertilionidae > Myotis > Myotis davidii. The sequence continues at coordinate 1,208,342 of NW_006284328.1, read as the reverse complement.
CTGACACATAACAAGGGTTAGCTATCATTATTGTCTCTGTTTTCCGAGCATCTTGTTTCTCACCAAGATCAGCTGGAACGAGCACCCTCCCCCATTCTGTGGGAGCATCCACCTGTGGCCTGGACCATCCACTGCCTTGCCAGCCCCTCCCCACAGAGGCTGCTTGACATTTACAGGGCAGGACATGGGCAGAAACATCTACAAAAGTCCTGTGTCTATTCAGCTCGTGCACCCTCCGCGCAGCTCCATCGTCCCAGCTTCGGGAACACACTCCTGGTTTTCCTGCCCCCGCTTTTTCTCTGGGAGCTGGCTGGTTACCCCAAAACTTCTCCCTTTGTTCCTATTCAGTCTTCCCAACCTACCTGCAATGTCCCACAGCTGCAGCCTCACCATCTCGGAGTCAGACCACTGGAGAACTTTCAGAGCGAAATCCACTGAAAATATACGTGTAATGGAGTTGAATAAAATGTACCTTTAAACAATCCACAGAAAACCTCGGATCAAATCTGCAGTTTCAACACGAGGGAGACACAACTCCTATTTATTTATTTACTTATTCATTCATGTAATTTTTAAGCCCTCAGTGAGCTGAGATGAGCCCACACTCAGGCATTACGTATGGAAGAGCTCATGCATACTCTCAGAAGGGAGTCTTTAGCTTTTACTCTCTTGTCAAACCAATTCATTGGATACTATTTGTCTCCGAGGCTGGAACTAGGAGGGTGGGAGTAATTATGAAAACAATTACTAATCTCAGGTTAAACAGCTTCTGGGAGACTTAGGGAGTTTTCTCAGAGAAGGGATGATAGGGGGCAAAGGGGAAATGAAGTAAGTGTGGTGGCTTTTGCCTCTTTCACATTCAATTTCACTCTTGGCTCCTAGTCCAATGGTATTATGATGCAAACACACTCTGGGGAATTCTACATCTTCCATAAGGCTGTAGGAATTATCTTGGGCAAGAATGGGATAGAATGACAAGGTTCCAGAGGATTCCTAGAAAGAAGACAATGCATAGCTCCGACAGTGTGGCTCAGTGGTTGAGCATCCACCCATGAACCAGGAGGTCATGGTTAGATTCCCGGTCAAGGCACATGCCTGGGTTGCTAGCTTGATTCCCCAGTAGGGGGCGTGCAGGAGGCAGCTGATCAATGATTCTCTCTCATTGCAACCATATTCTTCCTAGTAACCTTCTGGGACCTTGTCACTCTATCCCATTCCTGCCCAAGATAATTTCTAATTCTGTCTCATCATTGATGTTTCTATCCCTCTCCTTCTCTCTCTGAAATCAATAAAAGCATATTTAAATGCTTGTTAACATTTTAAAATTCCATAATGAATACCAGCACACATTTTCAAAATTTACATTGGCGTAAATTTTTTTTCCTTTAAAAAACGTGTTTTTTTCTAAAACGTGATTTTTTCTTCCACTGCCCCTCCCCTCACTTTCCCTCCCCCCCAACCTCCCCATCTCGGAACCCTCTCCAGCCCAAGATCCAGGTCCCCAAACCACTTGAGAGAAAATTCACACCCTTCAATCCCTTCCCAGGCGTGTCTCGAGGAGGCACTGGGTGGGGTGGGGTGTGAGTAGGGAAGGGGCAGGGTTTCCCCGGGTTCCCTTCGCACACCCTTCCCCCAGATGTGCAGGGGGAGGGGAGCGTGGGTGGGTGGGATAGGGCGTGTTGGGGAGGGGATGAGGGCGCCCAGCGGGAGAAGGAGGAGGAAGGGTGTGTGTCAAAAACGTGTGTAGTTTTTTTTTTTTAATGGAGATAAATAAATGTTTGTTCCTCTCCACTTCACCAGCTCTGCCCAGCTAAGCACCTTCTATTTAACAAAAAGGCATTTCTACTCCTGAAAAACCAGTCCAAAGATCACACCTCGAAAGAAATGAATTAACTCTTAGGGTGTCCTCTTCCTTTCTCCACAACCCAGGTTGAGAGTAAAAGGGGTGGGGAAATAGGTCAAGAAGTGGTATATTTTAGATCCTTGAAGAATTCCTAAGTTGCCTTTCTTTTTAAATATATTTTATTGATTTTTTACAGAGAGGAAGAGAGAGGGATAGAGAGATAGAAACATCAATGATCAGCTGCCTCCTGCACACCCCCTATTGGGGATGTGCCCACAACCAAGGTACATGCCCTTGACCGGAATCAAACCTGGGACCTTTCAGTCCACACACCGACACTCTATCCACTGAGCCAAACCAGTTAGGGCTAGGCTGCCTTTCTTTAAGCAATCAATGGACAACAAACACATAGCTCATCTGCCCTGATAAGCGCCTGATTGCGTGGCCTCCGGACTCTCCCCCGCAGGCATCCCCCAAACAAAGCTAGGCTGGGGTCAATGCTTTTCTGCTCGTGCAATAGCTGCCTGGACCGCCCGTGAGAGGCAGGACCCCTCACAGGCCCTGCGGGGGTCTCAGCTGCCTCTGCTGGGCTCGGAGACCTGCCCCTGACCGCTTGGCCGGCTGCCCGCAGGAAGAGACCTGAGCACAGAGTTCCCTCGTGGACGCAGCAATTGCTCATTTTCTCCCCTCCCCTCCCCACGTCTCATCTTCACACCTTCGCCCCATTTCTTTCCAGGCAGTCAGCTCAGGTTAGGAAAACCTGGCGGGGGGGGAACCCCGAACAGGCATGCCAATCAAACACTCAGCCCTTAATCCCTCTAACAGTGGTTCTCAACCTTCTGGCCCTTTAAATACAGTTCCTCATGTTGTGACCCAACCATCAAATTATTTTCGTTGCTACTTCATCACTGTAATGTGGCTACGGTTATGAATCGTCATGTAAATATCTGATATGCAGGATGGTCTTAGGAGACCCCTGTGAAAGGGTCGTGCGACCGCCAAAGGGGTCGCGACCCACAGGTTGAGAACCGCTGCAGGATCCCAGACACCTACTTCCTGACCCGAGGAAGGACCCAACGACACGAGATCCCCAGCTCCCACCCCGCTGGAGGCCCCAACGGGAGCCCGCGGTCCCGGCCCCGGGTGGGCCCTCCCCGCCCCCCTGGACGGCTCACCTCCCACCGTGGACTTGTAGTGTTTGCTGAAGCTGTCCTGGGAGTACCTCTGCACCAGGGACGTCTTGCCCACCGCGGCGTCCCCCACCACCAGCACTTTGAACAGGTGATCGCGGCTGCCCATGGCGAGCGCGGTGGACGTTTCAGGGAGGCGGGAAGCCGGGGAACCGCTGGTTTTAACCTCTGTGGCTCCCGGCCCGCTTCGAACTGAG
>NW_006284328.1:1202397-1205099 GCF_000327345.1 Myotis davidii | reverse complement strand
CTGGGCCCGCCCTCCGAGCCCCCGGCTGATCGCACCTTCTCCCCCTGCCCGCCCCGCTGCCGAGAAACGGAATGAAGCTGGGCGGTGCCGCACCCGCCCGGACTTCCCCCGAGCGGCTCCAGCGAGCGACTAAGCCGTGCCAGCTCACTTCCCGGGTTGGACCAGCAGATGGGCGCCCTCCCTCCACTGAACAAACCAAACTCTGCGGAAGGAGCAGCTCACTCCTCTGCTCCCCGGACTCAGCTGGCGCGTTCCTCGGGTCTACTCCGCACGCATCACGTGCTGATTGTTTGGAGAACTACATTTCCCAGCTTCTCTCGCGGTGAAAATAATAGTGGAGTGCGGAGACACGCCCGCGAGGCCTCCTGGGAAGTGTAGTTTATGCAGTATTGGTTTTTTAAAAAACTTAACACAAGTTTCAAGGCTTGCGAACTCCTCCAGCTTTCGGAATGCTATTTTAAAAATCATTCTGGGATAGAGAGGATTCTTAAGAGGGATTTGTTCGGTGTGATCTCATCTGCCTGAATCAGTCTTCAGGTTCCTCATTATCTTGTAAGGTTTTATGCAGAAAAGATTAAAAATTATTCCATAGAGTTCATAAAATTTTCCACTAATAAAAGCTCAAGTGAAATCCATTTCCTGTTCATTCGCTTAGGTAGACAAACCCAGAATCTTGTGAACATGATAAAAGCCAACTCCTACATTTCCCTCTGGACCTCAATATCATATCATTCAAATTCAGGGACACTTGATCAAGAGAGACTGACCCTTACAAAAACCCATGCTGTTAGTGTAAGCTATTAACATTTAATTAGTCAGAACAGTACAGATAGATAGAAACCAAGCGGCAGTTCGTCATTCTCACTTTCACAATCCCTAGTCTAGCTACACTACTCGTATAACTTTTGAGCTGGAAGCTAACTGGAGTACACTGTGAATCCTCCTTTTGTTGCCTCTGTTGCTCAGGGATAATAAACTAAAGTTTTGCAAACAATTTTAGTTTTTCAACCTGTAACTTTTTGGTAAGAGTTAAGGGGATAATGAGTTTCATGCCAAGCAAAATAAGCCCCTTTCCTATGCTTTTCTCGGGAATGTTAGAGAAAGCAGCAGGGCCATGGGAAAACAGCCTGCCAGGGTTCCTGCCAGGGAGGCCACCACTTACGTTCTACGAAGAAGGAACATCAGTGTAGTTCACAATTTATTTAGCCCCAAATGTTTGTTACCTAGGTAGGGGAGGTCAGGCTGGGCTACTCATATTTCAGGATATCTCAGACCTTGTAAATGGTCTTTTCTCAATTCTCATTGGCTTTTCCATAGTTGACCAATTTCTTTCCTTAAATGTTTTTATTTGAATATGTTTTTTAAAAGTATGTTTTTATTGAAACGTAGTTGAGAGGAAGGAAGAGGGAGAGAGACAGAAACATCAATGATGAGAGAGAATCATTGACCAGCTAGCTGCCTCTTGCACACCTCCTTGGGATAAAGCCTGACACCTGGGCATGTGTCTTGACCTGAATCGAACCATGACCTCCTGGTTCATGATCGATGCTCAACCACTGAGCCACACTGGCTGCGTGCCCACTCTCTTAAATTTGTTTTTCACATGGCTTCGTTACACAGTTCTTTCTCGTTTACCCTCTATTTTTCTGATCATCTTTTTTTTCCTTTATGGTTTCTTCTCATCCCATTGTTGTAATGTACCTCACGAATCACAGAAGGACGCCTCAAAAAGTTGAATTAAAGAGTCACATTTAGCCGAAACCGGTTTGGCTCAGTGGATAGAGCGTCGGCCTGTGGACTGAAGGGTCCCGGGTTTGATTCCGGTCAAGGGCATGTGCCTTGGTTGTGGGCATATCCCCAGTGGGGAGTGTGCAGGAGGCAGCTGATCGATGTTTCTCTTTCATCGATGTTTCTAACTATCTCTCTCCCTTCCTCTCTGTAAAAAACCAATAAAATATATTTTTTTAAAAAAAGAGTCACATTTATTGCAATCCGGGACTATCAGGGGCCATTTCCCAAATCTCATAGCAACAAGGTGGTCGCAGCTCCAAGGTTATATAGGCAAAAAATCACAAAGGTATTGATTACATCCCAGGGTTTGGAATGAGGAACCCGGTTTGCAAAAAAGCAGTTTACAGAAGCAGAATTAAGCATGTTATCTAAATTACAGTTTTGGGTCTAGAGCCCTCTGACCTTGGGATAACTGTGCTGTCCTTCCCAGGTAACAGAAAATGTGCTTTCTAAGACCAGTATGACCACAACCCATGGGATATTCACATTACAATCAATAAGGCATTTAATCGAATGGGACGATTTATACAATTCAGAAAATCAAAGTAACTTTTCTATTGGTAAGCCCAACAACAGGATTAGAATTAAACTACAGTTTCTACCTGAGATGTTGCTACCATACTTCACCATCACCCCGTTATTATGTATTCCTTAGGCTCAATTCTATGTCCCTGAGCTGATTGTCCTTTAAACTCTTTATTTAGTAATTTGCAGTTGGCCTCAAACATCTCTCAGAGTCTTGACTTTATATATTTATTGCCAATCAATGATGTTCAACTGTCATAAAGGTACATCCACTTAGAAGTCTTCCCTCTCACTAGATCACCACAAAAACAGCTCCTTTTCTCAGTTTCCCTATTTCTTTCCTCTACTCAGACTTCAGACCTCAGACATTTTTTATTTTTTAAAAT
>NW_006284328.1:1183914-1201885 GCF_000327345.1 Myotis davidii | reverse complement strand
AAACCGGTTTGGCTCAGTGGATAGAGCGTCGGCCTGTGGACTGAAGGGTCCCAGGTTCGATTCCGGTCAAGGGTATGTACTACCTGGGTTGCGGCATCCCCAGTAGATGATGTGCAGGAGGCAGCTGATCGATGTTTCTCTCTCATCGATGTTTCTAACTCTCTATTTCTCTCCCTTCCTCTCTGTAAAAAATCAATAAAATATATAAAAAAATTATTTTATTGTAGGAGACACTTAACATAAGATCTACATTCTTAACAAAATTTAAAGTGTGCAATATAAATACAGAAAGATACAAATTTTAAAATGTGCAATATGAGTATAATGTTGTACAACAGTTCTCCAGACTTGATTCATCTTGCTTAACTGAAGCTTATGCCTCTTGATGGGGAACTCTATTTCTCCCTCCCCAGCTCTTAACAACCACTGTTCCACTCTTTGATTCTATAAATTTGACTATTTTATTATTTTATTTGTTTCAAATGTGGACGAAAGGGGCCACATGCTGACCTGACAAGTTTAGGGAAGGCCTGCGTGGCAGTCTTGCAAACTGAAAGACCTAAAGTAACCACAAAAAATGGTCTGAAATTAAACTTTAACTAAAAGCAGTTATGGTGGGTAGTCACCTCCTAGGCTGGTATCTTCACTGACAAGGTCAGCCTTTACCTTCACTGAGAAATAAATATTTTTTTTATTGCTTTCAGAGAGGAAGAGAGATAGAAACATCAATAATGAGAGAATCATCGATTGGCTGCCTCCTGCACGCCCCACACGGGATCCAGCCCGCAACACGGGTATGTGCCCTAACCGGGAATCGAATCGTGACCTCCTAGTTCATAGGTCTACATTCAAACACTGAACCACGTCGGCCAGGCAACGTCCCCTCCTTTGATTGCAAGGTATAAAAATAGATGAAAATCATCACTCTCTGGAGCCTTACCCCAACCCGATGAGATTCTGCTTCCCGGCAATTGTCCACTGTTTGGCTCAGATAAACTCACAAAAATTCTTCACAGGTTTGAATGTTTTTATGTTAACACAAATGATTAGAGAAAGTTTATTTAGGAAGGTACAAAGGTAGTAAAAGTGAGCCAGAGATGAAACGGGCTAAGGAAACAAGTTACAGAGGCACAGAAGGGCTTTTGGAGCTTAGGAGTGAGGCAAAGGTGACTCACCTGGGGGAGATCAAAGCGGGAAGGGAAATGTAATCAATGGGTCCGGGCTGCCTGTCACTACTGAGCCAATCCAGCAGAGACAAAGTTGAATCATATGGGAGCCTTTATTCCAATATTGCCAGCAGCACAGGAGAGCAGCCGGTCATCCACAGAAATCTGCTCTGCAACCCCCCATAAGCCAGCTGCTTTTATAGAGTAGGACAAAGATTACGTGGGGAAGTAGGGATGACAGGCCTGGGGAAGTAGGAGGCCGAGGTGGGACTCCGTTGTTTGGGCAACAAGGTTGTTCATCTTTCCATGATAATAGGCAGTTCTTAAATGAGAATGGTTCCAAGGTTTAGTGAGCCCCAGGTCCAAGGTTGACTCCCAGGTCCTGGGGGAAAAAACTCGCAGCCAGGTCAGAATGTCCTTTCTTTAACCAACATAAGGCATCATTAATATTTCCCATAACCATAGCTAGCCCCCCATATTCTATTTTTGCCCCTAACAGAAAGGCACCCCTCTGCTACCGAGAGAGAGGGTAGCACTCGAGGGTAGGATTAATTTTTTTTTTTAATCCTCACCCGAGGATATTTTTCCCGTTGATTTTTAGAGAGAGTGGGAGGGAGGGCTGAGTGGGGGAGGGAGAGGGAGAGAGAGAGAGGAAGAGAGAGAGAGACATCGATGTGAGAGAGACACATCGATTGGTTGCCTCCCTAACATGCCCCGACCAGGGCTGAGGGTTGAACCCACAACCCATATACGTGCTGTTAGTGATGCTACAGTATGAATTCAATAAATACTTTCTGAAGGAGTGACCCGGCACCAGTCTTCGAAGGACTTGGGAGCTTGACTTCAAATAGAAGAGAAAGAGCGTCTAGGATCTGCAGAGGGGCCACCCCTGTCTGCTAACAGCAGAAAATGCTTTGTAGCGTGAAATGCGACTGAAGTGACACAGGAAGTGGCCTGGCAGCCTGGAGAAGGATGAACCCAGCGAAGGGGGAGGCCATGGGGCTCCAGCTGTCTCTCGGCCCCAAACTCCAGGCTCATTTAAATAATCTCAACTTTCTGGTGATTGTTTCGGACTCAGGAGGCCCTTTGGTGAGAAGCTTGTGACCCAGCTAAGCATTCAGCTGGAAGGCTCGGCCGCGAGGTGCCCTAGGAAACGCTCCAGAGACAGAGAGGCTGGCAGGCTTGTGCCCAAGAGTCAGGGACTAGCTCTGAGCCCGGGACCATCTGCAGCCAGAGTTCGGGGTGGGGAACGTCATGCCTACGGTGTAAGGACCCCAAAATCATTTGGTCGGCCCTGCCAAGGCAGTGGGGGTGAATTAATTAAATGTTTGACCGAGTATAGCCGGCTAATGGTTCAGTTGATCATTCTGTATGGCCCCCGAATGATGTTATAAATATCCTAATGGTCCTTGGCAGAAAAAAGGTTCCCCACCCCTGATAGGGAAAGCACCAAACTAGTTTTTACTGCTTTTGTTACCACATTTGTCTCCTTCCATGGAGAACCTCCTTCCCACCCTACATAAGGACCAGGGAAACAAGATAGGAAAGATTGGAAGCTAGAGGGGAAATTTTGGTTTAAAAAACTGAGTGTAACTTGGCTGGCACGGCTCAGTGGTTAAGCGTCGACCTACGAACCAGGAGGTCACGATTCAATTCCTGGTCAGGGCACATACCCAGGAGGGAGGGATGAGTGGGGGAGGAGAGAGAGAGTGAGAGAGAGAGAGACCCAATGTGAGGCATGCAGGAGGCAGCCCATCAGTGATTCTCTCTCATCATTAATGTTTCTTTCTCTCTCCCTTCCTCTCTGAAATCAATACAAATATTTTAAAAAACAAAAACAAAAAACAGTGTGTGGTCCCACGGTCCATGTGGCACTGGGAAAGCCACTTCTGTAAAGGGAAGGTGTTCCCTTTGAACACAGATGAGTCTGTTCTAATTTCCTGTCTTTTCAACTTTGTAAGAGGTGAGGAAGGCAAAGATGCATCTAAAGGCCATCTTAGTTACAACTTGGAAATACCATCGTTTTCCTAACCTTCTCAGAGTTAAACTCTTAATAGACATGTAACAAGAGGTTGCCAGGCAGGAGACTAGACGGACTGAATGTAGAAACATATCTAAAGAAGGAAAGAAACTACTGGCCATACTTTTGGGCTCTGTTTGGCAAAGACCAGAGTCTTATGGGGAATCATGGAGACTCACACAGCCGCCTAATAAGGCCTGATGCCATTCTATTTTCAAGTTATAAAATGAATTTCTTTGTTAGGATCCCAAACTCTCCGGGTACCTTCTGCTCATCTGCCTTCCTGATCAGCTTCCTTCCAGGCAGTGCATGTGCTGCTCAGGACGCGTGTGTGTGGGGCCCATTCACTATCTGGTCTTCCTCGCAGGTCTCTGTGAGTTCGTGGGTCCAGGTCAGCTCCCTGAGATGATTTCGGGGTGGGGTTCAGTTTCTGAGCTCTGAGGATGAGGCCAGGCTCTGGGTCACGGTGCACTCACCCAAAGGAGACCTGTCTGTGAAGCCGGCTGGTCTTTCTCTTTGTCCACCTTCAACTGCACCCTTATCAGCAAAGAGTAAAACCCAAGGCAGGTTCAGGTCTAGTCAGTTCTTCATTCACTAGCTCCTTCATATCATCCCAAATTGTATATTCTGAGTATTTCTCTTCTTATTTTGCTACCACCACCAATTCAATCAACATTATATAATAATAATCATCTCTACATCTAAAAGCCTAAGCGACTGTCAGACTGTTCCACCAGTAGCTATGGTGCACACTGACCACCAGGGGGCAGACGCTCAAAACATAGGCATGGAAACATGGAACAGACTGATGAATCTCAGAGGGAAGAAAGGAGGGGGAAGGGTGGGAAGAGATTTACCAAAGATCTTATATGCATACCAGAGGACCAGTGCATGAATTCACGCACCGTTGGGATCCCTCAGCCTGGCCCGTGGGGATCGGGCTGAAACTGGCTCTATGACAGCCCCTGGGGGGGTCCCAGATTGCGAGAGGGTGCAGGCCAGGCCTAGGGACTCCACTGGTGCACGAATCTGTGCACTGGGCCTCTAGTAATAATAATAATAATAATAATAATAATAATAATAAATAAAAGCTTCTATTTATTGAAACTTCTGCAAGCCCAACAGCTCCACTGAGAAGGCATTATTGACCCATTCTGTAGATGGGACAATTGGAGATCAGAAGAGGCTAATTACGGCCTCCAGCTGAGGGAGCTGGGATTCAGATCTATGTCTGTCCACCTCTAAAGCTTGTGCTTAATTGTTATTTGAAAAATTAAGCTGCATGAAGAGACTCGGGAGACTTCCGAGAACAAGAGTGTAGCATCCTCAGTGTGTTTTCCGTGTTTCCACATTCCGAAAGTGGACAACAGAATTTTTATTTATTGATTAAAAAACAACAACAAAGAAACAATCTGCCTTGATTGGAGAAGGCAGCCTGCCAGTGTGTCTGGTTGGAGTAGAATTCTAGCAAGGCCCTGGGGGGTCCCAGAGGTTTCAGCTTTGACTCTGATACAGAAAAAACTAACCTAGATGCTAAGCAAAGCAAGAGAGAACATAGAAGTGTGTGTTGGGGAGTGGGGAGTGGCGGGAGAACGTGACACACAGTCTGTCCTCCATAGCGTGGCAGTTATAAGGGAGAAGGATCAGTGGCTGCACCCCCTGGTTTGGGAGTGGTTCCCCCACATACCTCAGGCAATGGTAACATCTTCCCCTACCTTCCTGAACCTGTATGGGAGGATGATTTGGGTTTTTTTTTGCCTGGCAATCGGGAGATTTTGTTAATATTCCGTATTTGACCCTTCTGACAGGTCATTTATTCTCTGAAAGCTTTAGTTTCTCTTTCCATGGATTTCTAACGCCTAAATACCAAGTACAGTGGGGCCTTGACTTACAAGTGTCCCGACTAACGAGTTTTTTGAGATACCAGCCGTCTCTTGGCTGATTTTTTGCATTGAGTTGATAGAGTAATTTGAGTTAACGAGCTCCTCAATGAGCTCGGTCTCGGAACGAATTAAACTCGAAAGTCAAGGCCCCACTGTACTTGGTTTCTGAGCAATTGAGGTACTCAACAACTTAGGTATGTGCGTGAAAGTCACACAGGTGACAGTCTGTGGTAGTCAAGGACCGATAAACATGTGGATGTCCCAGGCAGGCCAGAGTTTGGAGCTCCTTTAAAGCAATGCTATCTACTTGTTCAACATTTCTTTGATAGGAACGAAGAGAAAATAATTTCTATAGTGATCAAAACACGGAATTTGTTCTAGTATGTTCAAAATAAGGAATTTATACCACACACTGAATGACGTGACATTTAAACTTATTTTAGAATTATTTTTCATTTAGCTTAAAAAGTCAACAATAGCTAGGTAGTATTAGTTATCCACACTGAACTAACCATGAATATAGCCAGAAAGTCTTTCAGATGGTGTTTACAAATTCTTTTCTGGCTGGCCAAACTGTCCTCACTTTTTTGGAATTTCTGTTTCCTAGTTTTAGGTTTATCTTTTATTTTATTTATTTTTTTATTTTCCAAGGCAGACATTTTCCTGGGAGCTTATTTAATTAATGTAATAGAATGCAGTTTCGTGCAGTAAACAGTACTGCACTGTGCTTTATCCAGCTTCTGAATTTTAGCTGAAGAAGACGGCAAGCTTGAGGAGACTGTCAGCTGGCTGACCTCAGGGCTGGCTGCGTTGCCTGTAATTATGTTGCAAAAATATCCTCAGAGATCGGTGGGCATGGGGGAGGCATGTTTTTAAATGTCTCCTGGAAGATACGATGTCAGTAGACAATGAACATGTTGCCGTAATTCAAGGTGTCTCATGAACAAAACCAAGAGGCACTATGTTTCTGATCATTTCAGGAGTGTTTTTGTGTTCCCAGGGCAACTTGGTCAGCTGGTTCATTGGGCTTGAGGCACGGAGGGAAGGCCCCAGGCTGAGAGAAACCTGAGTGTGAATACAGGTCCTGGGGCAAGACATTCAACTCCTCTGAGCCTCAGTATCTCCCTCATAAAATCGCGATAATATCTGCTTTGCAATTATGAGAGATACTTTTGAAGTTGTAAGTGAGGCTATTGTTTAAAAGTATACTGTACAGTACACCATAATATACTGTATTAAAACATTATATAAATGAAAATATTATATGAATAATAACCAACATGCAATTGTCCTCTTTCCATTAACCCTTAGTAGCCTTGTTCGTATTGCTGCTTTGAAGAGTTAGGGCTGGAGCTCAGGCTGGTTATAAAATGCCCATTTCTTAAATGTCATCAAAAATAAGGAGAGGGCCGAAGCCGGTTTGGCTCAGTGGATAGAGCGTCGGCCTGCGGACTGAAGGGTCCCAGGTTCGATTCCGGTCAAGGGCATGTGCCTGGGTTGCGGGCACATCCCCAGTGGGAGATGTGCAGGAGGCAGCTGATCGATGTTTCTCTCTCATCGATGTTTCTAACTTTCTATCTCTCTCCCTTTCTCTCTGTGAAAAATCAATAAAATATATTTAAAAAAAAATAAGGAGAGGGAGTAACTATGTAAATTAACTCGATGGGGGAATCCTTTCACAATGTCTATCAAATCATCACCTTATACACTTTAATTATGTTGTAATTTTATTTGTCAATTATACCTCAATAAAGCTGGGGAAAAAAGGCTGACTACTGAGATGGCAAACGCTCAGCATTCAGTATTTACTATACTAGAAGCCCAGCGCACAAAATTGCGTGGGCCCCACCCCCCTACCCACCCACCACCCAACTGCATGGGCGAAGCCCTTCCCACCCACGTGCACAGCCCCGCCCACCCGCTCCAGTCTTTGGTCTTATGGTGTTAGGGCCACAGGCCTTTTATAATATGGATAATACTGCCACCTCCTGTGGGGACGTGTCCTGGGTCCAGCGGTTCCAGCATAATCTTTGGAGTCAGACAGCCTGGGTGGGGCTCCCCTGTGACTCTGCTTTGTCACAATCATGTGTATCTGCCTCAGAAGATGTGGTGTTGTCTTCTCTGTCCTCCAGACTCCAGTGACACGGAACTGCTTGTAGTTTCCAAAAGACCAGGCTCACTCCCTGCCTATTGTTCCCCTACAGGTGGCTCTTTCTTTACCCACTTTCCCAACTGCTGGTTCTCCAGGCTTCCTCCAAGAGTCCCCTGACCCTCCAGGCCTGGCTGAGTGTCCTTTCCACCTGCCTGCTCCTGTGGCCGCCTTCGATCGCCACCTATGGCCACTGTGCTGACATTGCCTAGTCCTTGGCCTCCCTCCCCCTTTACCATTGACTAGCATTTCTGGGTTTACTATGTGCTGGGCATTCTTAGTGTTTTATGTATATTATTTCATGGATGTCTCCTAATAATCCGAGGAAATAGGTCTTCGTACAGATGGGGACACTAAAGTTCAGAGAGGGTAAATAACTTGCCTGAGCTCACACAAACACAAACACAAACACAAGAGCTGGGGTTTGAACCAAGGCCTGACTCCAAACCCTTTGCAGTCCACTGTGCATTTTCTAAGGGCTTACAGTGAAGGCAGATAGTAAATATTCAACAGGTAACAGTTATTATTATTTTGACCCAACCAAACGGTACCTCTGCAGGAAGGAATCTTCACCTCTTGGGACAATACTGCAACGAAGGCCATCGCACACCTGTGGTCTCCACCCCACAGGCACCACCTTGAATAGACCATGTGTGTTTTCAATAAATGACTGATGTGTGTTTTCTATCACATATCTCTGTAGTTCAGAGTTGTTTCTTTTTCTGTTAATCCTCACCCGAAGATATTTCTCCATCGATTTTTAGAGAGAGTGGAAGAGAGCGAAGGGAGGGGAAGAGGGAGGAGGAGAAACATCGTGTGAGAGACATCGATCGGTTGCCTCCCGCCTGCGCCCCAACCAGGGATGGGGATGGAATCTGCAACCCCCGTACAAGCCCTTGACCAGGAATCAAAGCCAGGACCCTTTGGTGAGTGGGCCCATGCTCTAACCCCTGAGCAACACCAGCCAGGGCGAGATGCTTCATTTCCTGTCACACTTTGGCCTCTTTCCACGTCTGAGGGAGGTGGGACAACAGAGGGGCCCAAAACGATAGCTGAAGCCGATTTTATTTGTCTTTTTTCTCTTGAAGCTGCTTTTTAACAAGACACACAGGAACCAACCACCTAAATAAACGTCCTCTTTATTTACCAAATATAATTTATCAGTTATGTTGACATCTGTCAAATCAGTTATAGTAACTATAAATAATTCTCTTAAGACACAGTTCTGTAACTTTTTAAGGATACAAGAGTAAACCAATGTCGCTCCTTGCAGCCAGGCCGAAAGTACATGCGGTTTGTGCAATCAGGGAACATAAATGAATCTCCCATGAGAGCCAACTTCATTTTCGTGCCGTCTCACCCCAGAGTCCTCCCTCCGCTCACACACTCAGGACTGGGGGCACGCCTACCTCCCTGCCTTTTCAGCAAAGAAGCTCCAGAGCCTTCCAGGGCAGCCTGGCCGAGATGAGGAAGGGGTGAGCGACAGGGCGGGGGTGACTGGGGAGCACAGGGCACAGCTTCGGGGGCAGAGGAGCTGGTTTTGGTGCCTGTACAAGAAGAGTGTGTGCAAATGTGTTTGGACACGGGGGACAAGACGCAAGGCCTGAGGAGCAGAGACAAGCCCAGGCTGGTGTTAATGAACTCTGTTGGACACAATTCCAACTAGACAACCTCTACGATTCCTTCCGATTCTAAGGTTCTAGCTCCACTAGGTGGCCTGGGTGGGAACAGAGGGAGAGAGAAGATAGAGTCTGGAGGTATAGGGCAAGTTCCTGGATAAGGCATGGTGTTGGAAGAGACAGGTCATTCCTTCGCCTTTCCCTGGACGTGGGTCCTTCAGGTGACAGAGGGGAGGGTTTCTGGGAAGGCTGTGGATAGAGAGGCTAGAAAAAAACCTGCATCCAAAACGCCCAGACTTTGTACATGTGAGTGGACAGATTTCCGATCTGTTCAGAGTAACATGTGGGTAAGAGAGGGACTCCAGTGTTCTCCCAACCTTGTGCTAGGCAGAGAAAAGAGGCAGCTAGTTGATGTCTAGTCTACTAGTTCTGAATCCTTTTTTTGGGTGGCTGGTGAAGAGAGGTAGAGGGTAGGGAAGGTAAAGAAGGGACATTTAGAGAAATGGACACTGGTTGAGCCACGGGGGTGGGAGCTGTAGCTGGGGTCAGCATTTTACACAGGTGGCATCTAGGAGGGAGATCCAGAGGCAGAACCTGGCAGGGTGATACACATGCAGACACAGCGTGGAAACGAAAGGAGCACGTGGCCTTTATCTGGGGAATGAGGTGTATTTCCCTTTCCACAGGCTGGTCAGTGCCTGGCACAGTACCTAGCACACAGTAGGCACGCAATCAATACTGCTCAATGGATGTTTCAGACCATGCCTGCGGCAGCACTCCTCAAGGGAGGCCGTGTACTTGTCGAACGAGTAAATGGATGGTGAACGTGGGCAGAAGCCAAGTGAGAGAGAGGACAGCTGATTGCCACGGTGTGACAAAATGAGGGATTTTGCAAAGTGACAGCCTTAAGGTGGCCACGTGACCATGTGTCTTCAGGAGAAACAGCAGCAGCGAGACATCCCTGTGGCCCTCCACCTCCCAACCCTTCTCCACGTTCCCATCCCTGCCCCTAATCTTGGAACCGGATCAGGCCAACTCTGGGGGAAGGTAGTGCTTAGAGACAATTAGAGGTGAAGGTTGAACAGAGATAAAGAATTGGTCCTCTGGGCCCAGAGAGGATATAGATCTTGGCAAACCTATGGGTGAATATGAGTCAACAAGGAAACCAGGCCACTGCTCATTTCTTCCTGAATGTGACAATCGATTGCAAAAAGATCACTGGCAGGGGCTGGTGGTGCTTACCAGCCATTGGGCCAGGGGCACGTGCATAGTCTGAATAGTCAGGCCACCTTAGTCTCTCAGAGAGAGAGGGCCTAGTCCAGAGGGCGGAGAGCAGGGCTAGGATTATATGGAGCCAAGAGCAGTTGTCTCCTGCCTTGAAGTTGGTCCATTTCTAGAAAAAGTGTATACGTGTGTGTGAGGGGGAAGAGGGGGATATATTTATCCCTCTGTTCAACCAAAAAAAAAAAAAAAAAGTAAAAAGAAAGAAAAAAACACCAGAGCCAACTCACAAAGGGTTTCTCATTAGGGCCAAAGCTAAGTTTGCCAAAACATGATCCCAGATCCCAGACGAAAACCCTGCCCCAGTCCAGCTCACCTGGAGGCACCCACCATGAAATTGCACTTGGTGACTGTCTCAAAAATCTACTTGTACTGCTTGCCTCAGTCCCGCTGTCCTGCCTGAATTTTTGCTGTACAAACTTGGCTCAATGTATAAAAATTCCCATTGAAAATAATGAGAATTCGGTATCAAAGTGAAGTCCTAGAAAGAGGTGGGAGTGTGGAGTACGGTGGGGGGGAGGGGAACAAAAGACAAAAATCCGTAAAGAAAGTGCAGAGGGTGGGGAGAAGGTTGAGTGACCAGGCTAGTCCCCGACGTCCGTGTCTCGGTCCCCAATGAGCCAGAGGACATGGAAGCTGAGTGCTAGGAGCCCAGTGCCCAGCAGGTCCCCCAGCGCTGTCAAGTACGGGATGGAGAAGTTGTCGGGGTCCAGGCCCCGGCCCCACATCCAGTGCACCATCCAGTCAGCGATGTACAGGAGAATCAGCACCTGTGGAGACAGAAGGGTTCGGTCTAGGGCCCCTCTTCTCTCCAGGGGGAGCCAAAGGCCACGGGATCGGACCCATTCATGGCATCACAAGACCTGGCTCTCCACAGTCCTGGTGCTGGGGCAGCTCATCTCTCCACACGGTGACCTCTCTGTTCTCACCCGCAGTGAGAATAGACGACAGGCATAATGTGAGCCCTTTGGAGAGGAAGATGCTCTGCTCTCCGGGGTCACCCACGTCAGCATTACGGGGCCGGGGGGCTGAGAGTCTCCCTGACCGAAACCCTACGTGCCACAGGAATCCAGCCCTCTCGCCTCTAATTCTAGGTCACCCTATTCTCGGGTCACTCCGATTCCTGCCATGCTGGCGTCTCCAGGAGCTTGGCAGGGGGCAGGGGCAGGAGTTGGCTTTTTAGAGCGGGATTTCTCCCCGGAGCCGAGTGGAATAAGAACAGTGCTTGAGCCCTAACCGGTTTAGCTCAGTGGATAGAGCATCGGCCTGTGGACTGAAGGGTCCGAGGTTCGATTCCGGTCAAGGGCATGTACCTTGGTTGCGGGCACATCCCCAGTAGGGGGCGTGCAGGAGGCAGCTGATGGATGTTTCTCTCTCATCGATGTTTCTCTCTATCCCTCTCCCTTCCTCTCTGTAAAAAAATCAATAAAATGTATTAAAAAACAAAAACAAAACAGTGCTGGAGACGGCTGTCCGCACAGTCATCTGCGTCACAGCTGACGGTCCCAGGCTGGCTTCCTCCTGACCCTCCCATTCTGCTGTTGTGGCTCAAAGAGCGCAAGTGTGTTTTAATGTTAGTCTTAGCAAAGCAGAATCACGAACAAGTCTGCTAGACAGAAAGCAGACAGTGCACAGCAATTCGAAAGACACTTTGGATTACCTGCTGCTCCAATGTCTCTCTGTGCCCTTGCGTTCCCGCCATTACTACAGACAGCTAAGAAGGATCTGGATTAGAAGCCTGCTACTGGGCCCAGGACCAGCAGCAGCAGCTGGGAGCTTGTTAGAATGTACTCTCAGCCCCCCGGCCCCTCAATCTCCTAAATCAGAATCTGCATTTAAACAAGATTCACACGCAGGTTTAAGTGGGAAATGCATTTAGATGCGATGGGCAGGCCCACATCTTCTATTTGCTCTGTGCCCTCCCTCACAGGTGGGCTCCCTAAATCACTGCACCTGGCTGAGAATGAAATGGGTTCTAACGGGAAGGCTCCAGCACAGTCATTGGGGAGGTTTTACCCTTGAGGGTACTTTGCAAATGCTGCGGTATGTAAATTCCGCCCAGCAAGGGGCCCAGCAGGCAGCAAGGGGTGCAGATGCAGAAAGCAGAGACTCTCGCAGGAGAAAGAAACTAGAGTTGATACCTATTTTTAGGCAAACTTGGTTGTTCTCCTGTCTTCTCTCCAGGGGGCCGGTGCTTACAGTTCTAGCACCCTTCACATTCCCCCTCCCCTGCACAGCTGCCCGGTACTCCTGTGGCCCTGGCCCTGACCCTGGGTGAAGGCCAGCCCTTCCCCCCCCATAACTTCACACCCTTTTCAGCAGAGCCCCAAATGAAGAGCCTGGCAGGAGGACTTCACGCTCTGGAATGGAATGGCAGCAGCTGTCCCTACATTCCAGCCCCGAGCAGGCCCTGGGACACATGGCTGAGGAAGCAGCAAAGGATCAGGAAGAACCTTTCTGGGGATCAGTGCCAGGCCATGCCCCTCCACAGGCCTGGAGAAGAGGGCAGAGATGGATAGTGAGCTAAGGCTTCTCCTTCCCAATGCAGGCCAAGGGCTAACCTCCAGCCTCAGACAACTCCTCTTTCCCACCAAGTGCACTTGCAAGGGAACGTGGTGGCCTGGGTGATGCTTCGGGGAAACTGCATGTGGTGGGTTCTCAGCCCGGCCCTTGCCAAGATGTCCCAACCTACAGCCTTTCTCAAGGTCGGGGTGAGGGGTGCAGGGATAAGCGATGGCCAATAGGGACTAGTTAAATGAACTTAGGGAGCCTTTCTAGAACAGAATAGAATGCAGCTGTGAAATATCAGGGTGCTCTTCTCTTTACATGTTGATGTGGAATGATCTCTGTGATAGACACATAGTTATGTGAAAAAGGCAGGGCTGCCTGTGTGTAAAAGAAAGAGGAAAGTAAAAAAAAAAAAGTAGGTGTGTTTGCTTATATGCATTTGTACTTTTTTTTAAAAATTGTTTTATTGCTTAAAGTATTACAAAGAGTATTACATATGTCTCCTTTTTTCCCCTGCCCTTGACAATCGCTTATATGCATCTGAAACAGCTTGGAGGGCATATAAGAAATGGATACACGGCCCTGACCGGTCTGGCTCAGTGGATAGAGCATCGGCCTGCTCTATCCCAGGTTCGATTCCAGTCAAGGGCATGTACCTTGGTTGCGGGCATATCCCCAGTGTGGGGTGTGCAGGAAGCAGCTGATCGATGTTTCTCTCTCATGGATGTTTCTAACTCTCTATCCCTCTCCCTTCCTCTCTGTAAAAAATCAATAAAATATATTAAAAAAAGAAAAGAAATGGATACACGGATGGCCCGGGAGGAAGAGAACTGGATGGCTGGGGGTGGGGGTGGGGGCAGAGCAGACCTTTCACTGAGGTTTCACTATGAGCCTTTGAAATGTTTGAACTGTAATGTGACTGCTATTACCTATGCACAGACGAATCTCTACAAGTTTAAAGTGTAATAGTTAGGGTGAGTGTGGCTATAGAGAGGCAGCATGAGGGGGCCTGTGCTGATGGGCCAGTTCTGGGCCTTGACTTGCTGGTGGTTACATGAAGCTACACATGTGATAACACTGCACAAAATTAAACACACACACACACAGACACACACACACACACGCGAGTGCTTGTAAAACAAGTGCAACCTGAATAAGCTCTGTGGATTGTATCAGCTTTGATTTCCTGCTTTTGACATCGTGCTATCCTTATGTAAGAGGGTACCGCGGGGGGAGACTGGTGGACAGTACATGGGATCGCTCTGTACATTTTTTTTCACTGCCCTGTGAATATATACTTATTTCTAAATAAAATGTTGAAAAACGTAATAACACAACAAGGGAGAATGTCAGAGAATGGCAAGGCCGCACAGGATCCTACAGAGTACCTAGCACACTGGTTTCAACGGTTTCTCAAGCCAGGAAACCCTTTATTCATAGGAAATCTCCCGCAGAAGCCCAGTATGCAAAGCAGAGCCACGGGAGCTCTGTGGCCAGGGCGCACCTGCTCAGCGCCCTACCATCACCTGCTGAAAACCACCACCTCTGGTTCATTCCTCTCAGCTTACAAACACATCCACCACTGGGCTCAGAGACCATTCTACCACTGGGCCAAAGTCACACAGCGTGTTCGTGACTCTGCTGGAACTACAGCCTGTGCGTCCGAGCCCCCTGTCCAGTGTTTATCTGCCTTCCAGTCCCGGGGAAAGAGGTGCAGAGTGTCTGATGGGCCAAGCCGGGGCCTCCCCTCCCACCTCTGCAGGGCAGCCCCGCCCCTGGGTCCCTGCCAGTCGGTACCTGGAGCAGTGCGGCTGTCATGTAGAAGACGATGAAGATGAGGGTGAGGGTGGTATGCCCTCCCTGCATACAGCTGATGGTGTAGAGGAAGACCAGGTGTCCTGGAACCACGAGCAGGAAGAGGACCCGGGCCGAGCGAGAATTCACATCTGGGAGCACGGAAGAGAAGGGGTGAGGAGGAAACCTGGCCCCAGAAGGTCTTTCAACATCAGGAGGAACCACGCTACACTCCAGGGCAGCAGGCAGCGGGCTGCCTCTACCTCTCCATCCCGTGGTCCCCAGCCCCCAGGGGTTCTCAGGAAAGGAGAGCCTTCCTGCCTGGCCTGTGCCCACTACGACAGCTGGCATCTGGGCCCAGCTGTTTCCTAAGTGAAGCTCACTGGCTGCTGACCCTTCCCTCCAGGGCTAGAGTGGACCCAGGCGGCGGGGACTCTGCCGTTACCAGGACTGAAGAAGGTGGTACAAGGACTGGGGCAGCGGCGAGGGGCTTGCTCAGAGTTCTCCCCGGGCATTCCATTCATGTGGAGGAAGGTGGAGATGCGGCTGGCCTGCACGGCCACCAGATTGCCCCCGACACCTGCAGAGACAAAAGGATCTTAGACATGGGGGGCGGGAGGAGTCCCTAGGAGGAGATGAGACATGGAGAAGAACGACGAAGACAACCCCCTACCCCCATTCCAGGAGTCTTCCAATTCTCGCATCCCCCCGCTCTGTAGATGTGGCAGACTCATGCGCCCCTGGTGTGGCTGCGTGCGCAGGAAGGGACACAGGCGGATCTGTCGACTCAGGGAGCCTGACTTCTCCAGCAGCGGGGTGTGTGTACCTGCTGTCGCACACAGCCCAGGGGACGAGGCCCTCGCCAAAGCTCCGAGCAGACCCAGGGACCCAATGGTTCTGGTAACCCATGTCAAGGATCAGGTCTGAGCTCTGCGCTCTGGAATCTGGCGCCCAGGAACTATGCTTACTGTCCTTGGCATCCCATCCCCACCCATTCCCTGCTCCCCTCGCCTTGCTCTGAGCCCTGCGAGGCTGACTCTACAGACTGTATCACCCAACCTCCGGGATGGTGCTTCTGATCAGATTTGTTCAACAGGAGGCACGAGTAGGTGATCAGAAAGGGTGGGAGGAGAGACAGGGCCAGGTATTTCTTTCCTGTTCCCTCTCTGCTTTGTGGCTGTGGCTTACCCCTGCTGGGGGCAGAGGAGGGTTCTTTCTGGGCTTCTGTCACACTGTTTCCTCCCCTTGCCCCTTGAGAACTAGGGCTTCCTGTTGCTGCTCATCTCTGGATGCCTCAGCATCTCTTGTTGGTCCTACCCGGCTCTCCCTTCTTGAACTAACTGAGCTGGGTTCTCTTGCCTGCTAGAACCCTGACTGAGGCAAAGCCCCCCAAATCCTCTTCTGCCCTCTCCTTTCCCCTGGCCGCTGAGGCCAATCCTCACCGTTAATCACAGGTGTGAAGACAGCCATCCCTGCAAAGTTGGGGTCTGACACAGTCTTGTCCAAGATGAGGCCTCCCACGCTACAAAGACACAAAGGCCATTAAGGGGCTCTGTTCCAGCCCCTGGCACGAGGCGGGCAGGCCCATCTGGCCGTGGGCAGGAAGGGAAGCAAGGTGGCTCTCAGGAGTCCCTGCTCTCCCAGTCCTTGCTTCTTGTGCCAGAACCAGCTGCTGCTCATAACATTCGGCTGTCACAGTGCTCCCTGAGCAAGCTGATGGCACCCACCTCCCAAGTTGGCTGGAGGCGCCATCCATAGGGCAACCTGCTTGTGAGAACCTCACTGTTCTGCCTGTTCAGTATTTATTTCCCTTTCCTCAGGGGATGGTCTCTCTCAAACTCAATCGCTGTGGTTCACATGACGTTACTCCAATGAGGACTAGGCCCCAAACTCATCCAATCAAAGCATCACATCCCCAAGGCCACAGTGATTGGGTCAGGAATAATCATGTGACTGAAGGAGAGTCAATGAAATTTTATTTTATTATTATTATTACTAGAGGCCCAGTGCACGGATTTGTGCACCAGTGGGGTCCCTCAGCCTGGCCTGCGCCCTCTCGCAATCTGGGACCCCTTGATGTAGTAGTGCACAAAGTGGCAGGCGGCCGGGGAGGAGCCTGAGCCCAGGCACCGTGCCACTCCTGCTCATCCTACCTCGCTGCGCCTGCCACTGCCGCTCGGTAGCGTTGTGAGGAGGCGGGAGAGGCTCACACCACTGCAGCTGCACTGGCCAGCCCTGAGCCTGGTGTCTGGTGCCTGTTGGTCATCTGAGTGGCACTCCACTGTGGGAGCGCGCTGACCACCAGGAGGCAGCTCCTGCATTGAGCATCTGTCCCCTGGTGGTCATTGTGCATCATAGCGACCGGTTGTTCGGTCGCTTAGGCTTTTATATATATATAGATTATTTTTATTTCCCAATGAAACTTTATAATGGGACTTTGTGAAATTGTTGAAAGAAAGAATCTCTCTTACCACTGAATTAGTACAAGTAGAAAAGTATAAACTGGAACTGCAGGCCAGCACAGGGAAAAGCAGGGCCAAGAGATGGAGAATACTGGGGCCCTGATGATATAATTTCTGCTCCTGAATCCAGCTGTGCCTTTTCAGTTCCCTGAGCCAAATGCATTCTGATTTTCAATGAAACCCTCTTCAGACGGTTTCTGTCATTTATAATAGAAGGACAAGTGACTGACACACTATTGAAGGCATTTCGGGGTCAGTGCCATGCTCCCTCTCTTCAGGCGTAAAAGGGAGTCTGTGGCAGGGTGGAGAGGGTGGGGGTAGGCACCCACGGCCTGAGCCTACCTGCTGATGGCCATGGCAATGATGACAGGCTCCCAGCCCGAGTACAGCACCTCCCTTGTGGCTGGGCTCCGCCGGGCCAGCACCACCCAGACCGGTAGCAGGGCCACGAAGAAGGCACACACCAGGGGGTAGATGTATTTCCAGTTTTCTGAGAAGCAGAGATCAGACAGAGGTGAGCACCGTGGCTCCCTCTTCCCAG
Organism: Myotis davidii; assembly: GCF_000327345.1. NCBI lineage: Eukaryota > Metazoa > Chordata > Mammalia > Chiroptera > Vespertilionidae > Myotis > Myotis davidii. Next base: position 1,184,462 of record NW_006284328.1, on the reverse strand, counting down.
CCTCCCCCTGGCTGATCCTGCAAATATCCCAACAGATCAACAGCCACCCCACACTAAATGCCTGAACATATATAACCTCATTTGATTCTCACTGTAAGCCCAGGAGATAGGTGGGGCCAGGCTTTCCCATTTTGTAGATGAGAAAACCAAGGCTGAAAGCTTCCCCAGCACTGGACTCATAAGGGGCAGAGACCAGATTCTAGGTTTCTTGCTTTGATCCCCAGAAATCACTCTCTCCCCTCCCCTCCATTTTGCAAGCAGATTCCAGCCTTCTGTTCCCTTCCTTTACCCTGTACACCAGGGGTCCTCAAAATACGGCCCGCCGGCCACATGCAAATACAAATATTGTATTTATTCCTGTTTTGTTTTTTTACTTCAAAATAAGATATGTGCAGTGTGCATAGGAATTTGTTCACAGTTTTTTTTAAAAAATATATTTTATTGATTTTTACAGAGAGGAAAGGAGAGAGACAGAGAGTCAGAAACATCGATGAGAGAGAAACATCGATCAGCTGCCTCCTGCACATCTCCTACTGGTCAGTGTGGAA
>NW_006284328.1:1173089-1183871 GCF_000327345.1 Myotis davidii | reverse complement strand
GGAATATACATATTTGTCTGATACTTTCTATCCTGCCCCTGCTACCTGCATGAACTTGAGATAAGCACTTAACTTCAATTCTCTAAGGTGGGGAGTTATTACAACTGTATTCCAATCAAATAAAGAACGCAGAAGAAATGCTTACACATTTGCATATACACTAACCATCTCTCCCAACCCCACCCAGGAGTCCACCCGGCCCACACCCTCCGTAGCCTCATCCTCACCCAGCTCCAGGTAGAGTCCCCAGCTGATGCCTGAAAGCAGTGCCAAGGTAATGAGGTCACCCAGGCTGGCAGCAATGGGAGTGGCCACGTTGTCTGGGTTGATTCCAATCTTTCGAGAGCCAATGATGACCCCAATCATGATCATACCTGGGGAGGAAGGAGAGGAGCCAGGAAGGGTAAGAAGAGGTAGAGGGGTAGCGCACACAAAGAGAGCCTGGAGGTGCCAGGCCCAGGTGACACCTCTGGGGCAGCTCTCCCTACTCCCTTCCCCTCGCACCCTCCTCCCCTTCCCTTCCCTCCTCACCTAGTACCAGGGAGGCAATGAAGGCTGTGGCCACACTGCTGGCACACAGCAGAAAGGCATGCGGGATGCTGAAGTGGCCGTCAGGGATCCAGCCAAAGACGACAGCTGCAATGGACGCCAGGAAGCCCACCACTGTGGCCTGCACCTGAGGGGGGAGTGGTAACTGGAGAGCACTGGGAGCAGAGAGCTTCTTAGCTGAGACCTTGTCCTGCCTCTCTGCAGCCCAGGAGGTAGGTGGGGCGGGACCGTCCAGTCCTTCCAAGCGGGAATGATGTCTTTGTTTGTTTAGTTTCACACCAGACACTAGTACTGTGCAGTGCACCCCGCAGGAGTCCAGGACATGTTACTGGTGGAATGAGTGTTCCTCTGGGGACTGGGGTGAGGTTCAATGGCGCCTAGGACTTCAGCCCAGAGACAAGGCTTGGGCCTCAAGGGGACATGAGACGAGGGCGGCCAAGGACATTTCAGCACTCTGGTGTTCGGAGTCTGATCTGTGGGGACATGAGCCCCCTGCAGCACTGGGAGCTGAGAACTGACACTGAGATGCCGAGTTTCTTGGCTGCTTTCCTGGGAAACCTGGTTCCCTCCTAAAGCTGCTTTCGGAGAAGCCAGCTCGGCAGGACGCCGGAACTTCACCCGGGGCCCAGCTGGGGCTGCCCAAGCTTTTCATCCCTGACCAAGGAGGACGCCCAGCCCAGTCTCTCTGGTTCCTGCTGTCTTACCTGAATGAGGGCCATGTTCCCAGTGATCATCCGCCAGAGCTCCTTGGGTGTGTCCATGTGCCCGATGTTGGCCTGGGAGAGGGAGGACAGGGGGCTGGAGCTCCAAGCTGGAAAAGGCCTGCAGCTCAGACCATTAGCATCCAACTGGCTCAGGAAGCAGTGCATGCGCCCTAAGACTCTGGGACTAGAACATGACCCCATGGAGAGTGAAGCAGGAATTGGGGGGCTAGAGTGAGAGGGAAGGGGCTCCTTGCGCTCCTGTGGCGGGTGGTGGCAGGAAGGGGGCTCCTAAGGCAGTCTCCTCCTCTCAGGAGAGCTGCTCCCGACACCTGCCCACCCCAGACTGCACCCTCTGCCCCGCTCATCAGGACAGCCCATTCCTGCATAGGTGAGAATGGCCCGATGGACCCCCAGCTCTGAAGCCCGTTTGCTGTCCTAATAACGAAGGAAAGATTAGCTGCTGGTGCAGGACTGTGGCCGCAAGTGTATTTGGGAAGGAGTGAGGAGGCACAAGAGGCTAGGAGCAGGGCAAGTTGGGGCAGAGCAGGCTGGCTACCACTTCTCTCTGCTGCCTTCTCCAGACTGGGGGCCATGCAGGGACATCTCTGCCACCTGGTTCCCTGCCTCCTGAGTTTTATTGCCTCCCACCTCCTACCCCCTGGTCCTGTATCTGGTCCAGCCTTTGAACTGTCAGGGCCGATCTAAGGGGTTTGAGAGGTGGGGGTGATGAGCACCCCTCCCCGGCTATTCCTTCAAAGCCAAGGGGGAAAGGGAATGGGATGGGAGAGGCGGGGCAGGCCTGGCTCTGCTCCGGCCCAGCTGCAGAGTAGGGCTGGAGATCAGAGGCGGCCCCCATCTGTGCAGGTGGAGGGACCAGCATGATGCTTGCCTGTCAAAGCTGCATAAACAGTCACGAGGCGGGTTGCAAAACAGGACGGGGGAGGGGGCAAGCGTCCAGGGACGGCTGAGACATCCAGAAACCGAGCCTGGGAACCACTCGAACAGGGAGCCCCTGCCAGGAGCAGGACACCCGGCCCGGGATCTCCCTACACCTGCCCACCCCAGCCCCACACCCCAGGCCTGGGCGGCCGAGGAGGCCAGTAGCGATCTCCCGGCCTGGCTCCGTGCTGCCCAGCGTCCTGCATGCCCCAGTCCTCCCGGCCAGGACACTCACTGCGGTGGACAGCCTCGATGCCAGGGTCATTTCCAGGTTCCCCTTCAGCCCGAGCAGTGCAGGCACCAGGATGAAGACCTCTGTCACCTTCTGGAAGACTTCCCAGTGCTACAAGGTGAAAACAGACCTCAGGAATTTCAGTGCCCCAAGGGGCCGGCTTCGAGGTTGAACAGATAGTCAGGAATCAGGAGGGCTTGAGGAGGAAGTGGGATCAGCAGGGAGTGAGCACATCAGCGACTTTTCCTCCAAGAACCCTGGAACCAAACCAAGCCCATGGTGCTCCAAACAACACAGTCCCCCCATTCTCCCCTCCCCCGACCCCCCACCACCCAGAACAGGGGAGATGTAGATGTAGAGGCTTCTCTGGTCAGGAGACCCTAGCCTGGCTCTACTTCCACTGCCTTCTATTCGGCCAGGGGGAAGAGAATGGTGAAGAGCCACACAGCTGAATCGTCCCAGGTGGCTGACACCCCAAGTTCCTTTGAGATTCCCCCTCAAATCGCAATCCCCAACCCCTCTGCCTTTAGTCCGTTTTCTCTGCGGCCTCAGCCTCGGGTAGTGTTGTCTCAGCTGTTGAGAGCTGGGCTCCACGGGGCCGAGGAGATTAGGGTTTGTTTGGTTTCTATCTCTAAGGGCTCTGGGCCTCAGCCATCGCAATGTTCCTTCTGAACAGGGTCTGAATTAAGACCGTGGTCCCCACACCTCAAAATGCTGGTCTGCGAGAGGCGTTTTATCTTGCCTCTGCACTCTCTCACCCTACATACTTCTCCCAACCCAGGGGTGGGCAAACTTTTTGACTCGAGGGCCACAATGGGTTCTTAAACTGGACCGGAGGGCCCGAACAAAAGCATGGGTGGAGTGTTTGTGTGAACTAATATAAATTCAAAGTAAACATCATTACATAAAAGGGTACAGTCTTTTTTTTTTTTTAGTTTTTTTCTTTTCAAACACGCCCGACTCCGGCCCGCGGGCCGTAGTTTGCCCACAGCTGTCCCAACCTCTCAGCGAGGAGACGCGAGTGCACCCCTGCAGGGAGAGACGGGTTCTAACCCGACACTGTTAGGCCTGGCTCGCCCCAGGTCCTCCAGCAAACATCTATCATGCAGACGGTGCGAGGCCAAGTGCTCTACATGCATTTTCCATTCCACCCTATCAACAGCCTAGTGAGGTAGGGGCTATTTTTAAGCCCATTTGGTAAATGAGGAAACAGGTTCAGAGAGCATTACACCCATTAGTGCTAAGGGGGAAAAGTGGGAGCCAGGACTGGCTATCTGAAAGCTACTTTAGTGGCAGCTGAAACGGAAGACTTGTGAAAAAGGCTGGGATTGCGGCTCCCTCCCTGGCCTTGGCAGCAACGTGGGTTCCTTTATTTGTTTTGAGAATGAAAAGAGTTCAACTTTGGGGAGGGAGGAGGTGGCAGGTGACCAGGCAGAAATACAGAGGCTGAGGCAACGTGCTGTAATGTCCTGGACTGACAGCCTTAGATCTCCCACAAGACACCCCAGGGAGGGGCCTCACGCTGTCTCTCCAACATCCTCCCCACATTGACCAGGGGGGACCTTAGGCAAGTTTCAAGGACCTCAAGTTACTGACTATAAAATGTACAATTCAGGGACCAGATCAAAGGGTCTCTAAAGGCAATTCCAGCACCAACCCTCTAGAGTTAAGGATGAGCAAGGTTGCAAATCAGACCGACAACAATTAGGATGGCTACTATTAAAAAAAACACCAGCCCTACCCAGTTTCGCTCAGTGGATAGAGCGTTGGCCTGTGAACTGAAAGGTCCCAGGTTCGATTCCGGTCAAGGGCACATGCCTGGGTTGTGGGCTCCATCCCCAGTGGGGGGCTTGCAGGAGGCAGCCAATCGGTGATTCTCTCTCATCATCTCATGATTCTATTGCTCTCTCCCTCTTCTTTCCTCTCTGAAATCAATAAAAATATATTAAACAAACAAACAAAAAACACCAAGACCTCAAGTGTTAGCAAGGATGTGGAGAAATTAGAACCCTTATGACTGTTAGTGGAAATGCAAACTGATGCAATCACTATGGAATGTAGTATGGCGATTCCTCTAACAATTAGAATAGAATCTATCACATGATCCAGCCATCTCACTGCTGGGAATATATCCCTAAGAGTTGGAAGCAGTGTCTCAAACAGACCTCTGTACACCCAAGCTCATAGCAGCATTAATCACAATAGCCAAAAAGTGGAAACAACCCATTGGTAGATGAGTAGATAAATAAAATGTGGTATATACATACAATGGGATATTATCTGGCCTTTTTAGGAGATGTATCATGTCACCTGCGACGACACTGATGATGAACCTTAAGGACATTGTACTAAGTAAAATAAGCCAGACACAAAAAGACAAACACTTCTGTATGTATCTAAAGAAGTCAAACTCATAGAAATAGAAAGTAGGATGGCGGTACCAGTGCGTGGGAGCAGGGAGAAAAGGGGAGCTGGTGTGTTTCATGGGCACAGAGTTTTCGTTTTGCAAGATGACAATGTTCTGGAGATGGGAGGTGGTGATGGTAGCATAACAATGTGAATGTACTTAGTACTACTGACCTGTGCATTCAAAAGTGGTTAAAATGGTAAACTTTCTGCACACCCCTTACTGGGGATCCAGCCTGCAACCTGGCATGTGCCCTTGACCTAAATCGAATCTGGGACCCTTCAGGCCGCAGGCCAACGCTCTATCAACTGAGCCAAAACGGCTAGGGCTCAAACATATATTTTAATTGATTTCAGAGAAAGGGAGAGGGAAGAGAGAGAGACAGAAACATCAATGATGAGAGAGAATCATTGATTGGCTGCCTCTTGCACGCCACATACTGGGGATTAAGCCCACAACCCAGGCATGTGCCCCGATAGGGAATCGAATTGCAGCCTCTCGGTTCATAGACTGACACTCAACCACTGAGCCATGCTGGCCGGGCACGTGTGCGCTCATCTCATTAGGGCTTATCTATCCTTACCTGGGCTCTCGGCCTGGCCCCTCACAGGTGAAGGGCCTAGGACTCTCTTTAGGGAAGTCCTCTCAGAAACCCTCTTCCCTGCACCCCCTCTCCCCCAGGAACAGTTGCTGAGCTTCCAGGCACCCACAAGAAGAGCCTCCCCCTCCAAATGCTGGAAGGGTTCGAATCCCTTCTCATCCCAGGGCCTGAGAGAGGGGCAGCCACAGTGAGCCACGTGAGCCCGGGAGGAGCTCGGGGCTGTCACTTTTGGATGCTGTGCATAACCCTGGGGTTCCAGGTCCCTGCAGGCCCGGCCTTGCTCTGCTCACCTCCTCTTTCCTCACCTAAACTGGACAACAGTTCAGAGAGGGAAGAATTCCCCTCTCCTCAGGAGGGTGGCCAACTGTGGGCTTTTAAAGGCCTCTCTAAGCACAGCCCCCCCCCCCCCCCCCCCAGCTCTGTTCTCCAAGAGGTGTATGTAATGCATATGCACTGGCCGAGTGAAAGAGGAAAGAACCCGGAAAGAAATGCTCTGAGTGTTTGCAAGTAATAGTTTCTGAACCATTTCCAAGGACTATTGTTTGTCTTTATAATCATTTAAGAAAAATAATATATGAGGCTCAGCTAAGCCCCCCTGGCAGCCACTATCAGCATTCCCCAAATGCGCCCCCCCCCCCCGCCCCTACCTCTCTTCTTTTAATTACACAAGGACCGAGAAGATGTAGGGTTTTCATAGTGCGAAGAAGAGGAGAGACAGGCAGGCGGGGGGAAAAGCAGCCACAGTAACAGCCCCTATGCAATCCCCTAATCCGCATAGCACACAGCAACCTCAGGAACCCCGAGCCCAGCCCGGTGAAGCCAAGCTGGCCCTTGGGTCAGAGCAGCCAAGTCCTACACACCTGCTTTCTTTACCCACAAAACCCTCTCAAAGACGCAGCTCAGGGCGCGCACACACAGAGCCCTGGGAAGAGATGGTGACGTGGGGCAGCCTGGAAGCAGTCGGGAGCCCGTAGGACTCTATGTGGCAGGGCGGACAGGGCCTCATTCAGGCCCAGCCTGTTCATCCTGGCTGGGAGTGCCTGCCCGCGAAGTCGAACCCGTCAGCCCTGTCAGCCCAGCCTTCAGCCAAACCTTCACCCACGCCTTCCTGCTCTGCTGGGGTTGGAGAAGGGTGCGTTCCAGGAAGCAGGGCCCCACTTTGGGGGGGCGGGGGGAGGGAGGGGGGCCGATCTACACATTTCACTGCTTCTCAGAAATGCAGCTCCTTTTCCAGTTCTTTCCTATGGAGGTGGGGCTCACGGTCCCTGATATTCTGGGGGTGAGGGATGAGATTGCCTGCCCCACACTCAGAACTAATCCTGATTCAGAGCAATCACCTCAGTGGCCCTGCCAGTCCTCCTCCTCTGTCCTTCCACCCCTCCCCTCCCCCTGCCTGCCTTGGAGTGTTCTGTCCTGAGCCTCCTCTCCCCTGGAGGGTAGCAGTGGGGAAGAAAGTCACAGCCAGGAAGAATAGGAGTGAGAACATTAAGACTAAAATCGGTAGAGATAAGCTCTAAGGACGGGCTGAAGGAGACCCTGGGAAGAAGGGCTGGAGTTGACCTTGCAGATCAGATTGGAGTAAGCCCAGTATTCACCTGTCTGAGCCACCCTCCCCGCTACGCACACAACTCTGCAGGTGTCCTCTAGCTGTCCAAGAAGGGCCTCAGGGCAACGCCAGGATAGAGAGAGCTGGACGCTATGAGAAAGGGGTGGTCAAGTGAGATGGAACCGAGTGTCATGCCCTGGAATGCCCACCACCATGGGAGCAGGCCGGGCAGGAGAGAATGCCTTTCCCAATCCACTCGTCCAAGCCCATGCTTGCCATCCACTCTCATCTTTGTAGATGCTCCCACATACGCAGCACGTAGAGAAGCCAGAGAAGGCGGTGCTTGGGGGAGGGGGTCTCCTTTCCTTGGGGTCCTCAGTGAGCGAGCAGTACGTTACAATAAGGACCTCTTAACACAGCTGGGGATTCCAGTGAAGGTGCGCACACCACCTCCTGCCATCCCCATTCCTCAAAAGGCTAACGGAACAAGGGAGTGAGGTGCCCTGCAGCAGCCAGGCCCAAGCTTGGGGGTGGGGCCCAAGGCCTGTGCACCAGGGAGGTTCCCATGTCCCAGTCCACTTCGGTACCAACACTGGGCCCAGTCCTGTTTCCCTCCCAAGTGCTGCAGCCACGGTGGGAAGTGGGAGCAAATCGTAGTCCATTTAGCCTTTTCCTGCTTTTGGTCAGTGTGCCAGCCCCTATCTCACAGCAGAGCTGGCTGTACACAGTGAGTAGAGAGGAGGGCAGATAAGAGGAGACAGAAATGGGCCTTCGAGGAAGAAACTGGGTCTTCCCCAGCAGTGGGGAAAGGTGGGGGGCCCTGGGCCCAGGAAACATCTGCATCAACACGGGCTCTGAGACACTGGGGACACTTTACAGCCACCTCCTCCCCACGGCCCCGGTCTTTAGGAACCCCCAGATGAGGCCCCACTGAAGGCTATCTTAATCTTAGCTTGTGAAAGGGAAATGCAGGTGTGAATCCTTAGACATCACCCTGCTCTTCCGGAATCTGCGATGGTCAGTTGCCCCCTCTTGCTCCCCTGGATACGGATTAAGGATCTCCCTGTGGTCTCATGTCCTGTTCTTTTTGCACCCACTCTCTCCCGTGCTCTCTTCAGCTCTCTGCAGGGCCTGCTCCAGCCCAGCTGTGGTAGGGAGGCTGGGGGAAGGCGACTAGGACAATCCAGCCATTGTCATCCATACCAACTGGGCCTAATTCTGCAGCGAGCTGAGGTGCCACGCCAAGGACAAATTCGGCCCTCTGTGGGTGTGTTGGGCAGGCTCCAGAGGTTCCCTACCTAGACCTCTCAATGTCTCAGGCTTGTAGGGGTCGGGTAGGGGTGAGGCAAGATGTCAGAAGCCTTTTCCAGCTCTACAATTCTCAGAGTATGTGGGAAGGGAAGGCAGGGGGCCCTCTAAGAACTTTTGTTCTTGTTTGTTTTAGAATATAACTCCAATTGTTCCAGATTTCAGTCCACCCTGTTTTTCAGGGGAAGACAAAGAGAGCAGACTCCTCCCAGACTCTTTTTTAAAAAAATATATATTTTATTGATTTTTTACAGAGAGGATGTGAGAGGGATAGAGAGTTAGAAACATCGATGAGCGAGAAATACCAATCAGCTGCCTCCTGCACACCTCCTACTGGGGATGTGCCCGAAACCAAGCTACATGCCTTTGACCGGAATCAAACCTGGGACCCTTCAGTCCGCAGGCCAATGCTCTATCCACTGAGCCAAACCAATTAGTGCTCCTTCCAGACTCTTAAATCAACTGGTGAATCATGGCCATGGTGAAGGCCATAGAGGTTATTGGTCAGGCTCTGAGTCAGATGACCAAGGGCAAGTTACCTAACTGCTCTAAGCCATACGTCCCTATCTACAAGATGGAGATGATTAGCATTTTGAGGAGCCCAGCAAATGCTCCCCATACCCATATCTAGAAAATAAAGACAACCCTCTCCCAGTTCACCATTGGACCCCGGTTCTATACCCTTTGTAGATACCAAATCAGAACTCAAAAACTCTAAAAACTGAGAACCAAGGACCCAGGAAAGGGATGGAAAAGGCGGAGAAACTGCTACCCAACTCTCACCGCACAAGGAGGAGGGGCAGCCACTGGGGGGAATAAGCTGACCTTCCCAGCTCCAAGCTGGCTTCCTCACCCGCATGAGGAACAATTCTCAAGGTAACAGGTTAGGGGTGAGGAGGCAGTACAAGGCACTTTGGCATGACATAAATAACATCCTCGTTAGCCCCTGAAGGTGCAGGGTTCTCCTGAAGGGCTCACGTCAAAGAAGGAACCACCTAGAACCAACTGCCCTCAGTTTCCTGGGACAGGAGCATGGGGAGACCCATCAGCAGGACTCTGCATCACCACAGGCATCATTTGTAGGGTCGGCTTGGCAGGGGAGAGGGATGCTGAGCTCCTGAGATTTCACGGTCACAGACACTGATGCGTCCTAAAGAGCAGCCCTGGTTTTGCTCAGTGGATAGAGCATCGGCCTGTGGACTGAAGGGTCCTGGGTTTGATTTCAGTCACGCCCAGGTTGTGGGCTTGATCCCTAGTAGGGGGTGTGCAGGAGGCAGCTGATGGATGATTCTCTCTCATCATTGATGTTTCTCTCTCTCTCCCTTCCTCTCTGAAATAAATAAAAACATATTAAAAAAACACACACAAAAAACAAAGGCCAGATCTCCTTCAGCCGCAGTATTTGGTATTTCTCTGAATACGTAGGACAAAGCCCAGTACTCAGCAGCAATATTTGCTAGTGATTGACTTAGTTAAATGTGGCATCGTCAGAAAGCTCTGTGTGCCTTATTGTCCTTCAGAAACTTTTATTTAGAAAGAAGACATTACCTATCTCTTGGACCTGGAGGTTTTGGGTAAGTCCTACCTAACCCACAATACACTAATAGAGCATATTCCTGACTCTTCCAGGACCTACCAATTCTTATCCATAATTCTACCCAGTAGCCTCAAAAAGAGTGTTTTTTTTGGGGGGGGGGGCGATAAGGACACATATGTAATACCTTAATTAATTTAAAAAAAAGCGTTCTTTGCCCAAGGCAGGTTCATGAAGACAGATAAGGAGCAAAGACAGTTTTGCCCAAGCCTGGTTACATTTTACCCCCATTTATGTCACAGAATTAGCACTTCTATGTCTTATCACGCCACCCCCCTCCGACCATGCAACAGACAGCATGTGCCCAACCCCATGCCCCAAGATCCTGCCAAGGTTACAGGCAGATAAGCAACACAAAATGCCTTTAAGAACCTTCCCTTTTCATTTGAGACCCTCTTGGCAGCCAGGCAAATTCCTGCCCAGCAGGGGGATGGAAAGGAGACTTGAAACGGAGCTTTCTACTACAGGGTATCCTTGAAACCTCAAGTTAGGGAAAAGAAAGCCTAAAGTAGAGACCCATGGAAATGTCTCCTGCTGAGCCAGGCTTAGCAGGAATCACCAGGAGAAATGGCAGGCAACAGCCCTATTCCATCCGCAGGCAACAGCCCCTTCCCATCGCTCCTCTTCCAAGCCGGAGCTCTGGAACCAGTTCTGCTTCCGTTAAGCAACACTGCCCTGACCACTTCCCTGGGGCTACCGGGCTTCCTCGAGGCGTCTGTAGTAACTAGACCAAGAAGAAACTGAGGCTCTGATCCAAAAGGAAACCGTATTCTAGGAAGCAGCAACTGCTTCCGACTGGAGGTGGAGAGAAAGCGCCAAGAGGCCGTTTCTCAGAAGGACAGATGGCCCCGGGACTCACGGTCAAGAGCTGCCCTCCCCCGGTCCTACCTGTACGATGTCCA
>NW_006284328.1:1170116-1172982 GCF_000327345.1 Myotis davidii | reverse complement strand
CTTGAGCGGGGAGGGTGGTGCGGGGCCACGGTCTGTGCTGACGTCGTCACTTTCATTGCTCTGGCTCCCGTTCTCCAGCAGGGCGTCCTCCTCCCGCACCCCCTTGGCGTTGGCCCGAGACTCAATCACCACCACCTCTACCCCAGCCTCATCCGGCCCCAGGAACTCGGAGGTCCCGGCCAAGGGCTCTCGCCCGGGGCCATCGGAAGATCAGGGTGAAGCGGTAGGGCCAGTCCCGTTCAGCTGGTGGATGTCCTTCAGCTCCAACTTAGAGGACATGACGGGAAGGGAAAACAGGAAGGGGAAACTTCTCTCCTTTTTCTTTTTCGCTTTCTCTCTCCCTCTCTAACTCAGGAAAGAACTTAGTCTTGGGGTGAACCCAGGCTCGGGTGCCGCAGGACCTCTTCCCACGGCTCTCCGCTCCTACCGGGTGCTGCAAAAGCTGATCGACCAACAGGCAGCCCCATCAAGCACTGAAGCCGCAGGCTGGAGGGAACCAGAAACTCCTCACCAGCCCCCGCAGCCAGCCACTAGGGGTGCAGACGCCTGACTCCTGTTGTCCCGCGCTGGGCTGGGGGGAAATGAATCAGGCCTCTTATCTTCTTTGGTTCTCAGGCGCAGGTTGCGCAGAGCGGGGACATCCAGGGTGGAAGAGCCCAGCCAAATGCGGGGTAACCTCTGGGGCGGCCCTTCTTTCATGAAAAGTGGTTGAGTTCAGTTCTTTCCGAAGGCAGCGTGGGCCTGGGACTGCGGCTTCTTCCCACGCCTCTGGCTGGTGTCCTTAAGCTTCCCACAGCTTCTCAGGTTCTGCTGGTCCCGGGGCAGTGCCCGTTGTCTTTCACCTTTCTTCCAGAGATTTCCTTCCTTCCCGGGAAGACCTGGAACCTCCCAGAATCCCCGGTCCTTCAAGTCACGAGAAACTGCGTGGAATACCTTGTGTGGGAGGAAGACAAGAAGAGGAGAATGTTATGATCCAGCAAAGGGCAGCTCGTACTGGGAGGCACAAAAGCAGGCACAAGACCAAGAGTTTGTTCTGGCCATTAAAATGACCCATTCCTGCACGGCAACATCTGGAGGCCCAGCAGGCACCATCCCCGCCACCCTCCCAATCAGCAACCCACAGCTCCACAGGGCTCACCCACCGTGGTGAGCAGCCTGGGACGGGGAAGACGCTATGCGGGAGACCTTGCATTGTCTTCTCAGTAATCGGGGGGCGGGGGAGGGCAGGGATGTACTGGGGGACACCCCTTCTTGGATGCTCACGAAGAACCTGGGGTTATTTAGATGTGGTCTTTAAGGGGAGTCAGTTGCACATTCAGGCACAGACTCTCTGCCGCACAGACACCCCACCGTAGAACATGACTGTTTACAATCACAAGACAGCCACCCAGGGCCATTAAACAGGGAGAACCTGATCACTGAGCGAAGGTCCCCAGACTCCCAAGCGCCCGAGCCCCTGAGAAAAAAACACAGGAGGACTCCCTGGGCAAGGAGGCAAGCCTGCCAGCCCGAGGCCAAGAGCCAGAGGCCTCCCCACTCCTGCCCTTGAGAGTCAACAGTGTTACAAAAAGCTCAGACGCTGACTTGGAGCCAGGCCTCTTGTCTCTGCTTCTCTCCCCCTGCTCTGGGCCCTGTGAGCTTGTCAGATAGGGACACGGGAGTTATCGCAGTTTGAAGAGAAAGAGGGTAAAACGACTGGTTGTTATGCACACATTTCAATTCTCTCCGTTCGCCCTGTTCCCCAGGGTTGCTGAGAGTTGGACATAGTGGAATTCTTAAAAAACAAAAGCACCAACTAAAAAACAACAACAAAACCAAGCAAAACAAGAAAGAAAGCAGCATAAACCAAAATGTACTTGCTCCCGAGTGTATGTCTTTTTGGCTGTAATGAACCCACTTTTTTTTTTTTTTTTTTCCCCTAAAGGAGTCCCCAGGCCTTGATCCCACCCTATTCCATTTCACCAGAATAGCTTTTACAAAGTGAAAAAAATGCTTTTAAAGAGAATTTCCCGAGGTTAAGAAGAATAGGTGCTTAAGTATTCCAAACACACAATTGGTCAACTCCGGCTTGGGAAAGGGTGGGTCAATTCCAGCAACTGGTCCATGAGTATTGTTTTCTCTCTGTCAACTCAAGCCGCCAGGTCTCCCTTTTCCAGGCTCCACTAACCTAGGCTGTGGTCCTTTCAAAGACCCTCACCGGAGAGGAAGCCTCTGAGCAGGAGGGAGTCCACTGCTCGTGTGGCCGGAAACTTTCTGAGTCTGCTAAGACTTGGTCCTCCTCCCCCGTCCCGTCTTCCACGCAGGCCACCTAACCTGAAAGGAGCCGGGCAGGAAGAGAAGCCAGTCCCTAACTCCACTCCTTCCAGTAAAGAGACTCCGGACAGGCCTTAGGCCCTGGGATGAAAGAAGCAAAAACGGAACCAGGATGCCCTGAGAAGGGGACACAAAAGCCCCGTTTTACTATCCCCAAACCCACGGAGGGGGAGAAGCAAACGGCTGTCCTCCCTCGCCTCTCCCCGATTCGGACTCAGCAAATGCGCTGCGAGCCAGGACTCCCGCCCTCCGCCCCCCACCCCGCAAGGGGACTGACCTGCTCCTCGCTTAGGAGGAAGGGGGCCGCCTGGCGAGCGGCAGCAAGGGCCCGTGGTCTCGGGGAGGGCAGGGTGCCCCCTCTTCTCATCACTCCTCTTCCTCGGCCGTCCTCCTCGGCCCCCGGCGTGCCCCCCCACACTCCCAGCCAAGGCGAGCGTCCAGCCGCGACCCCCGGCTCGCTACATCTCGCCTCTGCACTACAGCGAGGCCGCTGCTCCGCTTCCACGAGGGGAGGTGGCCGGTGGGGCAGGATATACCCACTCGGGCTCGGGCG
>NW_006284328.1:1169390-1169928 GCF_000327345.1 Myotis davidii | reverse complement strand
AGCGCTTCCTTGGGGCTTCGGCCTGCGGGGAGACGGGGAAACTCCCACGGAGCTCCCGCGCTCCGTCCTCGGGGAGGACCATCCCTACCTCGTTCTTGGTCACGGCTCCTCTCCGGCTGCCTGGTCGCCGCGAGCTTCCGCCAGATCCCGCCTTCTTCTAAGCCGATGGCTCAGCCCGGACGGAACCGGCCTTAATAAAGTCCCGGCCTTGAAAGGGGTGGGGATGGGCGGGCGGGAGGGAAAAGAGGTCAGGCTCTCGGCTGGGGTCACACGCGCACCACCTGAGGTCGGGGCGGAGCGGAGCCCGGCTTCCTCTGGTCCCGGGGGCAGCGTGGGGAGAGGTGTCTCCATCCCGGGCCAAACGAAATCCAACTTTCCCTGACGCACCTCGTGGGATCAAAGAGGGGTGTTCCCCTCCAGCCTGGTGCCGCTTCCTCCCCGGGGCAGCTCCGCCTCTCCGACGCAGATGCAGGGCCGGTGCTCAGGGATGTTTTTGTGCAGGGGGTGTGGCCTCCCCCCCCCCCCCGGCGCGGACAGA
>NW_006284328.1:1133770-1169355 GCF_000327345.1 Myotis davidii | reverse complement strand
ACCGCCACCCTCGGGTTTTCCCCTCTGGTCAGTGGAACCTGTGACCAGTGGTTCCTTCCTGTCCTTTTCCTCCCGGAAAGTGGCTCAGGGGCCACGGGAGCGTGACTTCAGACCTCTGGATGGGGCTTGGAGTAGAGGTGTGCCCGGCGGGGGGTGGGGAGGAGAACGCAGAGCTGGGTATGACGCTTTTGGCATCCCTTTCAGAAAGAGGGAAGGGGAGAGAGAGCGAGAGAGAACACAGCCACCAGGTAATTCCTTTGGGCAAGGATAGCAACACCTACAACCTCCCACTCCGGTATTGGCGATCATTCCAGTTTAGCTGCTAGGACATTTGCACCAATGGCCTGCGGTCTCCACAGGACCTAGTCTTAGAGCCGCACTTTTGGCTTCAAACACTGGGTCTCTCA
Organism: Myotis davidii; assembly: GCF_000327345.1. NCBI lineage: Eukaryota > Metazoa > Chordata > Mammalia > Chiroptera > Vespertilionidae > Myotis > Myotis davidii. The sequence goes on along the minus strand of NW_006284328.1, from coordinate 1,168,948 downwards.
GCCTGGAGATAGAAGTGGGAAACATTGGGTTTTGCCCCAAAGGTTCTGTTTTTGAATAGGGGGTGTAGGGTTGGTGGGGAATTAGGACTGATGTACCCGCAGACTTTTCGGTGAGGTGTTAGCGACGATTCCTGCCCTTCTCCCTTCAACAGTCCTCATGCCCTCTTGTAATGGTGCCACAGCTCAGCCACCTCTATGTAATCTTTTTTTTTTTTTAAATATATTTTATTGATTTTTTACAGAGAGAAAGGGAGAGAGATAGAGAGTTAGAAACATCGATGAGAGAGAAACATCGACCAGCTGCCTCCTGCACATCCCCCACTGGGGATGTGCCTGCAACCCAGGTACATGCCCTTGACCGGAATCGAACCTGGGCCCTTTCAGTCCGCAGGCTGACGCTCTATCCACTGAGCCAAACCGGTTTCGGCTGTAATCTTGATTTCCCTCATATTCCTTTCCCACCTTCCATTTCCCCCGTCCCCCACACTGAAAACAGTTCCCGCCTCCTGGGTTTTCTTTTTTTAAAGAATTTTTAAATTTATTTTGGTTAATCCTCAGCATTGATATTTAGAGAGAGTAGAAGGGGGCGGGGAGAGAGAAAGAAATTTCAATGTGAGAGAGACACATCAATTGGTTGCTTACGTGCCCTTGGCCGGAATCGAACCTGAGACTCATCAGTCCTTGGGCTGCTGCTCTATCCACTGAATCAAACCGACTAGGGTTCTTTTTTAAAAGAATTAATTGAAGTATACCAGACATGGGAAAGTGCACAAAGCCTTTGTGTACAGGTCAAGAGGTTATGACACAGTGAACATACACATATAACCACCTCCCAGATCAGAATTAGATCTAACTGGCACCCTGGAAGCCCTCCTTATATCCCCTTCCAGTCACTCCCCACCCTCCTTCCCATAGATTACTTTTGTGTGCTTTTGAACTTTATATAAATGAAACCATTCAGTCGGTGTTATTTTGTGCCTGGCTTCTCTCACTATTATGTTTGTAAAATTAATGCATAACATCGTGGTAGCATTAGCTAATTCATTTTCATAGCTGTATATTTTGTCATTAAGTGAATATACCACAGTTTATTCATCTGTTATTCTACTGATGGGCATTTGGGATGTCCCCAGTTTGGGTTCTTATGAATAACTAGAGGCCTGGTGCACGAATTCGTGCAGGGGTGGGGTCCCTCTGGGTGACCTGCAGAGATAGGGCCCCAGCTGGCACCCTCAGCCTCACAGAACCACAGCCCCGCCTGGCACCTCGTTTTTGGCCTGGCTCCGCCCCCCTCACCTGCTCCACCATCCCACCACAGTCCCGCTGGTCCCACTCTCACTGGGGCCCATTGGGGTCGGCAGCACCTCCACTGCCAACTGCTGCCAGTACCACATCGCTGACGCCCACCATGGTCTGTGCTGCCCCCTGGTGGTCAGTGCATGTCATAGCAAGCGGTCGAACTCCCATTCTCCCAGTTGGTCTCCAGGTGGAAAGACCACCTGAGGGGTCAGTTTGCATATTAGGCTTTTATTATATAGGATGCTGCTATAACAATTTTGTTTGTGTCCTTTGGTATATGTATGCTTATATTTCTGTTATGAAACATACCTAGGAACAGACTTAGTGGGTGATAGAGCAGGCATATGGTTAAGTGTTAGAAATCTACCAAATAATTTCCCAAAGTGCTCATGTTAATTTACACTCCTGCTGGTACTATCTTAGAGTTCCAATTGCTCCACATCTTCATCAACACTTTGTATTGCCAGGCTAAAAAGATAAAAAATTTTGTAGCTGTTACGGTGGTGTGTAGTGGTATCTCATTGTGGTTTAAATTGCATTTATCTGATAACCAATGACGTTAAACATCTTTTCATATATTTATTTGCCCGTTGGATATCTGTTCAAGTATTTTATCCATTTTGGGGGTCAGTTTTCTCAGGTTTTCTGTCTTACTGCTTTGAAAGAGTTCTTCATATATTTAAAATAGGAGTCCTTTGTTGGTTATAGGTATTGCAGATATTTCTAAGAGTGTATAAACACAGAGGATCTCCGTTTTGGGGTCTTCTGAAGCCTCAGGGCCACTGGGACAAGACTACACTTTATGCCTATTGTTATCACTAGTGTATTACCAGCTTCTGACACTTAGTAGTCCTCAATAAATGCACGGAATGAATGAAATGAATGAGACTCATCTAGGTCAGTGGTCGGCAAACTCATTAGTCAACAGAGCCAAATATCAACAGTACAACGATTGAAATTTCTTTTGAGAGCCAGATTTTTTAAACTTAAACTATATAGCTTTAGGTACATTGTTATTAACTTAATTAGGGTATTCCTAAGATGGCCTTTGCTAAAAACATCCTCAATCTGCGGGGTTGACCTCAGTGAACGTACCCCCACTTCTTCTAATGCCACTTCTTCAGAATAGACTCGCCCAGGCCGAAAACCGACTTCTGCTCATGGGCCACGAAGTTTCAATCGCACTGTATGTGGGTGCCCGCACGTGGTATTTTGTGGAAGAGCCACACTCAAGGGGCCAAAGAGCCGCATGTGGCTCGCGAGCCGTGGTTTGCTGACCACTGATCTAGGTAGTTTGCCATGTGTTGTGCTAATCCCTAGAGTCAAACACCCAGAAGGGGAGGGAGCAGATTTCCTTCCAGCCCAGGCAGCTGTGACCTTGAGAAGGGGAAGACACCCAGCTCTTCCCTCCCGAAAAGGCAGAAATAGCAGGTAGCCAGCCAGCCAGGTGCTTCAGAAGGAGAGACTCAGTTGGGGTGGAGGGGGGTGTGGTGTCAAGGAGACAGTGAGGGTGAGCATCATAGTGGACCTTCGTGTGACAATAACTTCAAAGTTCATGTAGGCCCCCCTCCTACCGCAAGACATGCCTTTTCTTTTTTCTTTTTTTAAAAATATATTTTATTGATTTTTTACAGAGAGGAAGGGAGAGAGATAGAGAGTCAGAAACATCGATGAGAGAGAAACATCGACCAGCTGCCTCCTGCACATCTCCTACTGGGGATGTGCCCGCAACCCAGGTACATGCCCCTGACCGGAATTGAACCTGGGACCTTTCAGTCCACAGGCCGATGCTCTATCCACTGAGCCAAACCGGTTTTGGCAGGATATGCCTTTTCTTAAAGCTTGTTAGCCGAAGAGCTTTTTTCCCCTTAGAAATACCTCCCTCCGCCCCTCTCCAGAGGAGGTGACGTTAGTTGTAGCATTTGGTCCCTACCTCCCCATTGGGAAGTCTTTTATTTTTTATTTTTTTTAACCATATCTGGTTTTAACTTCCATGTGGTCTGTAATGTCCATCCTGGAGCTGGAGGACTATTAGTCACTGCCAGCCCCTTCCTTTCCAAGAAGTCTTTCCCCAGACCTGTTGCATTCTACTGTGTTTTTCTGTCACTATCCTCTCCTCCTCCTTCAGCTATAGCTGGTACCATGTCAGGTCAGAAGTCTCTGGCTGACCCCATGACAATAGGAGAGAGATTTCTCCCTTGCCACATGCCAAGAAACTCACAGAATCCCTCTCCAGGTCCTCCAGAAGACAGCCAGGCTCGTGGTAGCTCCACACTTTTCTATCGAGGATGAGCTGGGGGTAGCAGTGTAGATGAGGTGCCATAAAACGGCTTTTGTGTGCAAGCACAGTGTTTTCCATTAGAATGCAAGATTACTGGTGGAGGTGGGAGATTTGGGGCAGGGGAGGTGTTGATCCCTGCCAGGGGCCTGTGGAGAAGCCTGTGAGGGAAGCACCTCGTGGGGCAGACTGCATCTTGGCTTGGCACTTTTCCTAACATACAGTTCGTTTAGCCTCCATCCTGAGGTCCTGCAGGCCCCATGGCCTTCCTTCAGGGACAGCTGCTGTCCACCAATGGCTTCCCTGTGGACACACTGGATACTCATCCCGGAACATTATGAATTTCTAGAGCCCTGTAAATCCTGGCTCTCTTAGCCAGCATGGTAGAGTCATAAGACTAGCCTGCAATGGCTGGAAACTTTTCTGCCTTTTGTTCCTGCTAGGGATGGGTACCCCCTCCCATTTTTCCCCTGGCTCTAACCCCTCCCCTGCTATCTCCCTCTCAGAGGTCAACTTCTTTCCTGCTACCCAGTGCTGAGGTGATATCCTCTTTCAGCTTCATTCAGTTCTAGGAGGATGTAGTGACGGGGGTGGAATGGGAAAGTGTGGCCATCTGTGCTCAGAGCTAGTTGCTAGCATCATCCCCTTTGCTTCTGTCTAATGGAACTCCCCTTTCCCAAAGGCCCCCAGATTCTCTCCCTGGGATTCCTCTAGGCCAGGGTTAGGGAACCTTTTTTTCTGCCAAGGACTATTTGGATATTTATATCATTCTTGGGCCATACAAAATCATCAACTTAAAAATTAACCAGCTTTAAATGGTCAAACATTTAATTAATTTACCCCTAAGGCCTGGGCAGGGCCAGACCAAATGATTTCTTAGGCCTTATACTGCACGTTCCCCACCCCTGATCTAGGCAGAATGGACCCAGATATGGTGGAGCTCCAGTTCTGAAATTACTGGATATGGCTAGGAAGGCTTAGCAACAAGCCAAATAGTCTGGTGAACTGTAACTGGAGGTAGAGAAGTACGTTTTGAGAGGCAGAATGGAAGGTGCCACAACTTTGCAATCACATGGGTTTGAATCACCAATAGAAGGGGTGTGACCTTGGACAAGCTCCTTATGTCTCTGAGCAACGGATGCTGTGAGGATTAGTGGTGAAATAGCATTTGTAACATTTCCTGCACTTAGTAGGAATATTATGATTTGACCAAAAAGGAAGAGCCGCAAATAGCGACTAATGGAGGGGGCAGCTCAGGCTCTCTGGGACTCGCACCGAAGTTTAGATTTCACGGAGTGTCAAGGCACTTCTAACGGCAAAGGGTGGTAGATGGGCAGTCTCCACACCTCACCATGGATTCCTGGATTCCGGTGGGGAGCTGGTCTCAGGAGCAGCCTCCCTGCCGTGGGTTATCAGCCAAAAATGAGTAAGCTTATCTTTCCGGAGTCAGGCTGCAAGAAAATTGTGTTTTGCAACCAAATTATCTAGTTTCAGACTGTCCTGTGTTTACTGACCTTTGATTATGTCCTAGCTCGGGGTTTCCTAAACAGGCTTGGTCATAGGAATCACCTGTGGGTACTTGTTTTAGAATATAGATTTTCAGGCCTCTCTCCTGGAAATTCCGTTTCCATAGATTTGGGGCTGGGCCGGCAAACCCACTGTTTTAATTAGTGCCCCACATGACTCCGGGATCCCAACCTGGTGGTTCTCAACCATGGCTGGTACTGGAACCTCCAGGGGCGCTTTAGGCAATGGATCCCTTTGCCATAGGAGGAAGCACTGAGCTTTGTCTGGGGAGGCACCGGAACTCTTCCATGACATAGGGATGCTTCGACCGAATCTTTCTGTGTGGATTTACATATTAACTCGTTTCATCCCAGTTTGTACCCTATGAAATAGGCTGTTGTAATATAACAGGTCAGAGTTAAGTCATATAGGTTAGTCATCAGAGAATGCAAGTCACAATCGCAACGGGGTGCCACTTCTCACTCACTGGGTTGGCCATAAAACAGCGAAATGGCTATAAAACAGCAAAATGGCAGGCACAGAGGGAGAATGTGGCATTTTCAGGGAACAGCAGCCGATTCAACAGGTGGCTGGATGCATGTAGAGAAGTGAAAGGCGAATTGGTAGTTTTTGACATAATACGTTACACATCTTGAGAGGTATTGTACATGCGCTTATTGTTTTATGTGTTAGTTTTGTTTTCCCAATTAGATTACAAGATCCTTGAGCACAGAGATTTCATATTTTTAAATTTATATTAATTTTTAAAATGTCTTGTATTTCTGTGATATTTGTTGACACATACTAACTTTTAAGAATATTTTTTTTAGTAGTGTAGTTTCAGGTTTACAATAAAATCGAGAGGATGGCCCAGCCAGTGTGGTGCAGTGGTCGACCTAGGATCGGGGAGGTCACCAGTTTAATTCTGATCAGGGCACATGACCCGGTTGCAGGCTCGATCCCCAGCGGGGAGTGTGCAGGAGGCAGCTGATCGATGTTGATGTTTCTCTGTCATTGATGTTTCAATCTCTCCCTCTCCCTTCCTCTCTCTCTGGAAAATCAATAAAAACACATATTTTTTAAAAATTGAGAGGATAATACAGAAAGGATAATACAGAGATTTCCCATATTTATCCTGCCCCATACATGCATAGCTTCCCCATTGTTAATATTACTCAAAAGAGTGGTACATTTTTCACCAAGGGTCAACCAACATTGATATATTGTAATCACCCAACGTCCATAATTTACCTTAGCATTCACTCTTGATACTGTGCATTCTGTGGGTTTGGACAAATGTATAATGATATACATATTTATCATTATAACATCATACAGAGTATTTTCACTGCCCTAAAAATCCTTTGTGCTCCTCCTATTTATAACCTTTCTCCCCCACAGTCACTGATCTTTTTATTGTCTCCATAGTTTTGCCTTTTCTGGACTGTCATACAGTTAGAATCATACAGTATGTAGCCTTCTTTCACTTAGCAATCTACACTTAAGGCTCATTCGTGTCTTTTCATGGCCTGATAGCTCCTTTCTTTTTAGTGCTGAATAATATTCATTGCCTGGATATACCACACTTTATTCACCAACTGAATGATGTCTTCCTTGCTTCCAAGTTTTGGCAATTATGAATAAGGCTGCTATTCATGTGTAAATGTAAGCGTATAACGCCTTTGGGTAAATATCAAGGAGCCCTAGTGTATGTCTAGTTCTTAGCACCCAAAGTGGCCGTGCCATTCTGCATTTCAACCAGCAATGTGTAAGAGTTCCTGTTGCTCCACATCCTTGCTATATCTTGGCGTTTTCAGTGTTTCAGATTTTGGCCATTGTAATAAGTGTGTAAGAGTATCACATTATTACTTTAATTTGCATTTACCTGATGACATATGATGTGGAACATCTTTTCATATGCTTATTTGTTATCTGTATATGTTTGGTGAGGTGTCTGTTAAGGTCTTTGGCCCATTTTAAAATCGGATTATTTTCTTACTGTTGAGTTTTAAGAGTTTTTGTATGTTTTGAATAACAGCCCCTTATCAGATGTACCTTTAAAAAAATATTTTTATTGATTTCAGAGAGGAAGGGAGAGGGAGAGACAGAAACATCAGTGATGAGAGAGAATCATTGATTGGCTGCTTCCTGCACATCCCCTACTGGGAATCGAGCCCACAACCTGGGCACATGCCCTGGCCAGGAATCAAACCATGACCTCCTGGTTTATAGGTTGATGCTCAACCACTGAGCCACTTGGGCTGGGCCAGATGTATCTTTTTAACATGGTTAATTTAAACTTACAAATTTAGTTCTTCTTCCTTGATCAGACCCTTAGATATTGAGTGTGAGTCACTCTCATAGTGTTAATTTATGGTGCTATGTTGATGACTCCCAAATACCTTTGTCTTAGACTTTTTTTCTGACTCCAGACTTAAATGACTCAGCACTTCCAACTTGCTATATTCAAAATGGAGATCATCATCTCCTAGCTATCTGCTCCTTCTTTTGTCTTTCCCATCTCAGTAAATGGAGCCAACCTCCCATTTGCTCAAGTTAGCCACCTGGGCGTCATTTTTGACTTCTTCTTCTACTTCTCCACCAGACCACCGTACTATACATCAATCACCAATGATCAATTGCCATCAATTGCCATCCATTGACTCCGCCTCCTAAATAACTTTTTTTGATTTTCATTATTGCAGTAAAGTTCACATAACATGAAATTAACCATTTAAAAGCATACAATCTATTGGCACTTAGTATATTCACAATGTTGTGCAACCATCGCCTCTATTTAGTTGTAAGACACTGTCATCACCCCCAAAGGAAATCTCCTACCCATTAGGCTGTCATTCCCCATCCCGCCCTTTTCCTAGCTCCTGGCAACCACCAGTCTGCTTTCTGTCTCTATGGATTGTCCTGTTCTAAACATTTCATATAAATGGAACCATGCAATATGTGACCTTTTGTGTCTGGCTTCTTTCACTCAGCGTACTGTTTTCAAGGCTCATCCATGGTGAAGCATGGGTCAGGGCTTCACTAGTTTTTAGGGCTGAATAATGGCCTATAGTATGTACACACCACATTGGCTTATCCATTCATCTGCTCATGGACATCTGCCTTGTTTCCACTTTTTGTCAACTGTGAATAATGTTGCTATGAGCATTTCTATACAAACTTCACCTGTTTTCAATTCTTTTGAGAATATACTGTGAATTGCCAGGTGATATAATTCTATGTTCAGCTTTTTGAGGGGAAAAACTATTTTTGCTGCAACTGCTCTATTTTACATTCCAACACTTGTCATTGTCCTTTTTAAAAAAATCATGGCCAACCTAGTGGATGGTATTTTATAGTTTTGATTTGTATTTCCCCCATGACTAACCTAAATAATGTTTTAATCCACCAACCTTTCTTCAGTCCACTGACTTGATTTTTCAACTGTTACATTGCAACAGCCTACTTTGTAGGGTAATTATTAGAATTAAATGAGTTTATTGTGTGAATTATATATATCATTTAGAACAGTGCCTGGCATATAGTAATCACTGTATGAGTGTTAGAAAGAAGGAAGAATGAGGCAGAAAGATGGAAGGAAAGAAGGAAATAACAACCTCTTCACTATTCTCTTTCCCATTGTCCTTAAGACCAAGTCCCGACTTACAAGGCCCAAATAGGTCTCCTTCTAGTTTCCTGAAGATATCACACTCTCATTTGCCTCATTGTCTCTGCACATTCTAGTCCCTTCATCTGGCAGCTTCCCTCCCCCAACTCTTTGCTTTATTCAATCTTTAAAAAAATTATTTATTTATTTAAAAAATTATTTATTTAAAAAATGTGTATATAATATATTGGTGCCAAGAGAACAATAGGCAGAATCATGTCAAGACACCCTACAGGGAAGCTGTATCACAGAACGTGTAATAAAGAAGTGATAGGAGCCCGGCCGATGGCTCAGTGGTTGAGTGTTGATCTATGAACCAGGAGGTTGCGGTTCAATTCCCAGTCAGGGCACATGACCGGGTTGTGGGCTTGATCCCCAGTGTGGAGCATGCAGGAGGCAGCCAATCAATGATTCTCTCATCATTGATGTTTCTATCTCTCTCTCCCTCTCCCTTCCTCTGTGAAAGCATTAAAAAAATATATTTTTTAAACGTGATAGGATGTGGTAAAACAGACACAATGAATCCTAAACAATCTGCATAACAAAAATCATATTTGGGAAATCTATTAAAGTAGCAATTCATATGTACTAGTGTTTCTACATAGAATAGGACTTAAGACTCAGTTTTGAATTATGTAACTGGCAGCTAATTTTGGCATAACTTTGTAAGAGGAAAGAACTTAGGTTCTTTTAAAGGAAAAGTTAGATACAGAGAAAATATTCAACTTCTATATTTTAATAATCATAGTAACAATAATAGTCATTTATTAAAAACCTTCTTTGTATTAGGCATTACATAAAATGTTAACCCTTCTTATCATCTACTCAAGTCATTATACTCTCCATTTGGTAAATGAAATATCTGCTGGGATTGGTATTTTACTCAATTCTGTGTAAACTCAAAGTTTGTGTTCTTTCTACTATATTTTTTATTGTAATTTTTATCTGCCTTGTATTTGGCAGGTATTGATTATTTTTAAATTTTATTTTAAAATTTATTTTTCAATTACAGTTGACCTCCAATATTATATTAGTTTCAGGTGTACATCTCTGAGGCCTTCCTGACTTCCTGGACCAGGCACCATTTATAATAATAAAAGCGTAAGATGCTAATTAGACCAACAGCTGAACGACCTTCTGGATGTCCTCTGGATGACCTTCCCGGTGACCTTCTGGACGAAGCAGGGGCTGTGAGGGCCAAGCCCCTTGCACGAATTTCATGCATCCGGCCTCTAGTGGGGTATATAAGATAAGATCTTCTCTCTTAGACCTGGGCAAGAGAATCCCCTGCCCTGGGCTTCGTGCTTTAGAAAGTACCATATATCACAAAAAACGAAACCTATTAAAAACTCAGGGGTGTTTCTGTCACTGGGATTCAGCACTCAGTGCTGGCTCAGAACAACTGGTCACTCTAAACACATACTCCTGAGACTACCGCAGAGAAACACTTCTCCATATACCTTGCCCTATGTTTTCAGAAGAAAAAAAATTACATCTAAACACTCTGAAGTTTTGTGGGTTGAGTCAGTGGGAACTTGGAGACAGACCTGGTTTTGCAGTGGAGGGAGGAACTGAGTTGTCAGAGTGCTTAGCTAAGAGAAAAGAAAATGGACTTGTCAAATCCTTCCTCCCAGACACCATGACTGCAATAGATTCCTGCATGACGCGTATTTCCCAGGAGTGCTGGGCATCCCATTTCTTGCTCTCCTTTGAGTTCCCATTTCTGGAGATACTCAAGAATTAGTATAGTATTTGCACATTGTACATGGTAGCTGAGGGACATTTGTAGTGTTAAATAATTTATATTATTCTTATCTTTTTATATTTGTGGGTCTAGATGTAACATACATGAAACATACTTATCCTCTTTATTCACAACTACATGGACATTGAACAGTAAAATTGTGAATAGTTTTATGAAATATTTATTAGATTTCAATTTTCAAAAAAATTGATGAAGTGTTCAGCTCTTCAGTAGGGACTCTGTCTCTATTATCTACTCTGGAAGAAAATAATACTGTATCTAGAATGGCCAAGTTTCTAGCAACCCAGGTTCAAAATTAACTTTACTCAGCCAAACTTTACTCCTTTCCTTTCTCATTTTCTTTGCTTATGAATATTTTGTCTTCCTTCCAACCTTAGGAAGTAAGTATAAGTGTGAGCTAAGTCCTTGATGTACCTGTGATTATCTGCTAGAGCTACCCAAGGTGGATTTGGGGAGCAGTAGATGAATGGGGGCAGGGGCACATGAAAGAACCAGGTTCCTTGCCCCATCATGCTCAGAGTCTTAGGGCTCATGTTGTCCCAGCCCAACCAGCACTTTCAGCCACTCTCTTCAGAAAAGCCATCAGGGTCCACAGGGCAGCAATGCCTGTGTGCTCCCAGGATTGGAGCAGTTTTCTCTCCAGGGCCTTCCTTCCCACCCCAGGAGCTCAGAAGACTACCCTTTCTGAAGCTGGACGAGAGGGGTGAGACCAGATGGGTACAGGGTCCCCTGGTCATTCTTTTCCAAGTCATCCCATGGATTATTAGAGACCTGGCTGTCCCCAAACTCAGAGAAGGGAGAGGAGCTGAACCCAGAAGCTGGGGAGGGGGTGGCAGGAAATGGTGGCAGACAGAGGGAGAGGTGTGAATAGGGAGAGGTCAGCCAGGGGAACACAGACAGCTTGAGCGAAGAATTAAATCCAACAGCAGGACAGCTTTTGTCCTTGAGAACGCCCTGGACCCGAATGAATGAGCCACACACCACAGGTTCTTGGGGCAGACAGTGGAGCAATTGGAAAAAAATAAACAGGGCTTGGGGATTTCGGACCTGCATTTGAATTCTGGGGCTGCCTCTAAGAACGGTGTGATCTTGGGCAGCGGACTTCTCAGTTTCCTTTTCGGGGCTATTAGCACCGCCAGCTGGATTCAGATAGACTCCGCCCCTAACACCTGCATGACCTTGGACAAATACTTAACCTCTGAGTCTCCGGTGCCTCCCCTGTGAAGGAGGAGTAATACCACATTGGAGTTGTTGTCAGGGTTAAACAAGGTCGTGGAGGGGAAGTAGGCTCCATCAGTAACTTAGGATCACAGAGTCACGGTGAGTTTGGGGACCGGTGACGTGGGTTAGAGGTGTAGCCCCCAGCCAGGTAGGTAACCTCTCTGAGAACCAACTCCTCCTCCCTATGAGGGGGTAATGGTACCTTCTTCCGGGGCGTTTGTGGGGCTCCGATGAGATAAGGTCTGTGAAAGCTCTCTGTACAGCTCCGGACAACTGGGAAGGATTATTTTTGTTCTTCAGCTCACCCACTAACAAAGGCTGAATAAGTACGGAATTGGCCAGAAAAAGGGAGGGTGAGGGAAGGAATGTGAATATCAGGGCGAGTAGCAGAGAAGCTCCAATAATCCCAGCCCTGTTTTTACCACTTCCCATTAAGCTTAAGCTGCAAGAAACAGCTGCATCCACAGGAGGGAGGTGAGGAATGGGGGCTGGAGGAGGATCCAGGGTTGTGAGGAGGAAAAAGGAGCCCACTGCTGTCAAACCCCAGGAATGTCCTTGTCTGGTAAGGAAAGGGGGGGTGGTCTCCCAAGTCCCAGCTCCCTTTGTGTCTCGCTCTGCGACCTCAGCCCCTGTGTGATCTGCACAGCGCAGCTCCCAGCTTTGAGGCAAGAAATGCGCCACCTCCCCGCCCCGGCCAAGGCCCCCACCCGGCAGCTACTGAGCAGATTCAAACGTGCTCAGGGTTGGATTCCAGAAGACAGCTTTGCCGTCCCCTAATGGGAGGCAGCTTGCACCTCCTCATGCCCCCACAAGCCAGCCTCCCCTGCCCCCTGCCCTCCACTTCCCCCGAAAAGTCGGAGCCAGGACCTGATGCCGGGGCCAGGGCCCTGCTGGGCCCGGACTTCTCTGAGAGGCTGGACCATGAGTGCCCTTCCTGAGCAGCTCAGCCCATAGGATGTGCCAGGGAAATGTTTCCACACTCGCCTGCTTCCTGAGGTAGGGCAGCAGCAGCAGGTGGCAGGAAAGGGCAGGGGAGGGAGCAGAGCCTGGGCAGCCCTTGGCAGAAACCCAAGAACAGAGACTTTCTTCCCCAGGCTCCAGAACCAGGCGGTTTGGGGCTCCTCCGAAGCCCCCTGCCTCCGTTGATGCTGCCCAGAACACTTGATTTGACCAGCGGTTGTGGTGATTATGGTGGCATCACAATTTGACTAAGTTCTGCTCCAGATGTAGAATAAATTGGAGGGTAAAGGGAGAGATGCAGGGGCCGGAGAGGACAAAGAGCCAGTGAAATAATCCAAGAAGGGCCCGGGGGTGTGGTAAGGAAAGGAAAAGGAAGTTACAGTATGAAGAAACAGATAAGCCACGGAGAAGGCAGCCTGGCAAGAATGCCCTAAATTAAACCCTCTCAGCAGGTAAAACCTGGGTAAGCCTTTTCACATCTGCATTTGGTAAGTCAGGCCAGGAGTGTGGAGCTGTTAAGTAACCAGCATATGACAGACAAGCCAGATACCTCCTCAGACAGGGACAAAAAGCCAGGAAGTGCTGGTCAGTTGAGGGATGGAGACGGCAAGAGGAAGGGAGAAGCTACATCCCTGCTGACTGTCCCCTGACCTTGTTCTTGGGAGCAAGGCAGGTGGGGATGTATTACAATGTGTGTGTGTGTGTGTGTGTGTGTGCTTATTTTAGTTATTTTTTATTGATTAATTTTAGAGAAAGGGAGGAAGTGGCGGGGGGTGGGGGAGAGAGAGAGAGAAACATTGATTTGTTGTTCGACTTATTTATGCATTTCTTGGTTGTTTCCTGTATGTGTCCTGACCAGGGATTGAACCCGCAGTCTTGAGTATCAGGGGTGATGCTCTAACCAACGGGCTACCTGGCCAGGGCTACAATGTGGTTTTGACCCAAAGTTTCATCAACATTGGCTTTCTCCTTTGGGTTAGTCCTGGCCTAGGGTCAGGCACCCCCGATCCAGCTGCTCCGGGACCTCACAATTCGTGCAGGTGAGACACTGGCCTCTGTTCTGTGTCAGCGTTCTGGATAAACTCAAAGATGAATTTCACCTGGCTCTCGTAGGCTTGGACTGAGATTCTCTCGTTGATTCCATGTATGCTGCGGGGGGAAGAGAGAGCCCGTAGCTGAAGGACAAGTATTATTGGGGAGCGCTCCCCACCCCATACTCTTGAAACCAGTGGCGTTTGACCCTCTGGGGTAGGAAGTGGGCCAGTGGGAGAGGCCATTTGTGGGAAGTGAGGTTTCCTAGGAGCCCACGGCAAAACACAGTGGGGGTAACTAATAAACCCTGGGGAATTCGAAATCATCTCCGGCTCTGGACTCGATAATTTCTCCTCTGAAGAGAAATGATCTTTCTCATTCTCTTTCTCTCAGGCCAGGGCCCCCAGCTAGATTTTTCTTGAAGCCAGCACTACTCCCATCCCCACCCCCACATTACTAGGGGCACAAGAGGTTCTGGAGGGCAACTGTCTAGAGTACTTACGGGGTTCTTTACCTAGGAATGTCACTCTCAGACCTCATGCCCGAAACCTGCCTCTCCACAACACAAAACAACACAACGCACAAACAAACCTCACATGTAACTTCAAAGATGAAGGGAAATAAAGAATAACGACTTGCCCCTTCATTAAAAACAAACCAACCCCCCCCCCCCAAATCCATGAGAGCTGTTCTTAAGCTCATATTCAAATATTTTCATTCTGTTGGCAACTGACTAACTGTGTGGAAATCGGGTCCGGCTATGACCAGGAGCAGAGAAATACATGGAGATCATCCTCCCACACCCCAGGGGTAGAATTTGCCAAAGAACCCACAGAACAGTAATTGACACAGAGCAGTTAAAATGGGTGATCCTGTCTTAGGTTCTTATGGTGCCCATCTTTGACCTCACGTGTGTCTGCATTTCACTGAGTGGTAATCAAGAACTCTGCAGTCTCCCCCTTTTGGAGGAGAAAATGAGGTTCAGAGGGAAAGCACTCTCGGAAAGGGAGGATTAGCTGGGATTAGCTAATCATCTCCAATCATCTTTTTCTTTTTTTTAAAAAATATATTTTATTATTATTTTTATAGAGAGGAAAGGAGAGGGATAGATAGTTAGAAACATCAATGAGAGAGAAACATCAATCAGCTGCCTCCTACACACCCCCAATTGGGGATGTGCCCGCAACCAAGGTACATGCCCTTGATCGGAATCGAACCTGGGACCCTTTAGGCCGCAGGCCAACGCTCCATCTACTGAGCCAAACTAGCCAGGGCATCCAATCATCTTTTTCATATCTCCGTCCCTGAAAAATAGTGACCAATTCCCACACATCCTGGGGAGTGGCAAGAGGGGCAGTGAGGAAAGCTGGCCAGTTGGGTTCTACAGTGTCTCCATTTTAGTTTGTGCAGGCCCTGGCCTTCTCCCATTCTGTGGACTTTCAGGAGAAAGCAGTGGGGGAAGGGACAGGTCAGTTGTATCAAACTTGGTCTACTCACTCACCTACGGAAGTCCTGAGGCTGCAGGTAGACGGGGTTGAACCGATAGATGCCAGTGGTGAGGTTTGTATAGTGTCGGCTGTCTGTTTGAGCAATGCAAGTACCTAGAAAGGGAAGATCAAGAGGAAGTGGGTTTTATGTGAGTAACCAAGCCAAGGAAGAGGTTGGTGGTGGGCTGGCTGAAAAAATTAGGACCCCTAGCTCACTGCAGAGCAAAACCTGGGCCCTCCTGGTAGCCTGCAGCTATGAATATCTCACTGAAACACCATTTCAGCCAGAAACATGGAAGATCCTCCCTCGGGCATTAGTGAGATATCCCTTCAATGATCCAAAGCTGTGTCCTCTCTCCATGATGACCATGGAGGCCAATACCTTTATTTCATACCCATACCTAGGTATGTTTAGACATCTACAGGGGTGAGAAAAAGTAAGTTTTTAGTTGTTTGTGTGGAAAAATATATAATACAAGAATATATTTATTAACTTTATAATGAAAGAATAAACTCTGTGTTTAGTGTACTCACAATTGTAAACCTACTTTTGCCCACCCCTGTAGGTATCCAGAAATCAAACTAGCACTTCTTTATTGCCTCTCCTTTCATCTGTATCATCCTAGATCAAAGAGAAACACCCTCTGGAGTGTTACTGCTATCAAATGCCATCTTCTTAAAGTGGAACATCACTGCCTGTTATTCTCATCCTCTGTCTTCTGAGAGGTTTGGAAAGTCCCAGGAATTCTCCAGTGCCCCACGTTCCTGAAGCCGCTCACCCACTTCCCCAGCTGGGGCTGGGACTTGTCCTGATAGTGTGATGGAGTGAAATGAAATGGTAACTTGTCTTTTGTTCTATTTGTCACTCTTGGTTGCAGATGGGTAACTAGCCCCTTCACACTTACTTGCTTTGGGGATTTCTGCCAGTTGATTGCTGCCTATCTCTTTTTTCTTTTTTTTTTCTGCAAAAACCTAACTTCGTCACTGGGATTATGGCAGCTGCCCCAGTAGAGAGCCTTTGATGGCCAAGGGAGGAAACGATGCAATGGTGAGGACCAGGGTCCCTGGATAGGGGGACCCAGGCCCTGCTCTGGGCAGGAGTCCGAGGAGGTGGCAGACCTCAGAGGGGATGGCTGCTTGGTATCTTCAGATCTAGAGTCAAAGGTCCTACTCTCCACACAGGCCAGGGAATGAACCAGAGGAAATCTCCAACCTGAAGTGACCTTGTGGCCAGGACAATGGATATCTCAGAGGTAACCACAAGGACCAATGACCATTGGCCAAGGGACTCCAATGCTGTGTTGCTACATAAAACCTTGAGGGCCTGATTCAAGGTGGGAATGGTGGGGTCCTGGGAGGCCCCATTAACGTCTGAGGTTGAATACCTTGAGGATTCGGGCTTACCGTCAGATTTACGTTGATTAAAAAAACAAGGTTGCTTTTTTTTTTCATGCCCGAGTTTGTGGATGTAGAATTTCACAGTAAGCTCTTTAAAGGCTCATGTCCTAAGTATGAGCTTAGACAATGTTTGAGGGGATCCATGATTAAGCCTAGATAGAGAAACCGGACCCAGTTCTTAACATTAGAGCATTTCCTCTTCACACCACAGACCAGAGATTCTCAAACTGTGGTCAGCCATTAGCTGCTGTTAGAATCCCCTGGGGTATCTGCTTAAAAGGCAGATTCCAGGTTCCTCTCCAGAGTTGGTTAACCCAAATCCTCAGGTATAGGTCCAGGTAATCTTCATTTTAGTAAGTTCCCTAGGGGGGTCCTCTTCCACTCTTAAATTTAAGAGCCACTGTCTACACAGTGAAGGTACACAGAGGTACTGCTGCTGGGAGAGAAGGGTGTAATTGCCAATGGTGTAGGCTGGGAGGTGTTGTTGGGCTTTGCTGCTGAGCTGTATCCTAGAATGGATCAGAACCAGACTAGGGGAAACTTGGCTGCCTCCATGTCTCTTCCAGGGGATGAGGACTCTGGGCCGATCCTCTCCTCCATTCACTCTGGTCTAGGTTAGCCAAGAACCCAGGCTTGACCTGACCTAATTTATTGTTTCTGCTCCTTTCCTGTTTGCTTTCTCACTTCCACTCCAGGGAAGGGGGTGGAGACCCAACAGGAGGGGAAGTAGCCAGCTGTTTTTAGGCTCAACAGCTGGGGTGGGGGTGGGGGAGTGGACATTGGATAGAAAACAGTTCCAGCCCCCACCTCCCTCCAGCCACAGCTGATGAAGTCATTACCTGGAACAACAATGTTGATTTCCGGGAAGACGGACTGTATGGTCTGGCGGATCAGCTGGTAGCCCAAGGCCTGGTCATCAAAGGGACTGACAGGCAGGGGCTCAACGCTTTCCAATACATGGAACTGGACCCGGTCATCCATCACAATATCCTTGGTCAGTTTAAGGACCTTCAGGGAAGACACAAAGGGAGTTTGATTTCTTACTAATCTGCTAACCAACTACTATAGGAATTTAAACAGCCCTGATTTTTCTTGAGCAAGGCAGAGCTCTGGAGTTACAAAGGAGGCTCCTTTCAGCACTGGGACCTACGTTCAGCCAATTGGCTACAGGAAATAGAAGAGCTGGGTCTTCCTGGAAAGCCATCTACAGCATAAGTCAATTTACGCTACATGTTCGAGAGACTTGCCTCATAGCCAGGAGGCAGGAAGGGAATTGGAAAATCAGGAAATGATGGGTCTTTTCCTTGGGTGGTGAGTCATGGGCTGAGTAAGATGGTAGAGTCAGCAGAATGCGAATCTCAACCATCTCGAGGGTAATAGATGTGATGACCTCACTTCAACCTGGGATAGTGGTGATGAACAGATCACACTTTGCTTTCCCCTCTCTGGGCATCCCTGCTTCCTGTTTGTAACCAACGGCACTGGGACCAGGAAGATGAGTTCAACACAGACAAAAAGTCAGGAGTTGGGGGACTGGTGGTAAAGTTTTCTCTTTGCCTCCTTTCCTCAGGAAGGAACCCGAGGAAGCTCCTAGAAAAATTCAGTCTGAAATGACTAGAGATGAATCCAGGAAAGGTTCTGGCAGGATGTAGACCAGACCCTGAGGATTAGGTCACATGGAGCCATGTGGGACTGGACCAGGAGGCTGGCTTAGGGTGGCTTCCAAACCCACCCCTCCACACAGGGAAAGCTCCACCACTAGTCTCAACCTATTGGACCGGCAGGTGCTTTAGAGCTGCCTCTGTCCTAGACAGAGGAGTGTCCCATAGTCGGGGGATCACCTAAATGGGGGCATTATCTCAAGAGTACCCCTTTCAGGTCAGTGTTTCTTAGAAGCATGCTAGGACCTGAGTCTGGAAAGGAAATGAGGGTTCCTACTTCGGGCTTAAAAGCCACCATTTGAACCAAACCAATATCTCCACTTTTGGATTGTGGGCGGGAGGAAGGGTTGATTCAGGGATTATTTTCACTCTACGCTTATATTCCAAATACAATAATACAAAAATATATAGTCTTGGCATATTCTTGATGCACTGGGAGTTTCCTGAAGTCATTCCCTTTGAGATGGGTTGGGACTGTGCCTGCTGTCTCCCCTGACCCAAATTACTTAGATCCCTGCTCCCAGAAATTGAAGAGGGCACCCAGATTGTACCCCCCAGTGAGAGGCCACCAGGGTTTAGGCTTCTCACTAGCTGCTAGGCTGGGGCTCATCTCACTCCTGACTCAAGGCAAGTCCTGTGCCTACCTCATTTCTATACTTCCAGTACTAAGAACATTAAAGGCATGCAAGAAGTGTTGGACACCTGAAATTTAAAAGATGTGGACCAATAAAAATAATACTGGGAGTTGTCTCATTAAGTAGCTTATCCAGGATTAGGCAGTCAGTACCACTGGGTTGGGTGTCTAAACCTAGTGAAAAAGACATTTAATTGCTTCCACAGTACACCAGATTGCAGTGGGGAGGAGTAGAGCTAGCAAGAAGGGCGGGGCTGATCCTATATAATAAAAGGCTAATATGCAAATTATCCCCTCAACTGGGAGGAGTTCGACCAGGGGGTGGGGTGGGGCCAGCCAGCCAACTGCCTGAATCCCTTCCCCCTGGCCAGCCTGATGGGCCCCAATTGGAGCCCAGCTGGACCCCACCTGTGCACAAATTTGTGCACCGGGCCTCTAGTTTAAAATGATTTCCCTAAAGGTATGAATACTGCGCGAGAATTTGAAGGAAGGATATGAAACTGATGGAGAAAAGGCAAGAAGCAGTCTGCATGTGGGAAGGGGTATGTACAAAAACCGAAGATGACACCAAACTTTGTGCCTCAGACGGTCACTTATTGCCGTATTACGTTGGGAAAGCCCCCTCACTTCTCTGTGCTTCAGCTTGCTCATCTGTTAACATGTGGGTAATAGTAGCACCCACCTGGTAAGTGGCTGTGTCCATTACTGAAGTGAATGTTTGTAATGTGCTTAGGCCAGTGCCTGGCACATAGTAAAGGCTCAGTAGGGATTAGCTGCTAGTTGCCTGTTTAGACTAGAGCAGTGGTTCTCAACTCTGACTGCACATAAGAATCACCTGGGAATCTTTTTAAAATCCTGATTTCTGGGCCTCATCCTCCGGAAATTCTCTTTCTTTGTTACTCATGTTGTGGCCCCACCCCATAACAAAGAAACAGAATTTCCGGAGGGTGAGGCCCAGAAATCAGGATTTTAAAAAGACTCCCAGGGGATTCTCATGTGCAGCCAAGGTTGAGAACCACTGGACTAGAGGGACTGTCCTGGGCAATAATCAGAGGCACAGGATGGGACTGGGAGGAGGGGCTCGTCCGTGGTCAAAGGGACCCCCAAGTTACCTTAGAGCACATTAGGCTCTCATTTCTCTAAGCTCCTCTAGCCCTTACAGCACATTCCTACAATAGTATGTTGTTCTCTGTTTTACGTGTACATACATTTTCCTCTCAAGGGGATGGTAAATTAGTTGAAAGCAAAGGACAATGAAGACTCAAAATCTGGTGAGTCCAGCTTCCGTCCTGTGGTAAGGCTGCTCATTATAACATCCCCGATGGGTTGTCATCCAGCCTGGGCTTGAGCACTTCCAGTGGCAGAGAGCTCACCATCACGTGTTCTATTTCATTCTACCTTTGAGCA
Organism: Myotis davidii; assembly: GCF_000327345.1. Lineage (NCBI taxonomy): Eukaryota > Metazoa > Chordata > Mammalia > Chiroptera > Vespertilionidae > Myotis > Myotis davidii. The sequence continues at coordinate 1,148,633 of NW_006284328.1, read as the reverse complement.
ACTCAGCTATGAATGTCTTTCTTATAATGAACTGAGATATGATTTCCTGTAAGCCAAATCCATTTTCTTTCTTTTTTTTGTATTGTGTGGAGAGCAGCTGCAGTGTTTGGACAGGTTCAAGCCTCGAACTAATGAGAGGGCACAGTCCTCTCATGGCCACGTGCAAGTCCCAGCTTGGAAGGCAGAGCCCTCCCAGCACAATTATAGCCAACAGCTGTAGCTGTAAGCTTGAACCTATGGTCCAAACACGTGGCCCCACGTGCCTGAGTGATGTGGGCTTGATAGAGTTCAGGTGCATGTAATTGAGTAGGAGAACGTTGTAAACATCTTGACCACACCCTTACTTTGCCTGGTGGAATCTGGCTATAAAATAAAGACACGGCTTGTGGTCCGTGGCACTGTCTCTCCATCAGACAGGGTAGCATCCCACTCAGCCTCAGCTTTATTCTCTCGTCTGTCTTTTCTAATCCTTCACCGCCCCCCACTCAGGTTCACCCTTGGCCGTGCTGGCGCGGCACAGTACTGCACATACTTCACAGGATAGCATACAGGACTAGGTACATCCTGAACACCAGCAGAATGTCACCTCTGCGGAGATTAGAGGCAGTGCTCTTGCTGCCTGAATCTGTTCCCCAGGCCTGTGCGTAAGGATCTCAGTCTCAGCGTAAATGCCCCCTCAGAGGGAGCTGACCACTGTAAAGCTGCTCAGGGCTCCTCTCCCACCCCAAAATCACTTTGTGACACATCATCCTACAATTTCCTTGGTGATGCTTAGCTCTTTAAAAAACCACTGTGTTCACTGATTCCTTGCTGGTTGCTGTCTTCCCCGCTGGACCCTATGCACCTCTGGGGTGGGAATCTTGTCACCACTTTCCCAAGGGCTCATATGAATGTCTAACTCATAGCCGCCACTCAAAAACACCCGGGGGAGGGAGGAGGGAAGGAAGGAAGGAAGGAAAAAAAAGAAGGAAGGAATCTTCTGCATTGCCCTCTAGATGAGTGGACATCCGGCCTCTCAGGAGCTCATTACCATCCCAGGACCCATATTCCCAAACTCTCCTTCAAGGGTGGGCTCCCTGAAGCATCTTCCAATGGTCTTATTTCTATCCCTTGAGGCTCATCCAGAACAAATCTTCCTTTCTACCTGGTGGCCTATTGTATTTCTGAAGACCGTGGAGACCTATCTACACCCACAACGTGGGAAAGACCAGTAAAGTTGGAGGAAGAGGACTCTGGGAGCTGTTTGTGCTTCTGCAGGACCAGCCCAGGGCTCTGTACCCATGGCCCCCAGACCAGCAGGGAGCGAGTGTCCCTGATACATGGAACTGGGGCATGAGGGAGTGGAGTGACCAGGACAAAGGGTGCTGTGTGTTTTGGGGATGATGGAGGCTTTCCATTCCTCACTGGGCAGGTGGGCAGGATGGGCCTAGGGCTTCCAGGGCTTTCATCAGATCGACCGGGAAGGAAAGCCGCTGTGGCAGGGGACGAGAGAGGAGGGAAGGGCGGCAGAGCCTGGGGAGATGAAAGCCCCAGCTGGTGGAAACAGCCCTTGAAAAGGGCATGGAGTGGGAATGGGGTTGGAAAAAAACTGGTGGAAAGAAGCTCAATGAGGGGAATTCAGTGATTTCCTGGCCCCATGAGCCCCCAGGGAGAGGACAAAGGTTGGCACCTGATGAAAAGAAATAGCGCCCGGGGCTCACATGAGTCCCAACTCCCCTGGAGGGGCAGGTTGTTAACCTGTCTCCACCCACACCCCTTCCGCAAAGAGGGGTGTGCCTCCCACCCTGTGTGACAGCAAAACTTTCCGTGGGGAAGGACTCAGGGAGAAAGGGCCACAGACGTCTAAGTGTGGCTGCGCCTTGATGAACTGCATCAGGCACCCAGGAAACTCTGCCCACCCCTAACTCTGCTTAACTCGGGATGGGTTATTTACCCGATGGTGGTTCAGTTGCCCCTTTTGATCATTTTTTGAAGGATCAGATTTACTTTTTGAATTCTTTTGAGCTCCACCTGATTTTAAATAAGCAGGATTTTCCCTTAGATGTCAAATATTCGGTGTCATTTCTACTGACCCTTCAGCTTCCAGCTCAGATGTCACTTCCTCAGGGAAGCCCTGCCTGTGCCCATACAAGGCCTGGTTCCTCGTTATATTCTCTAATAGCACCTGGTCCCTTCGCCACAGCACTCATCACAATCTGCCATTACTCACTCATTGTTAGAGTTTTGAAGTTGATGTTCGCAGCGGACCATTGCAAGGCTCTGTTATCAACCCTCTTCTCTCCTAACTACATATCCTTCCTGTGAGATTGTATTGATGCCAGAGATTTCACTTCTGCTAACAGCACTCCAGCCTGTATCTCTAGTTCATCCTCTCTTCAGGCCTGAGGTATTTATAATTATCTATTAATATATTACGAGCTTCTCAACCTTCTGAACCATTCCATTTCTCTGTGAAGGTGCTCTTCTCAAATTCCCAATTTTGGTTGGAGGGATCAGCACCTGGCCAACTAACTACCCAGATGAAAAAAACCTTACTAAGTGGTTCTCAACCTTCCTAAAGCCTCGCCCCTTTAATACAGTTCCTCATGTTGTGGTGAGCCCCAACCATAAAATTATTTTCGTTGTTACTTCATCACTGTAATGCTGCTACTGTTATGAATCGTCATGTAAATATCTGATATGCAGGATGTATTTTCAGGGCTCGCGACCCACAGGTTGAGAACCGCTGCTAGAGCCATCCCAGCTTTCTTTCCCCGAACACCTCTCTCTCTCACACCTCTTGCAGGCACCCTCTTCTCCACCGCCTGACCGTGGCCTCGGTTCAGACCTTCGTGCCCTCTGCCTGAGAGGTCACCAGCTGCCTGTCTCTTCCTGCTCCAGCACTTCCTCTGCATTGCTGCCATCATACTCCCTAAGCAAGTCTGAGCAGATCGCTGCCCTGTTGGCAGAACTGACAGTTCCCTTCTGTCCACAACTGGAGCCCACACTCATTAGCACGACATACAAGGCCTTGACCTCCAACTGCGCCTCCATTTCCATCTCTCATTTCCCCCCCGTTTATCCTCCTTCATCTTTCCTTGACTTGAGCCTTACTCTAAATGTACTTCTAGCAGAGTCCTATTTGTCCTTTAAGTCCCAGCTCCGATTTCCAGTGGTTGGAAAAGACGTTCCTGACCCTCACAGGGTAGCAGCAGTTCCCTTCTCTGAGTTGGTCCTATTTTCATGTGTTTGTCCCGAATTGTTATAATCATAGTGTAGTGTGGTAGCTTAAAGCACAGAGCACAGAGTCTGGAACTGGGCTGCTGGACGGGGAATCTTGGGCATGTTACTTGCCCATCTCAGTTTCCCCATGAAATGAGGACAATACAATTCCTACCTCAGAGGGTGGTTGTGGGGATTAAATGAGTGTGTGTATAACTTAGGACAGGACCACCTGCAGAGCAAGCCCACTATGTCTGCTACTATTATTTACTAGTATTCATTGCCCACCCCCAGACTCCAAGTTTCCCCCAAACCACAGATCTCCTATCCTAGCCAAGTGCCTGGTCCAAAGGGAGCCTTTGAAAAATGTTGGTTGAACAAATGAGAGACTGGGCCAGCCCTGGGGTTGCAGCTAAGCCAGTCGTCAGGAAGATAGGGTACGTACCTCCTGGACCGTCTGTGCAGGGTGAATCCTGAAGTTGACTGTAGCCTGGGCCACTGGGGGGATGACGTTCACCTAGAGGGAGAAATACACAGCCTGGTCTGAGCCAATCTCAAATCCCCACACCCGACCCCTGCCCAGGAAATGCCAACTACCACCGGGAGGAGGCAGAGGGAGCTGATTTGACTTAAACATCTGGGGCTCACTTTTTTTCATAATTTATCTTTATTGTTGAAAGCATTACAGGTGCCCCTGCTCCCCCACCCCCCATTGACCCCTTCCACCCTGCTCCCCTTCCTCCCCAGGCCTTCACCGCACTACTGTCTGTGTCCATGGGGCTTAATCTTTTTAGTCAGCCCCTTGTCTTCCCTGGGCCCTTGACATGGGGCTGTGTTCAGAGCTAGAGGTGTGTCTGCTTTAGGGCAGATCTTTGTGTTTCTTGGGCCTGGAGGGCACCAAAGAGAACTGCTCGGAACAAACAGTTCCTCTGTGATGCCCGGGCAGCTCTGTTTTGGCCCTGGGTGGCACCTTTGGCAGTCTTCTGTGATTGCTCTCCTTCCCAGGGTGCCTAGGACCTTTCTGCAAGGGTGAGTGTCAGTGCATCCCCCGGGCAGGGCTCCCGGAGCCTCGCAGGTCCATCACGCCAGGTCTGATCCCGAGGGGATCAGGATGCTGCTGCTGCTGCTGGTGGTTTCCCACATCAATTGTGAAACTGGACTCTGTTCTCTGCCTCCAGGAAGAACCAGGACTAACTGGAGAACAGAGTTAAGCTATGGAGGCATTTTCCCCCCTCAGAGGCCATGAGGAAACAGATTCCCCAAACGCATATCTTTCTTTTAATTGGTATGTGCAAAAAGCACCAGACTAGGGACAGGGGAACTGGGCTGTTACAAATTAGACGTCTGAATTTGAATAAGTGCAACCTCTCTTCCTTTCCTTTCCTTTCCTTTCCTTTTTCCTTTGCTTTTTCCTTTCCTTTCCTTTGCTTTTTCCTTCCCTTCCTTTCCCTTTCCTTTGGACAGTATTACAGATGTCTCCCATTTTCTCCCTTTTTAGCCCCCCTGCACTCAACCCCCTATACCTCTGTTTCTTAACTGGCAATTGGGGGCGATAGTATTCACACAGCTGTTAGGAAGATCAAATGGAGTAACAAATGTTAACGTATTCTGAACAGATAAAGATAGCATTGAGATTCAAGGACACAGTACTATTATTTCGTAGACACCCTAGGCTGCTGGTGAAGATAGTTCTGGTCTGGCTGACATGTGCCAGGAATTATTTTTGAGGTCCCATTCACTTCTCCTCAACCTGGGCTCCATAAGGCTACATTGTACGTATTCTAAGTGAACGGTGCTAGTGGAAGTTGTGTTGGTGTTATACTAATAGGAGTGGTCTATTATTTCAGAAAGGTCTATTACTTCATGATTTCAGAAAGGCCTATACCCATGCTAAATAGCATGGCTGGGCTTCCTTTAAACCAGTGGTTCTTGACCTTCTGGCCCTTTAAATACAGTTCCTCATGTTGTGACCCAACCATAAAATTATTTTCATTGCTACTTCATAACTGTAATGTTGCTACTGTTATGAATCGTAATGTAAATATCTGATATGTAGGATGGTCTTAGGCAACCCCTGTGAAAAGGTCGTTCGACTGCCAAAGGGGTCTCGACCCACAGGTTGAGAACCATTGCTTTAAACAGAGATGCCCTGAGTGGCCAATCCAATTGGAAGTATACCAATTTGCTGAAAAGTAGCTCTTAGAACAAGAATGTACCAATGTATTACTCACTTGAAAATTATTTCTATAAAATTAAACCTCATAGAAAATTGGTTTGCCAAGGCCACCCAATATTTAGTGTATTTTGAGAATGACAATGTATATATTTTAAGTGCTAAATATATATATCACAAATGTTATAGATTTTATAAATGGCAGATGAGTTTCTCTTTTAAACTCAGGGTAACACTAGGGGAAAAATACATTAATCACTCATTAAATTTGTTAGGTGATCTTTCAAAATAGAAGGAAGAGTAATAAGAAAGATCTTTGATAATAGATAGGTTAGAAACCTTTAGTCTACATGACCAAAAATGCTAGGTTAATATACTAGTATAACAGGTTGAATGAGTATATGTCACAAGGATTCACTCCCAAATAAAACCTCTTCACACTAGGGTAATATTTTTTGTTTTGTTTTTTACAACCCAAAGAACATTGACACCCCCTAAACTACTAATATCCAAAATCTGGCCAGCGATTTCAGAGCCTTTGTAGACCTCAGCTAGAACTCTTGCTCTTGAGGTGTACCCAGCCGAGGACACAGGCAGTTCAGCACTGGGCCTTCCTATTATTCCAACTGTAACCAGATGAGGAAGGAGGAGCCAGGGGATAAAGCCAAGGAATGGAGGGGTGGGAGGGCAGTGAGCAAAAGGTGTATGGGAGGAACCAGATGATGTTACCTTGATCCCTGCATTGAACATGGTGACTGCCGTAGTGGTCCTGACCAGCGCATTGGTTATATCCTCTCTCTCCATTAACCTAAGCAAAAGGACTAAGGTCAGATGTTGTCCAATGGGGGAAAAATGAGTTGGAGGACCACCCACTTTCCGGAACCTTTAAGCGATCTTTAAGGCTAGGGGGGGATGTCCTATCTATGAATTACATATAGTGTTTGGTGGCTGAAGAACAATGATTAGTTAGGTCCAGTCGAGCCAAGGAGAGGGGACTGGGTGGTGGGTAGGTATGGGGCGGGGGTGTGTGAGGGAAGGAAAGATAAAAGTTTACCTGCTTACAAGGGGCCAAAATAGCCACAGGTTGTTGAAGATGACACTGGCAGGGAAGGAAAACTGAAAGAAAGAACCAGGTCAGCAAGATTTCAGAGGGGTCAGCATAACAGAGTCGCTGTACCTGAGGCCTGGGTCTCTCCCTGCTTTAGATCTGCCTGAGGGCCCTCAGCCGTAGCCTCAAGGATGACTGGGAACCGGCTCCCAGCGGGTGCCTGGGTGTGTTAGGTCTTAGGGTCTCAGATAAGCACCAAGAACCTCAAGGAACAAGCCAGATCCTTGTGTCTTGGCTCAGCCACTGGCTGGGAGTGAGTGAGAATGGGCAGAGCACTGGTACGCAGTAAGGCCCTTTGATTACTCTCAAGGTGATTTCTCTGCCACCCTTTCTTCCCCTTCCACAGCTGCCCGGGAGCACGTGAGACTTCTTCCCACACCTCATTAGCCAGTTGCTGCAACGTCATCTTCAAGGGCCCACTTCCAAACATGTTTGGCAATGGAGTCTGCTCCAGTCTGGAAGAGAAAAGGAGTTCTTGCCCTACCCAGGCAGAGACCCACCGTCTGAAGAGGAGGAGGAGCGAGACAGGAGGTTTCAATGGGCCTGGCCAGGAGGCCTCCTTTTCACCTCCACCAATGAACCATCCAAAGATCTCAAAACACAAGCAAAACCACCTTTTCTCCACCAGCAGGAGCTGTCTTTCCTGCCCAGTCTGAGTTAGGGCACTCTCCCCACCCCCATATCACTCACCACACAGTAGCCCAATTGTTAGTCTCCTCCACTAATTGTGAGTTACCTGAGGAAAAACTGTCTGTTTTTTCCACGACTGTTATGCCCGCGACCAGGCACAAAGCCTGAGCAGGGTAGATAGTCAGTTGAATGTTTACTTCAATAAATATAGTTTGCCCTAACCGGTTTGGCTCAGTGGATAGAGTGTTGGCCTGTGGACTCAAGGGTCCCAGGTTCCATTACGGTCAAGGGCATGTACCTTGGTTGCAGGTACATCCCCAGTAGGGAGTGTGCAGGAGGCAGCTGATCGGTGTTTCTCTCTCATCGATGTTTCTGACTCTCCCTCTCCTTTCCTCTCTGTAAAAAATAAATAAAATATATTTAAAAACAAACAAACAAACAAATAAATATAGTTCTTCTTTCCACTTTGCTAAAAACACACCCACCCAGATAGTGGTAAACACTGGTCCAGAGCCTCCTGTCCTCGCCCACACCCAGCAGCCTTTATTTATCTCTGTCCTCTTCTCAGGGCAGGTGGGGAATTTAGACAGCGTACGTCATTGCCGGCTTGTATTTCTAACTCCTGCTCTGGGCCTTGGACTAGCCCAGCGACTTGACCTCGCTTTTGTTTGCTGGCCTTTGCTTGCCATATGGGTAGGTCTCCTTCTGACCTCTCACTCTTGTCTGGGTACTGGTGGCTCTGTCCTCCTGGCAGCCCTCACCCTGGCTTCTCAGCCCCACTTCAGGGCAGGACACTTAAACCCAGAGTGGGAAAGCGCCAGGCCTTCCGCCCCGGGCCTGGCCAGGGAGCAGGGCCAGGGTTGCTCACCGGCTGACAGCAGCTGCGAGGATGCCAATGCTAGTCTCCTTCGGAGGAGCGGAGGAGTGGCCCGGAGTCATGTTTACTTCCAGCATGAGGTCAAGTGAACCCTTCTCTGAGACCGAAACCCTGCAGGGAAAGGATCAGAGAGGGGCCTCCTATCTTCTTCTCACCTGGATTATCCCATAGGCCTGCAGGCCGATCTGCGCAGTGGTCGGGTGGGCTAGGGGCTCAGCTTCATGCTACTTAAAGAAATCTACACTTTAAGAAGAGGAGGGGAAAGGGGAGCCCAGAACCGGTCAAAGCTCAGGGGAATGAACGCAAGAGGAGTAAACTATAGTTGTTGCAGCATGGCTTACAGTTACTAGGTGGGGGTCATCTCAGATGGGCGAGAATGCCTTCCAAAGTTGCCGGGGGAGGGGAGGGGAGGGGTGCTTTACTCACATGGCTAAGGGCTTCTTGAGGCTGGGAATGAAACCATCCAAGATGAAGCTACCCTCGTCCACAATGAAGGCGAGCTGGACACCCCTTGCCTGGAGGAGGGCTGAGATCTTCTGAGCCCCATGTGCCCCTGACACCTGCAGATATTGAACCCGGAGCCACAATCTTTCTCAGCCAGACCTCCAGGGACAGCTAATGGAGACCCATCAGCTTAGCTAGGGGCTCCAACACCTCCCTGTCCCATCTCTTCCTTGGAGGAAAGGGGTATAGACAATACAGCTTCACAGATTCCTGGAATGTCAGAGCTGGAAGGACCAAACACCCCTCATTTCACAAATAAAGAAACTGGGACCCAGAGAGAAAGTAATTTGCCGAGGGTCAAAGTAAGCAGCATCACTGGGAATCAAACATACTCATTGATCTCCCTGTTATTTCTCTTTGCGTCACACCAATGTTTCTCAAGGTTTAGTTGACAGACCACCTGCATGCCTCAGATATTACCAGGGAGTGAGCTAAAAATTCAGATATATGCATAGCATTAAGTGAAAGAAGCCAATCTGAAAAGGCTAACTACCGTATGATTCCAACTATCTGACATTCTGGAAAAGGCAAAACGATGGAGAGAGTAAAAACATCAGTGGTATGCAGACTGGTACAACCACGATGGAAAACAGTGTAGAGTTTCCTCAAAAAATTAAAAATGGAATTGCCATTTGACACGGTGATCTCACTTCTAGGAATATATCCTAAGACTCCTGAAATACGAACCAGAAAGAATATATGGATCCCTATGTTCATAACTGCGTCATTTACAATAGACAAGATCTGGAAACAGCCCAAGTGCTCATGAGTGGATAAAAGGACTGTGGTACATTTACACAATGGAATACTATGCAGCTGTTAAGGGATATATTATTACCCTTTGAGACGGCATGGAGAGACCTGGAAGATTATTATGCAATTGACAGAAGCCAATCAGAGAAAGACAAATATCACATGATCTCACTCATATATCGAATACAGTGGGGCCTTGACTTATGAGTGTCCCGATTAACGAGTTTTTTGAGATACCAGCTGTCTCTCGGCCAGATTTTTTTGCATTGAGTTGACAGAGTAATTTGAGTTAACGAGCTCGGTCTCGGAACGAATTAAACTCGTAAGTCAAGGCCCCACTATATAATGAACAAACTAAACTGACGAATAAAAGCAGTGGCATGGAAACATGGAACAGACTGATGAATCTCAGAGGGAATGAGGGAAGGGGGGACTGGAAGAGATTAACCAAAGAACTTGTATGCATGTATGCATAGCCCATGGACAGGGTGGTGAAGGCCTATAGTAGGGCGGAACCTGAGTGGAGGGAGGCGCTGGGGGAAAAAAGAGGACATCTGTAATACTCTCAACAATAGAAATTAAAAAAAGATGAGTGGTTTCGAGGGGTTAAAGGAGGGAGAGAGGGATGAACAGCAGGCACAGAGGGTTTTAAGGGCAGTGAAAATACTCTGTAGGATGCAATAATGATGGACACAAAGTCACTGTACAGTTGTCCAAACCCATGGGATGTACAACACCAAGAGTGAAGCGTAACGTAAACTACGAGCTTTGGGTGATTGTTATGTGTCAATGTAGGTTCAAATGTAACAAAGGTACCGCCCTGGTGGGGGATGGCGATGTGATAAGTGGGGGAGGCTGTGAATGTGTGGGGGTAGAATATAAGAAATCCATATTCTCAATTTTGCTATGAATCTAAAACTATTCTAAAAAAAAAAAGTCTTTTAAAAACAAATTGAGATCTATGACACAGGGCCCGGGAATCTGCCTTTTGGTCAAGGGCCTTAGATAGGTCTGGCACACAGATACTCAAAGAAGTTGGCAAACCACCACACCAGATCCTGAAGACCCTATAGCTGGGGAGCAAACTGGTCTGGGTGAAGACACCCCCACCCCCGGCCCAGAGGGGTCCCAGAGATAGGGATAGGATGAAGAGGCTCTACCTCCTCATCATGGCCCAGAGCAATGAAGAAAGATCTTCGGGGGATGTAATTTCTGATCAGCAGGAGCTCCAAGGCCTGCAGGATTGCCTGGGGGACAGAAGCATATCAGAGGAGGAAAAGGGTTATTATCTAGTGGGAGTACCAGGGCATGAGTCATTCAGCTACCTGCACCAGGGCTGGTGTGACTCGGATTGGCTAGGTTCTCTTTAAAGACAGCAAATTCAAATTGCACTTCCCCACCCCGCTCGCCCCCAATTCCTGGGTTGATCTTTCGGGCCCCAAGGCAGAGGGAATATAGCATTTCAGACCATCACAGAGTTCTTGTTGTCTAGTGTGCCTCGACCATAGATGAAGCCATCACGTTCCAACCCAGAGAACGGGGGCACTTCCCAGCCCTGGTCAGTGGCAGGCACCACATCAATGTGAGCCAGCAGCATGTAGGGCTGCAAGCTTGGGTCCGAGCCTTGGACAGTGAACAGGTGGCTGTATTCTCCCACGACTTCATGCTGGATAAAGCTGGTTCTGAACACAGTAGGAAAGACTAGAAGCAAAGGGATGGAAAGCAGGGAGAGAAAGCCAGATTTAAGTTTCCTCTGGTCTCCCACCATGTGGTGCCCCTGCCCTTAAAAAAAAAAAAAGTTAGACTTCTTTAGGAAGCCTTCTGGGACAAAGCCAGTCTGATTTCTGATTTGCCCACACAATCTCTGAAATTTGTTTTTCCCATATTTCAATTGCCAATTTCTATGTAGTGGCATGGATATCAAGACTCCACCATAGCCCTAACCGGTTTGGCTTAGTGGATAGAGCGTCGGCCTGCGGACTGAAGGGTCCCAGGTTCGATTCTAGTCAAGGGCATGTACCTTGGTTTCGGGCACATCCCCAGTGGGGAGTGTGCAGGAGGCAGCTGATCGGTGTTTCTCTCTCGTCGATGTTTCTAACTCTCTATCCCTCTCCCTTCCTCTCTGTAAAAATCAATAAAAAAATACTAAAAAAAAAGACTCCACCATTATGACAGTCAATAGCTCAAGATGTGGCCTGGCTGACCTATATAACATGTTGTCATAAGTACATGTTATAGGGCTCTGCAAACTAGGGATGTGTTAAATTTGGAATATAGTAGGCCCCAGTCTCCAAATTACTTGGAACCAAACATGACCCTTATCTATAAATCGGAGATATTTTCTTTTAAAAAACAGTACTCCTACTGTTTGTGTTACATGGATATAAAAGATTGCTCTGTCCAGCACAAGGCCACACTTCTGCGTCCACGTGTGAATGTTCCCAGGGTCATTATTCAGGTCGCAGATAAGTCTTAGTACAGGTGGCCTGAGACACACGGGAGGAAAAACTTTGCTCTCCCACTGGGCTTTGTTGGAAGAGCCCACAAATACCAACATGGGTACCTGGGAACAAAAACCGGAAGTAGAATATGCTTTTATTTTGTCAGCCAGCTTGTCTTGTTGACTGTCACTGTACATTTAGTTCTGTACTTTTTTCTGTACTTTCTCCTATTTACTGAAGACTTCCAGCCTGGCCTCAGCCTGGCTGCTGGGCACTGATGCCAGAGCCACCTGTCCCAGGTAGAGAGGGGCCTCCTTGCTGCCCCCAAGCCAGCTTCTCCCACACCTGACAACTCTGGAGGAGTGGCTTTTTATTTGATTTAAGAAGGTGGCCTTACTACTCTCCATGAGCTTTTCATATGGGGAGCAGGGAGTTCCAAATCTCCCTTTCCCCCTTGACCCATCCTCCAGCTCATGGGTGGTGGGGGTGAGGAGAGAGGACCGATATGATAGCTCAAGTTTGTTTACTGCCTAGAAACTCAGAAATGTGTAAAAATGAATCTGGAGTAGGGCCTGTGTAGGTGGAGTGAGTGTGTGTGTGTGTGAAGCATGGGGCATAGTTCTGGAAACTTGCACCGAAAGAAGGAATTCCTAGTCCCACCTTCTGATTTATTGACTAACACTGGTCGCCTTGTTATAGAAAGAACGGTGTCCCCAGTCCGAACTCTCCCACCCTTTTCCCACAGTGTGTGGCTGACCTTTATGAATGTATTCTCCAAACTCAGCCAGGGCTGTGGTGTTGAACTCCCCGGGGTTGAAAGACACTGTTGGGATCTGGATGGCACCTGCCGGAGTCGGAGAGTCAGATATGGGAGATTACAGATGACAACAGCCATTGGTTTTCCCACAGCCCTCCGTGCATAAAAATAGCTTTTACATTCATTATCTTATCGTTGCGGAGCAGGGATGGGGGGAAGGGGAAGGGGGAGGGGGAAAGGGGAGAACAATCCTTTAAGGTAGGAGCTGCTGTTTTTCCCAACTTGAAGGTAAGGAAACCAGCTTAGAGGTTAGAGCTGTTCCAGATTGTCCCGAAAGGAGCAGTAGGACTGGGATTTAAACATAGGTTTGTTTAGGTTCCTATGGTTCTCAGAGGAAAATAAAACCCAAGATTGGGGGAGGGCAGGAGAGTAGATTTGGGACCCTGGCCCTGATGGGGAAGCTGCTGCTATAAATTGCTCCCCAAGGCCTCACTCAGCCTCTGAAACCACCATCCCTGGGGTGAGCCAGGAGCCCACAGGCCTGGGTCCCTCCATGAACGAGGCTTTGTGTGCAGAGCAGGCTTATTACTCATGGGCTGGCTTATCCAGGGTCACTCTGGTCTCTCAGCTGAGGCCAGTTTTGTTTTTTTTTTTTGTGTGTGTGGCTCATGATACCTGGGAAGGGGTAGATTTAGAGCAGTGGTTCTCAATCTTGGCTGCACTTTAGAATCACCTGGGAATCTTTTTAAAATCCTGATTTCTGGGCCTCAACCTCTGGAAATTCTGTTTCTTTGTTATGGGGTGGGGCCACAACATTACTAACAAAGAAACAGAATTTCCGGAGGATGAGGTCAAGAAATCAGGATTTTAAAAAGATTCCCAGGTGATTCTAATGTGCAGCTAAGGTTGAGAACCACTGATTTAGAGGCTCCCAAAGGAGCTCTTCAGTCCTAAAGAATCTCATTTGCCCTCCCCAGATGTCTCAGTTCCTGACTTGCCAATAGGCTCATCCCTTTGAATCAGGAAGTGTTTGCACCCTTAGGAAGTCCCATTATTAAAATTAAAAAAAAAAGTTGCAACAGCATGAATGAACCTGGAGAACATTACACTAAGCGAAATAAGCCAGTCGGAGAAAGATAAGTATCACAGTATCACATAATCTCACTCATTTGTGGAATATAATGAACAACATAAACTGATGAACAAAAATAGAGCCAGAGTCATGGAAGCATCGAACAGATCGTCCATCCAACCTAAGAGAGAAGGCAGGGGATGTGGGGAGGGGAGGTAAGAGATCAACCAAAGGACCTGTATGCATGCATATGAGCATAACCAATCGACACAGACAGTAGTGGGGGTGAGGGCATGTGCTGGGGGGTGGGAGCAGCTGGGGAGAGGTCAATGGGGGAAAAAGGAGACTTACGCAATACTTTAAACAATAACGAATTTAAATAAAAAATTTTTAAAAAAAGTTCCATTATCAAATTCAAACACCACTGGGAGGAGTAACAGGACTTATGAGAATATTTGATTAGATAGCTACCCCAAACACACTGGGGAAAAAATGCACCTGGAGAAGCTTGCAGTCCAGGGCGGGCCTCTGAAAGACAAACTTAGGTGTGTACTCAGGTTTTTTCCTAAGGATCAGCCCTACATCATAGCCCACTACATGGGTGGGGAAGCCACGGTTCTAAAAGATTAAATAAACTGCCTACGTGAGAGGCAGACCAAGATGTGAACTCAGGCACTGTGTCCCCTGTTCAGCTCTAAGCTGTGCTGCCATAAGGGTCCTACTTTAGGTTCTTATCATTACTTTTGCTTTCTTCTGTGCAGAGATTCTGGTGAGCAGGGGCCCGATGCCTTTCCGAAGACTGTTTATCCTTTGCTTTGAAAGAGAACGGCTTTGCCCCCAGGCCTATCGTTTCAGCACTCGCACAGTTTATCTTCAATCACAGGGCTTAGCTTTTGCCCACTGCATATATTTGCGTAGTAAGGGGTCGGCAAACTCATTAGTCAACAGAGCCAAGTATCAACAGTACAACATTGAAATTTCTTTTAAGAGCCAAATTTTTTAAACTTAAACTATATAGGTAGGTACATTGTTATTAACTTAATTAGGGTACTCCTAAGGCTTAGGAAGAGCCACACTCAAGGGGCCAAAAAGCCGCATGTTGCTCGAGAGCGGCACTTTGCGACCACGGGCGTAGGTAATTCGTTTTAATCCGTTAATTAAAAGGTAATCCCTTTTAATTTATTAATTCCTCAAGCCCAATGGGGAAGAGGGACCTCATTATCTCACAGGATCTAGCACTCAACAGAAATTTTTGTTTTTCTCCTGGAAAAATGCAGTTCAAAAGGTAAATGAACTTAAGCCTTGGTTTGAGGTCTAGGGGAAAGATGCCCTTTAATTAGCAGAAGA
>NW_006284328.1:1124241-1133579 GCF_000327345.1 Myotis davidii | reverse complement strand
GACATTTGAGTTTTCAGTATTAGCAAAAATCTCATGTGAGAGATGAGATAGAGAAGACTACCAGGATTGTGCCCAGACCACATTAACATTCTGAAGTCAGGGAATCTAATGAGCAAGAATGAATTGACCAACAACATAAGACCTGAAGCACAGAGGTATGAAACAGACGGAGACACCTCGATGTGGGGCTGGGGGGATGAGAAGTGATAAACCAAAGAACTTATATACTTATAGGCATAGCTCATGGACCTGGGCAATAGGGCAGAGAAGACATGGTGTGTGTGTGTGTGTGTGTGTGTGTAGGGGCTGGGGGGCATGGAGGTAAAAGGGGGGAGAAGGGGAGATATCTGTAATCCTATGAACAATAAAAAGTTTCTTTAAAAAAGGCCCAAACTTTCAAAGTACAAATGAAAAGGCAAGCAGGGGCTAGGGTGAGTGACTGCCCGGCCAACAGAAGCAAAGTTGGAGCTTTCAGGCGAGCCAGAAAACACGGGAGAACCCCAGAAGTTAGGCCTGTGGGAGAGGTGCCCTCCCTAAGCCCGGGCACGACGTGTCGGGATGGAGGCGAGGCTGCGCTGTGATGTGTAGGACACTCTGTGACAGGAGAGTGGGGTACCGGGTTGGGCCTGGGAGAGAGGGACCCATAGCTGAGCATTGGTGGGCGACGGGGACCCGGGCTCACCTTTCAGGGATTCCTTCATTGTGACGCGTTCCTCTTGGCTGAACTGAGAAGGAATTGGCGATGCCCTCTGATGCTCAGTGTCCCTCAGGCCCTTGGATCTGGTGACGGTGGCGATGCCTAGCAGCAGCATAGCCGCCAGGGTGAGCACGCGAACGTACGGCCGAGCCATACTTCTCTCAGGTTCCAGCTGCTAGTCTGCGGCGGCTGGAGTTTGGACCCAAACGTTCAGCCCGCGGTCTTCGCCCGTCATTACTCCAATTCCCGCATGGCCTTAGCCCCACCTCATTCTCAGATCTGACCAATCATCGTTGGCATAGGGCTTTGAGCCAACCAATCGATGGGACTGCCCCGCCTCCGGCACGCAAAGCCTTTTGGGAGTTGTGGTTTCCAGCCCTCTTGCAGGCAGATGCAGAGTGGAGGTCAGGCAGGGCTCCTGGCGTTTGTGTTTGATCTGCTTTGAGATACTGATATCCCTTGCAATAGGACACTAACTCAATTAAAGAAGTGCTGGGGAGAAAGCAAAATAAAAGCTTGTCAAAGTTCATAAACGGCCGAAGTAAAACCAATCAATCACTGAAGTAGTAAAGAATAAAAAAATTATTGTGCACGCACCAAAAAGACAGTTTGCAAAGACAGGAAGCATTTAAACCAAAACATGAAATGAGGATCAGGGTTATATTGTTATAAAGCAGCTTATACAGTGAGAAAAGCAGTGACTATTCTTCACAGTAATTGGTTGCAATATTAGAATTTTCAGCGGTTACTTCATATCAACCATGGCAAACAGTTCAGGTTTTGCTTATGATTTTCAGAGGCATAAGCAAGAAATGACCCACGTCAAGTTAGTCTTGCAACATAAGCTAAGTTGAGCTTGTTTGAATGACTAAACTAGTTTTACCTGCTCAGGGAAAATCAAGGCTGGTTTCTGTTTAGTTTTGATTTTAACAATTCACCACTTTTTGGCATTCTCTCAGCAGGCCAAGAGTATGACCAGCAGCATTACTCTTGGTGACCACCGCTGACCTAATCAGGTTGAAATATCTGATGTTTCCATTGGTTGAGTTGTCAGGCCAGAGAGCCATGAAGTCATCACCTTCATCATTTATGTGGTTATTGTTGGTTTCAATCAATTGTTTGATCCGGATTGGGCATTGGGCATGTGAGTGGCTGCTGACAGGCATTTAAAATCCTTGAGAATATGTAACATATTAGAAAAGTGAATGTGATGAATATGGGGAGAATAATAGCCAAGGATTTAGCCAACCAAATAAATCAAAGTGGGTTTCAATTTTTTAAAAGTTGTTTACATCGGCACAACATGCTGTATTAGCAAACATATATCCTCGTAATAACTTATGATGGGATGAACATAAGAATATTTTATTTCAGGACATGGGTTTTAGGTGAGCTTCTGTCTAAGTTAGGCCTGTATAGGTTGTGAGCAATCAGGTAATCTAATGGGAAAAAATTCCTGTGGAAACAAAAGTAAAACAAAGGTTAATAGTTTGAGCAAATTGTAAATTCAGCTTTTGAGTTTGGAGAACAGCCAGCTGAGATGAGTTCTAGATGCCGGGTTTGAAACTTCTTTAGATGGAGTGAGGGCAAGCAGTGCAATCTGATAGGCTTCCTTGGTCTGCAGTTTGAATTGTTTCTGATGATCTGAGTGGCCCCCATAGCAACAGGCACAAAGATTGTCTACATATCAGCTGTTCTAGCGATCTCTCTAAAGTGAATACTCAGTTGTCCAGTTTTAGCTTGCATGGCTTTAGAAAAAGGGTAGTTTTAGTTTCTTAGTGATTCCAGGTCAAAAGAGAGGGAGAAAATTGGATGTTAGTCTGGAGAATTCTACCTAAATATTGGAGGAAACTAGAAGAATTCAGGATCTAGTGTACAAAACCTTGACAGGTCCTCTGGATAATGAGAGTATGTACCTCTTAGGGCCTTTGGGAAGATTAAATGAGTTAATATATGTAAAGCACTCAGAAGAGTACATAGCTTATAGTAACCATTTCATTTTTTTGGTTGATCATGTCCATATTTCCAGCACCATTTATTGAGAAGACTGTCTTTTTGTTTGTTTGTTTGTTTGTTTTTTTCAGGACAAGGAACAGTTTATCCTCACAGCTGAGCAAGGATGAGGCCACAGTCTCCATAGCAGCAGAGGCAGCCCCTTTACCAAGGGGGCGTGGAGTGTTAGTTGGGCTGGCTGACACCCATCCTCCCGTGGGTGGTGCTTGGTGAGGGTCTGGGGTAGGGGGACCCTGGACTGCGAGTGGGCGCACCTGGAGCGGCTCAGTCGGCTGTGAAGAGGAGGCTGGAAATGCCCTCTAGGAGCCAGACGATGCCGGGCAGCAGGTTATCTCCTGTGACACCCGCCATGGGATCTGGGCTGGCCATGGGGCAGCAGTGGGCAGCAGCAGCAGGTTACCAAGGGGGCGTGGAGTGTTAGTTGGGCTGGCTGAGACCCATCCTCCCATGGGTGGTGCTTGGTGAGGGTCTGGGATAGGGGGGGCCCGGTCTGGGAGGTGGGGGCACCTGGAGCGGCTCAGTTGGCTGTGAAGAGGCGGCCGGAAATGTCCTCTAGGAGCCAGACGATGCCGGGCAGCAGGTTATCTCCTGTGACAGCGCTGCAGCCCTGGATGCACCAGTGGTGGCTTCAGATGGAGTCCAGCTCCAGGGCCTCGCGAATGGTGTTAGAAGATAGTGCCCCAGGCAGGTCCTGCTTGTTAGCAAAGATGGCCTCCTCCACCAAAAGGCCTTGGAGCTCCCGCGGGCAGATGCATGCGCTGGCGGTGGGTGCTGTCTTCCAACCAGAAGAGGCTGGCAGTGCTCTCCAAGCAGTTCTGCCCGTAGGACCGCAGGGACTTCTGGCCGCCACATCCCAGATGTTCAGCTGAATCCCCTGTGCTCCAGGGTCTTGGTGTTGAAGCCCAGGGTCGGGGAGATGGTGTCGATGTCTTCTCCATTGAACTTCTTGAGGATAGTTGTTTTGCCAGCGTTGTCCAGGCGGCGCATGAGCAGTCGCAGCTCCCGCTCTTTCCGCTTCATCTTCTTCCGAGGAGACTGTCTATAGGCCATTGTATGCTCGTGCCTCCGTGGTCAAATAGTACTTGATCATAAAGGCGCGGGTTTATTTCTGGGTTCTCTGTTCTATCCCATTGAGCTATATGCCTGTTCTTATGCCAGTACCAGGCTGTTTTGATTACAATGGCCTTGTAGCATAGTTTGATATCAGATATCATGATTCCTCCAACTTTGTTTTTCGTTCTCAAGATTGCTGAGGTTATTTAGGGTCTTTTTTGGTTCCATATGAATTTTTGGAATATTTGTTCTAGATCTGTGAAATATGCCATTGGTATTTTAATAGGAATTGTGTTGACTCTATAGATTGCTTTGGGTAGTATGGACATTTTAATGATGTTAATTATTCCAATCTATGAACATGGTATATACTTACACTTGTTTATATCTTCCTCAATTTCTTTCTTCAATGTCCTATAATTTTCTGAGTTCGAGTCTTCTACCTCCTTGTTTTAATTTATTCCTAGGTACCTTATATTTTTTGTTGCGATAGTAAATGGGATTGTGTTTTAAATTTCTCTGTCATAGTTCATTATTGGTGTATAACAATACCACTGATTTCTGAGTTTATATCTTCCTCAATTTCTTTCTTCAATGTCCTATAATTTTCTGAGTTCGAGTCTTCTACCTCCTTGTTTTAATTTATTCCTAGGTACCTTATATTTTTTGTTGTGATAGTAAATGGGATTGTGTTTTAAATTTCTCTGTCGTAGTTCATTATTGGTGTATAACAATACCACCGATTTCTGAATATCCTGCTACTTTACTGAAATCATTTATTAGATCTAGAAGTTTTTTGGTAGAGTCTTTAGTGTTTTCTATGTACAATATCATGACATCTGTGAATAATAACAGTTTTACTTCCTCTTTTCCAATTTGGATGCCTTTTATTTTTTCTTCTTGTCTAATTGCTGTGATTGGGACTTCCAGTACTATGCTAATAAGAGTGGTAAAACAGACATCCTTGTCTTGTTTCTGATTTTAAGGGAAATGCAGACATCCTTGTCTTGTTTCTTATTTTAAGGGAAATTCTTTTAATTTTTGCCCATTGAGTATGCTATTGACTGTAGGTTTGTCATATGCGGCCGTTATTATGTTGAAGTATGACCATTCTATTCTCACTTTGCTGAGAGGTTTTTTTTTTTAAATTATAAATGGATGTTGGATTTTATCAAATTCTTTTTCTGTATCCACTGGTATGATCATGTGATTTTATCCTTCATTTTGCTTATCACATTTATTGATTTGCGAATATTGTACCAAACTTGCATCCCCAGAATAAATCCCACTTGATCATGGTGTATGATTTTTTCAGTGTATTGCTGGATCCAGTTTGCTAATATTTTGTTGAGGATTTTTGCATCTATTTTCATCAGGGACATTGGCCTATAATATTCTTTCTTTTCAGTGTCTTTATCTAGTTTTGGAATTAGGATATGGACTCCTAAAATGAGCTTGGGAGTCTTTCCTCCTCTTGAATTTTTTTGCAATAGTTTGAATATTTGTAACATTTACCTGTGAAGCCATCTGGTCCAGGACTTTTGTTTGCTGGGAGATCTTTTTGATTACTGATTCAATTTTATTAGTTGTAATAGATCTATTCAGGTTTTCTGATTTTTCCTGAATCGGTTTTGGAAGATTGAATCCTCCTAGCAACTTGTCCATTTTGCCCAGGCGGTCCAATTTGTTGGCATTTAGTTGCTCATAATATTCTCTTTCAGTCCTTTGTTTTTCTGTGATGTCAGTTATTGCTTCCTCGATTTCATTTCTGATTTCATTATTTGTATCATCTCTCTCTTTTTCTTGATGAGTCTGGTTAAAGGTTTGTCAATCTAATTTTTTTTTTTTTTCCAAAAAACCAGCTCCTGGTTTCATTGATCTTTTGTATTATATTTTTAGCCATTTATTTCTACTCTGATATGTATTCACTCCCCTCTTGTACTTCCTCTGGGCTTTGTCTTGCCTCTAGTCTATCTCTTTCCACTTCATTCCTGTCTCCTTCACACCTTTGTTGTTTTTCTGACTCCTCTCATTTCCTGTTGTTAACAGACAACCTTGGGAGCCAACGTAACTCTTTGCACAGTTGAGTCCTATGGCGCTATGCTCCGTGCATTTCATCACAAACTGGGGAGGAAAAGCTGTGACTAGATGTGTGTTCCCCCAAACCAAGGACCCTGACAGCTTTGCTGAGTATGATGGGGTTGGCCTTGAATAGACATCTCATGAATGTTGAAGAATTAGCATGTGAAAGGTGCACAGAGAGATGATGGGGCTTTCACTTCCCTGACAGCCACAGAAATCACAGAGTGGGCTCTGGGAACTGGTCCTGAGTATGTGGGTCCCTTAGCGCAGTCTTCTTACCCTAATCTCTGCTCTTCGGCTGGATCATGGAGTTGATTCATTGCTGGGAGTGGAAAACCAGAACCTGGAGAGGCACTGAGAGACTCATGGTGAATTCTTAGCTCCTGTGGCTTCCTTTCCCCCAGGACAGTGCAAAGCAAGGCCAGCTTTTCTGGGAGGTGACTTGTTTATCTTCTCTGGAAAACCACTCAAATACACGCATTTATTCACATTTCAAAAGCACTTTATTACCAAAATGAACAAAAGGAGAAAGGCATTTAAATTAAATAAATTACACAAATGTCTCAAGAATCCTGGCTTTCCCAGGAACCACAACATCACAGGTCTGTATCACTAAGAATTGAAATTCTGGATCATTTCACCACCTTGCCCTCCTTTCCTGCTTCGATCATTTCCAGGGAGTGGTCTATGTGAATTTGTGTTCTTTCCAAAGTATTCTAAAAATGAAGTTTTCTATAATATCTTTCTCCACCCCCCTGTGTTTCCAATTCCAATGGAACATGTTGTGGAATCCCTCCATGAGCTCCAACTCCAGGCCATCATGAGTCAGTAATCCCCATTAAGTCTGGGGCTGGCCTGGTGGTTAATGGCGACTTAATCAAGTCCCCAAGGATAGAAACATTTGGTTCAAAGGGGATCTCTTGACTTGGATGTCCTGAGACTCTGTGATCTTTTTCCACCTCCTAGGCCTAAGCTAGACTCTGAAGGAGGTGGAGTAGGGGAGGGTGAGTTGTCATTGGCTAAGGTCTTGTCTTCCTGGAATTTGGCACTTTGAGTGCTGGGCATGGTGAATCCCAGATAACATTGTCTTCTGCCTTCCAAGTTTTGAGTTCCATTGGCAGCCAGATGGCATAATAATTCACACAGAAGCAATGCTTGTAGGCCAAGAATCTGTTGGCTCTTTGTCAGTGCCCACTCCTTTAACTCTAAGAAGACTTGCTAGCTGACTGGCTCACTCAACATACACACACACAATGCAGGTCAGGCTGAAGTTAGGAATTGGTACATTTTTCTAGGCTGGGCCAGCCCAACCTGTTGGGCAGGGGTCATTAAGTTGAAGGAGCTTGGGAGAAGCAGTGGGGAGAGGCCAAAAGTGTTTTTTTGTGTGCACATCCATGGAAATTTCCCCAAACACTTGCTCACGAAACCTATTTATTTTCAAGTCACAGTGGGTTCCTCCAGTTACCTCCTTATGTTCCTAGAGAACTTAACCCCTCTTCTCATCTTTCCTAGAAGGAGGTGGCTTCAGGTCCTGAGTTTGTTAAGGAATCCCTGTGGAGGAAGACCCAATCTGGGTCAGCCCTTCTCCATGTTCTGTGCCTAGGTGGGGGTGTAGCTGGTCTTTGGGGGGCATTCTCCCTTGCTTGGCTGAAGGATTCAGGCCCCAAGTTGATAAGGAAGAGTTAAAGTCATTGGCTCTTGCCAAGTGAAGAAGGAGAAGTCAGAGTTCCCAAGTGGAGGAGGCATTTCCCTGATGGGCTGTCAGGTCAGGGAGGACGGTCAAGGCTCACTCAGGTCCCACTAGTTTGCCCTCAGTTGGCACTAGCACCCCACCCCCATCTCTGGTACAAAGAGGGAACCCTACAAGCTTTTGTGCAGAATAACTGGTACCTATTGCTAGGTTGCCAGAGGATTCTGCCAGCTCTCCTCCTCCTCTTCCTTTTGGGTTCCTACTATCAAGTGGAAGGAAGCAACCCTGAGGGCAGGGGGAATGGTAATGTTTCAGGAAGCTGGGGCAGCAACCTTGGTGAACTGCTCCTGGGGAGGTAGTTCTGCTGGCCTTGAGGGCCCTGGCTACTCCCCAGGCTGAGTCTGATGTGTTGAATAGCATGGAGGTCCCAGCAGCCTGGAGGTGAGGAGGAGGCTGTACAATCACCAAGACAGAGATTCCTGGGTTGTGGGGAGTACAGGGTCCCAGAGGAGCAGAGCTACCGGGAACAGAGTTGGGGCAGCTGGAAGGGGCAAGTGACAGAGTCCTAAGCAACTTTGTTCCTGTGTCTTGTGACAGCTTGGTGACACCATGTGACACCAAGCCATGCATGCCCAAGGACACCTCTGAAGCTTTCACTCCAGGTCAGCATCCACACTTTCCCTTCTGTTCTTGGTTCATGCTTCACGTCCAGCAGTCAGGGCCTCTGGTCAGCCGCCATGGAGAGCAAACGGGATGCTTGCTGGCCAGCATCACGAGGGTTCGCAGAAGCTTTCCCTGCTTTTGAGACTGGCTCACTCTAGAGATGCCAGGAGGGAGGCAGGGTGACGAGAGAGGAGGAGGAGGAGAAGAGAGAGGAGCCAACGTCCTGGTGGAGGTGCTGTCCTCTCCCTGCCATCTGCTGTGATCCCAGGCTCATCCTTCACGAAGTCCCAGGTGCCATGCGCTCTGGAGGCAGCCTGGGAACTGCTGGGCCTCACAGGGCGGTCAGAGTTTCTGCGTGAAACATGCTCCCGAACATCTCCTGCCGGGGAGGAGAGGGGAGTGGGGGAGCTGCGTTAGACCCCTTGGGTTCAGAGTGGCTGAGGGCTGAGATCAGACAAGCTCTGTAGTGCTTTTTGGCTGATAAACTATTTTGGTCCTGCCCAAGAGTTTGGAACATGCTGGAGATTCCAAGGGACCTGGAAAGCAGCCTGCCAAGCCTTCCTGGCTCTGGCTGCATGTCTCACTGTCTCCTGCATGTCATCGGCACTCCCAGAGGTGTGCTCAGAGGGCAACGGAATCCAAGCCCTCAAAGCCTGGGAAGAAGCATGAAGTCAGGTGCTATTTCTATCTGGTTTCTTTTAATTCAGGGCATCAGGACCAGAAAGCCCTATGGGGATAACCCCTCCCATCTGCATAGCTCTTAGCCTTTAAGGCCTGTCCACACGCAATGATATTGGTCCCACTAGCATCTGCACCCTTAGAATTCACCTGACCCTCCCAGAATATACGTTTCCTAAGGACAGGGGTCTTTGATTTGTTTATGTCCACTCTGAAACTGTATAGGCAAGCAGTAAGCACTCCATAAATACCTGTTGAATGAATGAAAGAACAAATGAAGCCCCTGCTAATTTCGTGAGGTAGAGGGGACAGGTATTACCCACATTTTTCTTATTTTGCAACGATAAAATCCGGGGCCTGGTGTTCTTATGAGGCTTGCTCAGGACCACGTGTGCGATGTGTTGGAGTTAAGAATAGCTATTAGTTCTCTAGGACTAGGTCCAGTCCCCCCTTCTCCCTTGC
>NW_006284328.1:1122147-1124029 GCF_000327345.1 Myotis davidii | reverse complement strand
ACACCTTGGATTTGAGAGGGTCTCCTTCCTTCCCGTTCTTCCCCTGCCCCTCCCCCCCGCCCCTTAGCTCACCTGCTCTAAGTCCCAGTAGCTGGGGCTCTCCTCTTCCGAATCATATAAGGAGATCTCTGGGTCCACTGGAGCCTAGAGGGAAAAAGCAGTACAGAATGAGCTCTGTGACTGAACTACACAGCCTGGTGCAGAGTGAGCTCCATGACAGCCACACAGCCCGGTGCAGAGTGAGCTCCATGACAGCCACACAGCCTGGTGCAAAAGGCAGGCTTTCGGTGGTACCATGTGCTCAGATGCACAGCTGCTCTCCTCCCCTTTCCTCCCCTCCCTCACCTGCTCACATAGCCCCGTTCTGCCTACACCAGGCCTGCCCTCTGCGGGCATTTTAAAGGCAGGGAAGATGTACTTAGCTTACACTGACAAATGGCCAGCTGCCTGTCTTCAGGGAATCTATTTCCCTCTGTTTCCTCATCAAACTCGCTTTGCTGGCTTTCTACTCACCATGCTGTTGAAAAGGGTGTGGTGTGATTTATATACATGAATATATTCTGGAATATGTAAATATATTACATATATAAATTATTTTAAATATATAAACTGTAATAACTGGACATTATTTGCACAATAACAAATGATAAAGATCTTCCTCTTTTTGCTGGTGGACAAGGTTCATTAACTGTGCTGCATAGTTTCTGTCTATGGGTCGAGGGCGGGAGCCAAGGTCTCGCGTATTGCTGGGCAGCCTTTCAGTCCCTAGGACAGATGGCTTCACCTTCACAGTTTCTTAAAGCAAAGAGCACATTGTTGCTCTGGGGCCAGAAAAGGCTTTCCTATGATCCCCAGATGGTAGGGTCGAGTTTTATCGAGGGCCGGGACACAGAGTCTTGGGTGGCCAAGGACAGGGGCTGAGCTGGGAGGGGACTCTGGGAGGTGGAGGTTGTGGAGAAGGCCTGGGCAGGGACCCCAGTGGGGTGGGCTTTTTCTGCCTCCCCAGCTTTTTTGGAATTCTACAGTGTTATTTGTAGCTCATTTACATACCACTTACTGAGCTAGTAAATTAAATGTCAAGAAACTGAGATAAAACTCAAATCCAGTTTCTTCCTTCCTCACCAGCCTGAAATCTGCAAGCTGTGTTAAATTAAAACAGGCAGGCTTACTCCCCTCCCTCCCCCAAACCTCTTCTAGCAGGAGGAGGAGGAGGGGTGAACAATGCAGCAACATGGGACATAGCCGAATTTGGTGTTTGTGTGACTGGACACTAAGTTTCTTTTCATCTTTCTTTTTTTTTTTGGTTTTTTCTTATCTGGATATTAATATTTTAAATATGTTTTTGTTGTTTTTTTTTTAGAGAGAGCCTTTCGGAGAGGGAGAGAGAGAGAGAGAGAGAGAGAGAGAAACAATGATCAGAAACACCAATCAGCTGTCTCCTGCTCGCCTCCTACTGGGATCCAGCCCACAACCTGGGCTCATGCCCTAACCAGGAATCCAACCGGCGACCTTTCGGTTCATGGGACAACACTCAACCAACTAAGCCACCTGGCCGGGGCCGAACATTAATATTAATAAAAGATTTTACAATATACAAAGCACTTTCAAGTGATGTAAAAGATATTATTATCAGTTATTCCTAAAGCAAAAACAAAAGAAAAGCCCTCTGAGGTAGGTAATGTTAGTTTTGGGTGTCCATTCTACAGGTATGGAAACAGATTCGGAATTGGTTTTGGAGCACCCAACGTCTCCTGTGCTCTTTCTAACGCCCCCTGGTCCTGCTATTTCAGTGTCCTGGGGCCTAGGATCCCTCAGATGCCCGGACCTTACCCCTTGGAAGTCACGTCCTGGGGCCACTTCTCTGGCATTTGCCTGGGCAAAG
>NW_006284328.1:1119484-1121814 GCF_000327345.1 Myotis davidii | reverse complement strand
CGTGCTGTGTGTTCATGTCCCTGCACTCCGAGGGTGTGCTAACGATGTGAAAGCCCACTGCTGTGTGGACATGCCCTCTGGCTGTGTATATGTGCCCTTTGGAGGTTCCATGCATAGAAAACTGCATATCTGCATCCCCTGAGTAGTAATGATATATGTTTGATTTATTATTCATGGACTTTCAGGTTTAGAGAAGAACCCCAAATTCATCTAGGCAACCTCCTTATTTTACACTAGAGGCCCAGTGTATGAATTTGTGCTCGGGTAGGGTCCCTCCACGTGCTGTGTGTTCATGTCCCTGCACTCCGAGGGTGTGCTAACGATGTGAAAGCCCACTGCTGTGTGGACATGCCCTCTGGCTGTGTATATGTGCCCTTTGGAGGTTCCATGCATAGAAAACTGCATATCTGCATCCCCTGAGTAGTAATGATATATGTTTGATTTATTATTCATGGACTTTCAGGTTTAAAGAAGAACCCCAAATTCACCTAGTCAACCTCCTTATTTTACACTAGAGACCCAGTGTACGAATTTGTGCACAGGTAGGGTCCCTTGGCTTGGCTGGTGATCGCCAATCAGGGCTGTGGGAGGTTGGCCGGCCGGGGGGAGGGGCCACAGGAGATTGGCTGTGGGAGCACACTGACCACCAGGGAGCGGCTCCTGTGTTCAGCATCTGCCCCCTGATGGTCAGTGCGCGTCATAGTTTGGTTGCTTAGGCTTTTATATATATAGATAGGTGACAATTGATCCCTAGACAGATAAAGTGACTTGGCCAATGATACATGGCAAATTAGTGGTGGGGAAATTAGAACCCTAGTTATCTTTTCTTAACTCCACGATCTCCCACTCTGCTATTGAGATCCCTGGGATGTTTACACAGTCTGGCCACCGTCCCCTCTGACTTGTGTCTGAAGCTCTCATGAGCAGGCAGTAGTTTGGGGGACTACATGGGTGCTCGCATTTCCACCCCCTTCCTTGTTCAGCATCCCTCCAACCTGTTCCCACCTCACCCCCTCGCCAGTCTTTCAACCTCCTAAATGTCTTCTCTTACCATGAATGTTCACCAAGAAGACCTTCACACCGATCTTCCCATAGGTGGAGCTCAGCTAGAAGCGTCGGGGTAAGGGGGGCAAAAGGAAAGGAATGTTCTGAGTGGGTCTCCAAAGTGATTCACAGAACCCATTTCAGAGGGGAAGCCAAACAAATAAGCAATCCTGAGAGCCCCGCAGCCACAGATAAAAATAGCAGCAAAGCACACCACTTCTCTCTGGAGTGTTGGCTCCAGGCGTCTCTGAAAAGCAGGGAGGAAGTGGGGCTTTGCCAAGGAGGCGGGCACTTAAAGTCACCACGGCCCCTTCTGATGGGGCCAGAGCTTTCCTTTCAGTAGCTTAGATTCCCAGACTCCACCTCTTTCCCCATGTTGTGGCTTCAGGCAGAAGCTGCAAGGGAGACGCAAGGCCTGGGGAGGCGAGGGCTGCAGCCAAGGCCCACCTGGGCTTCAGGTCCAGGCCAGGGAAGCAGGCCGAGCCCCCAGCTAGGGACGAGCTCTCGGGGCACCTGGCCAGTGGTGATGTCAGCCCTTATACTCTGTTCTCCTGGACCTGAGCCAGCCCTGAGGTTGGCTGACTCAGCCCTTGGAGGTGGTCGCTGAAAAGCTGCCAGGTGAATACATTCCTTCAAGGTGCCCTGTGGGCTGCCTGTTTGGCCCAAGGATGTGGGGCACTGATATTGTTTCTTCCCTCCTCAGCTAGCCGGGACTGGCTGCTGCTGGAGTGTGTGGGTGAGTGTGGGAAGGAGCAGTAGACCATGAACCAGGGCCAAGCTGGACTCCACTCAGAGGACCCTGGGGTGGGTTCCTGTGGCCTGAGAGGGAGCTTGCGATGGCCTCTGCTAGAGAGGGGTGCTGTGGAGGGTGCGACAGGGGGGCCTGGGCCTCTGGTCTCCCTCTCCAGCCACTCATACTTTGTCTTGGGCTGTCTGGGCCTGCTCTGCACAGAGCCCCTTGGCCTGGTCACGTCTGGGAGAAAGGGGTCCTTCGGGACCTTCAGTCCTATTGGTATGTATCCTCCCTTAGCTTGTCAGAATGAATGCTCCAAGCAAAGGGGGAGAGGGTTTTTTTTTGAATGAGGGTGTGCACGGGGGTGCCCGGTGCTCCCTCTGCACAAGGGGCTCACCTTGGCCAAGGCTTTGATGCCCATTAAGTCCACAAAGCTGACCCCACTCATGTCGAGGATGAGGGTGTGGAAGGTGACGAAGGGCGGGACGCTGGCCAGCATGTCAATGGGCTCGCTGGGGGTCTCGGCGGGGGCCGGCGGCTCGCAGTGGGAAGC
>NW_006284328.1:1099161-1100812 GCF_000327345.1 Myotis davidii | reverse complement strand
AGTAGTGATGGGGAAATTAGAACCCTAGTTATCTTTTCTTAACTCCACGATCTCCCACTCTGCTATTGAGATCCCTGGGATGTTTACACAGTCTGGCCACCGTCCCCTCTGACTTGTGTCTGAAGCTCTCATGAGCAGGCAGTAGTTTGGGGGACTACATGGGTGCTCGCATTTCCACCCCCTTCCTTGTTCAGCATCCCTCCAACCTGTTCCCACCTCACCCCCTCGCCAGTCTTTCAACCTCCTAAATGTCTTCTCTTACCATGAATGTTCACCAAGAAGACCTTCACACCGATCTTCCCATAGGTGGAGCTCAGCTAGAAGCGTCGGGGTAAGGGGGGCAAAAGGAAAGGAATGTTCTGAGTGGGTCTCCAGAGTGATTCACAGAACCCATTTCAGAGGGGAAGCCAAACAAATAAGCAATCCTGAGAGCCCCGCAGCCACAGATAAAAATAGCAGCAAAGCACACCACTTCTCTCTGGAGTGTTGGCTCCAGGCGTCTCTGAAAAGCAGGGAGGAAGTGGGGCTTTGCCAAGGAGGCGGGCACTTAAAGTCACCACGGCCCCTTCTGATGGGGCCAGAGCTTTCCTTTCAGTAGCTTAGATTCCCAGACTCCACCTCTTTCCCCATGTTGTGGCTTCAGGCAGAAGCTGCAAGGGAGACGCAAGGCCTGGGGAGGCGAGGGCTGCAGCCAAGGCCCACCTGGGCTTCAGGTCCAGGCCAGGGAAGCAGGCCGAGCCCCCAGCTAGGGACGAGCTCTCGGGGCACCTGGCCAGTGGTGATGTCAGCCCTTATACTCTGTTCTCCTGGACCTGAGCCAGCCCTGAGGTTGGCTGACTCAGCCCTTGGAGGTGGTCGCTGAAAAGCTGCCAGGTGAATACATTCCTTCAAGGTGCCCTGTGGGCTGCCTGTTTGGCCCAAGGATGTGGGGCACTGATATTGTTTCTTCCCTCCTCAGCTGGCCGGGACTGGCTGCTGCTGGAGTGTGTGGGTGAGTGTGGGAAGGAGGAGCAGACCATGAACCAGGGCAAAGCTGGACTCCACTCAGAGGACCCTGGGGTGGGATCCTGTGGCCTGAGAGGGAGCTTGCGATGGCCTCTGCTAGAGAGGGGTGCTGTGGGAGGGTGCGACAGGGGGGCCTGGACCTCTGGTCTCCCTCTCCAGCCACTCATTCATTGTCTTGGGCTGTCTGGGCCTGCTCTGCACACAGCCCCTTGTCCTGGTCACATCTGGGAGAAAGGGGTCCTTCGGGACCTTAGTCCTATTGGTATGTATCCTCCCTCAGCTAGTCAGAATGATATTGTTTCTTCCCTCCTCAGCTAGCCGGGACTGGCTGCTGCTGGAGTGTGTGGGTGAGGGTGGGAAGGAGCAGTAGACCATGAACCAGGGCCAAGCTGGACTCCACTCAGAGGACCCTGGGGTGGGTTCCTGTGGCCTGAGAGGGAGCTTGCGATGGCCTCTGCTAGAGAGGGGTGCTGTGGAGGGTGCGACAGGGGGGCCTGGACCTCTGGTCTCCCTCTCCAGCCACTCATACTTTGTCTTGGGCTGTCTGGGCCTGCTCTGCACAGAGCCCCTTGGCCTGGTCACGTCTGGGAGAAAGGGGTCCTTCGGGACCTTCAGTCCTATTGGTATGTATCCTCCCTTAGCTTGT
>NW_006284328.1:1098061-1098890 GCF_000327345.1 Myotis davidii | reverse complement strand
GCCGCCGCCGCTGCCGCCGCCGCCATTCGCAGGCGTCTGGTTGTTGTTGGGGTCAGTCGGGGCGGGGTTCTCAAAGTCCTGCTGGAGTTCCTGCAGGGAGACAGTCTGGAGGGAGGGGGTGGGAGATCAGCAAACTGAGCCAGACTTTGCTGCGGCTCAGGCAGGGCCAGGGAGCCTGCGGGTGAAGGACAGTCACTGTCCTTGATCCTGGTGAACACAAACCCCGAAATCCTCATGGGAAAGGCATCCCCCCAAACCCCCTTCCTTGGGCGGGGCCTGCAGCTTGGTCTCTCACAACCCAGGCAAAGTTGGAGGATCCTTCCAAGGGAGGCACCGAAGCCACTGCCTACTTTATTCTGGGAGGGCGCCCTTTGGGAATAACTGAGCTCTTTTTTTGCATTTTTCCCGTGCCGGCCTGTTTCTGCCTGTAACTCCCATGCCCATCTCCACCGTGCTGCTCTGGGTTGGCTGGGAACCCCAGGAAATTCACTGCTGCTCCCCCGGCCCCAGGGTGGTTCATAAGTCCATGGGTCATATCCTATCTTAGACAGAGAATGGGGGGACATGGGAGCTGGTCTCCCCTCACCCACGGATAAGAATGGTCAGTGGCCACCAAGCAATGTCCACAGAGACTTTTGTCTTTGCCTGGAAGGGTGCTGGGAGGAGGGGCACCAGGCTGCAAGATCCGAGAAGGCAGGAGAGAGCATGGCTGCCCCTGGCCTCAGCTCACCTTGGTTTTCATAAATAGAGACTTCCTCTGCTGTGTGGGCATCGCTCTCGCCCTCTCCTGCTTCTTGAGGTGTTTTTGCTTGGCCAGCAATACTTTCTG
>NW_006284328.1:1085113-1098005 GCF_000327345.1 Myotis davidii | reverse complement strand
GTCAGTAGCAGGCTTGACCTCTCGCTTCTTTGAAGGAGGCCCGTCCTTGGCTCCCAGCCCCCTTTCTTCCACCTTCGGGTCCCTCTCTGCCCAGCCTTTCTGGTCCCCAAAGGATTGAGACTTACCTTGGCAATGACTTTTTGCCTGAAGATCTCTGAGTTGGCAAAGTAGAGAGGAGAGCAGTAAGTGACGATCTTAATCCCCTGGATTTCCTGGACCTGTGACAGGGAGACTGAGTTCAGGTAGCGGAAATGTCCTTATTGACTTTTTATTTAAAAATTCCTCTTTTATTTGGGGGTGGGGGAGGGCAAAAGAGGAAATTCATAGGCTTGGATTACACACCCGATTGTAGGTCTTGGGATTCACATAAATGTCCATGTCCATGACCTGGGCCAAAGCATAGCCATTTCGACTGGGTGAAGAAGAAAAAAACGTAAGTGAATGCTAACCGCGAATGGGCCTGGAGGGATACGGGCTGGGGGCTGGGAGCTGGGGCAGGGGCAGGGCAGGGTCCCTTCTGTACCCCTGGGCTTGCTGTGTTTGTCCTTGGGCACTGGGGACACATGTCTGGTGGCTGAACTAGAACCAGAGGGATGACAGGCCCTTGACACAGCTCCTAGACTAGGGCTGAGTGGGAGAGAAGGGGTGGCGGTACACATGGTGACAAGCTTAAGTGGCCCTAACGGTTCTTCCTGGTCTTGAGTTCTCAAAAGGAGAAGGCAGGGTTTCCCTAACATTTAGCATCCTTCTTACCCTGGCCTGGACACCCTGGAATGTTCTATTTAATCTTTTTATAGGAAGGACACGGCATCTGTCCTCTGGGCTCATATTCCCCTGGGTAGGGTCCCATGTGATCTGGTGTCTGGCAGGTCCTTTGGAAGGACACTGAGTCTTACCCACCTGCTCTTCCCCTACTTTCTCCAGCCCCCAGCCCTCCAAGACCGCGATGGCTTCCTCTGGGGTTTCCAGGATATGGGAAGTCAGGCAGCCCAGCCTGTGCCCATAGTCCTGCCTGGGTTGGGCTCTCCTCAGGCCCAGCAGCAGCTCCTGTGCCAGGCCCAGAAGGCAGCAGGGTTTGGTGGACTGGGCCAGGGCTCAGCATGGGAGCCCTTGGCAGGCTGGCTCGGGTCCTCCCTTCAACCCCCGTGGTGTCTTGGGGAGGGGCTGTTACTTACAACTGGGTCTGGAAGACCACAACCAGGACGGAGAAGGCGACACCCACTGCCACACCGTAAGGCAGGCTCAAGAAGAAGGAGGAGAGGAAGCTCACCACCCAGACACACTGTGAGGAAAGAGATATGAAAGCAGACCTGGGAAGAAAACTGCCTCTTTCAGGAAGTCTTCCTGGATTTGCCGAGGTCATTCTCTGCCAGCACAACCCAGAGCCACCCTTCCACTTTCATGACAGTTTTGCACTGTTTTATGTTTTGGTTACATTTGTCCCTTTCCCTCAGATTGAGTGTGACCCCCTGGTCTTGTCTTGTTTTTAATAGACAAGCCCAGCACACCCAGGTCTTTGAGGGCATAATGATCAGAGCAAGAGTCCTGGGTCGGTCCTGAGTTCCAAGTTCCGTTCTCCTACTTCTAGCTATGTGAGCCTGAGATGCCTAATCCACAAAGGGGGGACAATAGTACCTGCTTCATGAACGGATTACCGAGTTAAGAAACATAGAGGTTCCAGCCTAGAGATGGGCACCCACTGGGTGACCAATAGGCATGAGTACCCTTTCTCCACCTCCCAGTAGCTGTGAATGCCCAACACGGGCTTAGAGAGGCTTCCTGGCCTGATGGCCTGGGGGCCTGGTGGGTGACAGGCAGAATTGGATTCAGTTTTGATTGTTGGCCCCTATGCTCCGTTAGAGTCCCCCAAATAGCTCAAAAGAAAATAAGTCTACCCAATTTCATAGAGAATTGTGAGGAACAGATGGGAACCCAAAGCACTATGAATAGTCAGGATTAATTGCCATAGCCAGGGATTGCTGGGATGGAGTAAAAGCAAATCCATGGGCTGGGAATTGGGACATCAATTCTCTCCTTTCCTCACCACTCACTCACTCACTCACTCACCTGTCTACTACGGGAGCCAGGTGGATCACTCACTTCTCTGGCTCCCACAGGAGACAGCCCAGCCCAGAGGTTTGGAGCCCAGCACGGCATAGCCAGGGATTGCTGGGATGGAGTAAAAGCAAATCCGTGGGGTGGGAATTGGGACATCAATTCTCTCCTTTCCTCACCACTCACTCACTCACTCACTCACTCACTCACTCACCCCTACTACGGGAGCCAGGTGGATCACTCACTTCTCTGGCTCCCACAGGAGACAGCCCAACCCAGAGGTTTGGAGTCCAGCACTCGGAGTTCCAATCCTGACTCCACCACTTACTACCTCTGTGGCCTTTGACGAGTTACTTAACCTCTCTGAGCCTTGGTTTCATCACCTCAGAAGGAGATTAGTAAGTTCTCTCTCGTAGGTTACGGTGGGGCTTAAGTGGGGATAACACAGTGTCGCCAATACGTGGTAGCCTCCTTCCTACTGTCCGGTGGAGAACATGACTAACTATAACGTAAGTCAGGTTTGTAGAGTCCTATGGTTACACGGTGCTTTTCCACCGTGATCTCATTTAATCTTCAGAACCAGTGTGTGATGCGGGCTTGACTGTCACCCCCACACGGATGAGGAAACAGAACTCCAGAGAAGTCTGGTAACTTGCTTAAAGCCCTGCTCTGCTGGCTTTATGTTCTAGGGTTTTTGTTTTTTTTAAAAAAAAATAATTTCTTTTGCTTTTTTTTGAACCACAAATCAAAAAAATAATAATAGCTAAGTTTTATTGAGTACAGATACAATAGTGCTTTGGGTTCCCATCTGTTCCCAGTGGTCAGCAAACTCATTAGTCAACAGAGCCAAATATCAACAGTACAATGATTGAAATTTCTTTTGAGAGCCAAATTTTTTAAACTTAAACTATATAGGTAGGTACATTGTTATTAACTTAATTAGGGCTCTCCTAAGGCTTAGGAAGAGCCACACTCAAAGGGCCAAAGAGCCGCATGTGGCTTGTGAGCCACAATTTGCCGACCACGGGTTTGGACAATGTGCCCCCTTCTTGTATTGTCTAATTTCTTCCCCCTAAGCAACCCTGGGACGGGGAGAGTATAAAATACCCATTTCACAGACGAGGAAGCTGAGACGCAGAGAGGTTAAGAGACTTGCTATTGACTACAGAGCCTGTGAACGTCTGAGTTAGGATTTGAGCACAGGGTGTCCCTCTAAAACCTGAGTTCGTAGCACCTGGCGATGCCAGTTACGGAGCAGCTCACGAGAGGGATCATTCACAGGAGAAGGGACAGGGCTGTGAGGCTGGAGAAGGGGACAGGACTCAGACAGGTAACAGAGGCCACCCAGTACCTACACAGTCTAGCTTGCTTTTCCTCCACAGGTAGTAGGGGTCGGCGAGTTGCTTGAGGGAGTTCTTGAGGTTGACAGCTATCAGGGCTCCCAGCACAGCCTAGGGAAGCAGAACATGGTTCCTGTCACTGGGGTGTCCCCTTCTTCCTGCCCTTCCTACAAACACACCTGACCCTGGAGCCTGGCAGGGCAGAGCTGGAGTTCAGAACACACAGAACCCCCAAATCTCAGCACTCAGGTTTAGGATTGGAGAGCACAGGAGCTAGAGGCAGGGGCCCCATCCCGGCCCCCCTTCCCCTCTTCTCTCATACCCATGGCCCATGCCAGTGATGGTGAACCTATGACATGTGTGTCAGAGGTGACACGCGAACTCATTTTTTTGGTTGATTTTTCTTTGTTAAATGGCACTTAAATATATAACATAAATATCAAAAATAGAAGTCTTTGTTTTATTATGGTTGCAAATATCAAATTTCTATATGTGACACGGCACCAAAGTTAGGGTTTTTCGAAATGCTGACACGCCGAGCTCAAAAGGTTCGCCATCACTGGCCCATGCCTAGAGCCTTCCTACGCTGGGGCTCATGGGTACTTGTCAACAGACTAGGGACTCAATCCTGAGGTCTGGAGGCTGGAGTCTGGGACCAGCCCTGAACTTGTGAGCTGTACCACATCACGGAGACTCTCTCAGCCTCAGTTTCCCTCACCTGTACACTGGGGAGAGTAAACAAGTGTTGTCTACGGCACAGGTTGCGATTAGGCCAAAGTGCGACAATGACAGCACTTTATAATTTGCCGCATGGCCCTGAGGGGCTGCTCTGACTGGAGTCTTTGACTGGCCTCTGCTCTCCTGCTGGGCTCTTACCTTGGGGAGAGGGTACAGATAGGACCCCAGGACCAGCATGGTGATCATCACCACCAGAGACACACACAGGCTTGCCACCTATTCAGAGAAAGAGTTGGGAATAGGGAGCATTGCTTCCGATTTGTTTCCCACAGATGCCTTGGGTGGAGTGGGGACTAGGGAAGGGGGAGAAAGGCGGGAGAAGCAGCTGGCCCGGCTTGCAGGTTTCTGGGGTTCTCTAGGGCAACTGTTCGGTTCCCCATCCTCCTCCCCTGGCACAGCGCTCACCTGGGATTTTCCTCCAGCTCCATCCACAGCCAGAGTGACGGAGAGAGCACAGCAAATGACGTGGATTTTAAAGAAGGAGCCAAAGAAGTTGCTGCAGCCCAGGGCAATCATCTCCTGCGGGACAAGGGCAGGATTAGGCGCTGGAGGTGCGGGCGTGGGGTGGCAGGGTGCGGGCCACACCGAGTCGGCCACGCAAGCTGGATCTTGGGCCTCAGACATGGCCTACTACTATAAAGCCATACACACCCAATGAAGCAGAGGTCAGCTCTTGGGGTCATCCCTTTTCCCCACTGGCAGGCAGCTTCCCTCACCTCGGTCCAGAGCCCCAAGGTATCTTTTGCCAGGGCTCTGTGGGCCCCGGCCCGTCCTGTTCAGTCCTACTGGGGGTAGCAGGACCTACCTGGTTAGAATCCACGTCATAGCCGTGCTTGCTAGCCAGGGTCCGACCCATAGCCAGGTTGATGACGTAGCCCACGATGGCCAGGGAGAAGGCTGTTCCAACCATGTCCTTCCACTGTGAAACCACAGGCAACACAGGAGTAGGGAACCTGCCAAGGAGCCAGAGGGGAGGCAGGGCCCAAGGGTGTGAGGAGAGGGAGGGCACCAAGTCCTTCAGCAACTCACAGGGAGCAGCAGGGCCCCGCTGTGTGCCAGGGTCTCACACGGTCACCCTTTCAGTCTGAGTCCTCAGTACAACGCTCTAGGGCCCTCACTCCCGTTGACAAAGTAGGAATCCGGGGCTTAGAGGACCTGGCTTGTCCAAGGTCTCAGAGGCAGTACTTGGCAGGGCCTCGTTTGTTCACACCCAGATTCTGGACTCTTTACTCTCACCAGCCCCCCGTGTCGTGAGCGTCCCCCACCCCACCTGCGGCAGCTCTGCAGCCCAGCACCGAATGGCCCCTCCCAGGGCCCAGCTGGCTGCCCGGCACAGAGTGGATGCTTAATGAATTTGGTTCGTCCCAGTAGCTTCCTGTCCACATGGATAAAAGGAGCCGATGCATTAGAACAGGGTGAAGGGCCAGATAAGGGCTGATCAGAGAGGCCTTGCTTTAAGAGCCCCATTGAATGAGACTTCCGGAGTGAGTGTGCCAGTTCCGACTCGCCGTTCATAAAACAGCCAGCCCTGGCCCCTGGTGTGGCTCTTCTCCACAATAAGTAATAGTCGCGACCCATTGCTGGGCAGTGTCATAGGGCTTAGGACGCATCTCATAGAGTTCGTCTCAGCTCGGCCTCTGAGCTCAGGCCTTGGTGGGGAGTGCCGTGGGGTTGGCGTCAGGATTTCCAGCCCCTGGACTCACCCATGTTGGATCTCCCCCACGATCTGCATGTGATACTTTTGGGGCATCTTACAGCCCCCGGAGATAGCTGTGGCCACCACCACCTGCAAACCCCAAAGTGGAGAATGGGGGTTGGTTTGAAGTTGGGGTCAGTGCAAGCATTTCTCTCAAGCCTCCCCTTTCTCTGGGGAACCCGAATCTCACTTGCCTGCCTCTGAGGGGAAGACCCCAAGGAACAGGAAGAGTGGGGCCATATTCAGGGGGGACGGAAGGGATTCACCTCTGACTTCTTGCTCTACTGGCTGACAGTGGAGGGGGTGAGGCGGGGTAAGGGCGCCCTGGCCCTGGCTGGAACTGGTATCTCTTCTCATAGCCTCTCTGACCAGGCCCTCCACACCCAGCCCCGGGTGCGGTCTTACCACAATCATCTCTGTAGGGATGGGGAAGCGGATCTTGTGCATGTAGCGAGCGTTGAGCTCCTTCACCAGCACCAGGAAGGCACCACTAATGAGGGCGAAGATGAGCGAGGCGATGTTGGTGTGGGGGAGGTTTTTGCAAATGTCAATGAAGGTCTGGTGGAGAGAGCATCATGCCTATGGGCTCCCACTGCTTCTTCCCCCACCACCCCCACCACCGGATGGCTGACCCCGTGCAGGGGTATCGTCAGTGCTCATGGAGGCACCAAAAAAGAATCCAGACCCTGATCAGGAACACGACGCCACTTCCCACCACCCTCTCCCAAAGGGCCCGTCAGGAGCTCGTGCTGGGACCCGAATGTTGATTCCCTTTCTCATCCTCTAGAAAGAGTTCAAGTTAAAGGAGGAGGGAAAAAACTAGACCTCAGGAAGGACTTCCCAGCCAGTGCAACAGGGAACTTATTAGGACTGTACCTCTCCGTTTCTGCAGGGATTAACCACAGGGGACCTCTTGGAGCCCTCAAGGTCATGGGTTTGACCCTCCCTCCCAATATGAGAACCCCCTCAGCATCCTCTCCTAACACCGGGTCAGGGTCAGCCGGCTCTTGCTCAAGAGCATCTCATGATGAGAAGCTCGTAACAACAGTGACCTTGGCTGTTGTAATGAGCCCCTCCCCATTTGCAGGGCCCTATCCTAGACTCACAAAGACGATGGAGCCTGGGCCTGTGTAGGACGGGATGGTCAGTCCAAAGATGTACTTGAGCACCGAGATCAGGATCTGCAGGCCGGCAGCCGTCATGAAGCCCCGGATGAAGGACTCGGAGAGGTAGATGGCCACAAAGCCAAACTGCACGAAGCCCAGGCCCATCTGAGGGGGGAATGACCAAGAGGGTCAGCAGCTCCCACACTTGCCTGATCCAAACCCAGGGCTGGAGTTCTGTGCAGCTCTGGGCAGCAGCAGCTCTAGGGAAATGAGTCCTTCGTGACTTGGTCTTCCTTTGTAACGTGCCAGCAGAATTTTGGTCCCTTAAGGACACTGGCCTCTTTGTCACTCCACCTGTCTGTCTTCAGTTTCCTCATCTGTGAATGAAACTGGCCCTCCCTCGGTGTTTCCTCTGTTAGTGGATGACACTGCCATCCACCCAGTTGGCCAAACAATACCTTGGGAGTCATCCCTCCCTCACCTCCCACGTCCCATCTGTAACCAGAGCCCAGTTAATTTTGCTCCTGGCAAAATGTGCCTCACGTCCACTCCTGTCTCCACGGCTTTCTCCATGACCACCCCTGGCCTAGGCCCTCGGCACCCTTGCCTGGCTGTCTGTATGGTCCCCAACAGGATTGATTCTAACCCACCTCCCACCCCTCATCTTCTCCGTAGCCCAAATGATCCTTCAACTGCCAATCAGATCTAAAGCCACAGCCTAGGGGACAGACCTCAAACATCATTGTCTGGTCCATGCCTACCTTTCTAGCCTCTTCTCTGGCCCGTCCCCAAAGGCCCCCTGCCTTCCAGACCCGCTACACTCCTTGCCTTGCCATTCCTGGTGAGTTCACCCTCTCTGAGGCCTCAGTGCTTGGGGGCACTTTTTCTCTGCCTGGACCATCCTTCCGGGCCTTATTCATTTGCTTACTGGTCACTTCTAGTCATCCTTTAAGACCCAGGTCACCTCTTCTCTTTGAGGAGAGGCGTTCCCTGACTCTTTTTGGTGTTCCCGCAGCTGTCTGTACATAGCTCTATTATGCTGCTTATCTCACTGCCTACAAACTTATCTGTTGACATGGCCATTTCCTCTGCTGGGCTGGGAGCTTCTGGAAAACGTGCCCCTTTCTTACTTATCTTTTATCCCCAGGGCCGAGCCCAGTTCCTGGCACAGTGAAATAACTAAGAAACATTAACTAAATGAATGAATGAACGAGAGGTGCCCTCTGAGTCTGCTTCCTGCGCTTGCATTCTGTCAGGCTGTGTTTTCCTTCACAAAACCCAGCAGAGTCCTTAGCGTGTGTCGAAAAAGTAATGTATGCAGGCGATGCTGTGGCTGGAGCAGTGGAGGCTGGTGGGGGATAAGAGAAGTCAGGAGGCAGGAGGACGGAGCTGGCAGAGAGCCAGGCTCTGCACAGGGAGTGGAGAGAAGCTGCGAGTGTCTGAGAGACTCCAAACGCAGGAGAGTTTTATCAGGTGTGGAAGCCGGCCGTAAGGACTTGCTGGAGGGAGGGGAGGTGATATCTGGCTTTTCAAGGTCTTTGGGGGCCCTGAGAATGGGGAAGACGGAAGAGGTAGAGCCCTAGACCAGCTTTAACGTCAAAGCTGGGTCTGAGTCAGGGGCAGGGTGGTCTGATGGCCTCCTGGCGGGGGCCCTGCAGGGATTTGGCCGTCCCCTCACCTGGATGATGGCAGTCAGGCAGGCCAGCGTTGCTGACACATGCAGCCTCTCGGCCTCCATGGCCGCAGTGTCCACGTAGGTCTGGTTGGTAGCATTGTTGAAGACCCGGAATTTTGACTCTGGGGCCAGCTGCAGACAGATGTTACCCACCAGGATACTGATAACAGCAAAGGTACCTGTGGTGCCCCACCCAGCCAGCAAAAGTCAGAGGTTTGGATCAAACCCATGGAAACCATCAAGGGGCCCAGGATTGCTCCCTGATCCCCAAGGGGATGGAGCCCCAGGGCTCCCAGGCTGCTCTCCAGCATAGCACCACGCATATCTGACCATGATCTACTGTTTCATCTCAGCTGTTAATGTTATTTTACTGGCCACCTGAGGAATTGAGCTTGGAGATTGTCCTTTCTCTGTCTCACTTAGCACCAGAGAACTCCCAATGTCCCCCTCAGTGGCCTGCTGGGACCAGCCTGGGGTTAGAAGGTAATTTCTCACAGCTGTTTAGCACTTCATGGCACACGGTTTATCTTGTTGTACCAACTCTTCCCCCAATTCCAGGGAGGAAGGCAGAACAGGTAATGCTGACTGAGCTCACAGAAGCTAAGTGTTGTCTCCAAGGTCCCGGAGGACCTGGGACGGACACAGTGATGGTCCCTTGAGAACCAACCGGCACCAGCTAGAGGAGTATGTAGGTGGAAAACCACCCGAACCCCTTTTCATACCACCCGTCTTCCTGCCTGCTGGGAGGGGAGAGGTCTTACCTGGCACCATCTGGTGTATGCCCCCCAGGAAGAAGTAGGTCAGGAGGGGGAAGAAGGAGGAGTAGAGACCGTTGACTGCAGGAAGGTTGGCTAGGAGAGCAAACGCCATGCCTACAGAGGACGAGAGAGTGAAGGCTCAGGGCGCACAGGGAGCAGCCCAAACACCACGGTTTTGATCTTGGCCGGGGAACATCTGGAGGGAAAACGGGCAGATTTCCAGTCAGCACTGCTCCGGCTTGGGCGCTCGAAGTTGGGGAGGGATTACAATATCCTGTTGCTGCTCATCATTCATTTAAAATTCATTCAAAATGCAATGAGCACGCATACTGTACAGTCTGCCAGACACTGAGAAGGAAAAGCAGGGACTTCCTCTTGAGAACCATCAGCACGCCCTGTGCATGGGCTGGAGGTCTTCTGACTGATGCCGCCTGCTCGGAAGTCTACAAGACTTGGCTTAAAGGCGGGGATTTCTTGGTGGCTTAACCTTCTGAGGTGTCAAGTCCAGGCCCCTCTCAATTGGCCTTTCTCCAGGGAAGGCTTCTCTGAGCTCCTGGCCGATGGAACACAGGCCTGGGCCCCCTTATCTGGGCTTCTTAGCTCCATGAGTGCCCCGTGTTTAATGACTTGCTTTTCATCTCCCGCGCCCACAAAACAGCAAACCCACAATGGTGAGAAGTCTGGCTCTCTTGTCATTTCTGTATACCTTGTGCACCTTGGGGCGCTCCGTAAGTATATGTTGAATAAATGAGTGAGTGAATAAGTGAAAGGGTGAGCTGGTATTGAAACTCAGTCTGGCTCAGCCGGCGTGGCTCAGTGGTTGAGTGTCTACCTATGAAGTAGGAGGTCACGGGTTCAATTCCTGGTCAGGGCTCATGCCCAGGTTTTGGGCTTGATCCCCAGTAGGGGGCATTCAGGAGGCAGCCAATCAATGATTCTCTCTCATCATTGATGTTTCTGTCTCTCTCTCCCTCTCCCTTCCTCTCTGAAATAAAAATAAATAAATAAATAAATAAATGTCCTAGCTGGTTTGGCTCAGTGGATAGAGTGTCGGCTTGCAGACTGAGGGTCCCAGGTTTGATTCCAATCAAGACCACATGCCCGGGCTGTGGGCTCCATCCCCAGTGGGGGGCATGCAGGAGGCAGTCGATCAATGATTCTCTTTCACTGATGTTTCTATCACTCTCTCTCTCTCCCTTCCTCTCTGAAATCATTAAAAATATATTCAAGAAAAAAAAGAAACAGTATGCCCAAGTGTATTTACAATAAACTATCGAGGCAGACTAAGTATTTACAGTTGTATGCATGGAAAAATAATACAATAAGTAATAAGTAATAATACAAGAATAAACTCTGTGTTTTGTGTACTCAGAACTGTAACCCTACTTTTGCCCCACCTTGTATTGTTAAACACATTTTACAGATTTAGACTCACCATTATCTTTCTACTAGTGAATGCCATATGTTTGCTTGCCAAAAGCTCTAGTTACCAGATTGTTTGCAAGGGGATCTGAGTAAGGATCCTTTTCTTCCCCTCAAGGATTCTTAGTAAAAAGAAGGGGAAGGTTACAGGCTTGTTGCTAAACCTTTCTCCTATAAAAAGTGACTGTGTTCTCACTGTAAAAATTCAAACAGCACAGAAAAGGGGGGAAAAAAGAAAAAGAAAGAAACTCAGTCTGAGTAGGGGCTGCTGCCATCTTTCTTAGAACTTCTCCAAGAGGAAGGCCCCATTGTCCCTGCAGGGTGTGCCCCGTGGACCCAGCATCCTTCATGTGTGATGACTCCAACACCAAGTGTGTCCCCCTGTTAACTCCTCTGGGAGGGAAGAATGGGAGCTGTTCATTGATTGGTGAGCGCAGGGCGGGAGAGCTGATCCCTGCCCTGTTTGTTGAACACGTCCAGGCCCTTTCATAGAAACTCAGGAGCGGTAGGAACAAGGGCCTGCACACTGGAGGGTGACAGCTGGGGGATTGATGACTAGAAGAGGGTGGGAGGCATTTGCTTTGCTTTTCCCAGTTGAGGGAACTCAGATATCCAGGGCCCAGCTGGTGACTCACTGGCCCGCTCTGATTAGGCCTCCTTTCTTGCTCTTTGCGGCTGTTTACCAATAGTTCCCCTGACACCGGGTCCCCTGGATTTCACCCAAGACTGAAATACACACAGAAAATGCTTTGCACCCTGTATAGTCTGTGCAGATTTTCTATCTGAACCAACACTCGATGGAAAAGCACCACCACCCACATCTGACTCCCTTGTCCCCTTTGGGGCAGGTGGGCGCTTCTCCCATCCCTGGGATGGTGGATGGGAGTTAGACTGGTGGCAAATAGCTTAATGCATCTCTAAAGCCTTGTCCTAAGAGAGAACCAGCCCTGCAGGAACTCTCTCAGGTTTGTGTGTGGCTGGGAAAACTGGACGAGAAACAACTCACTTGAAGGTTCATTCCTGCCCAGCCTTCCCTGCCCAGCCTTACTTGCAAGCCTGCCATGTGTTGAGCAAAACAATCTGAAACTCGAGAAAAGAGCTAGAAAGTGATGCCAAACACCTATACAGAGGCTCCAGAAGGCAAGAAGGAAGTGGGCAGAGGGATTAGCTTTCTTGACATTCATTCATTCATTCATTCATTCATTCAACAAATATTTATCGGAGCACCTTCTGAGTGCCAGGCACTGTTCAAGGCTCTCATGCCAGCCTCATGGGAATTCTTAGTTCCCTACATCCCTTCATAGTTTTCATCATCTGAAACTTTTAGGACAACAGTAGATACCCTCATCCCTCCAGTGCAGAAACAATCCAAACTTAAATTCTTTGGGCACCAAGGAGGGCAGAGCCCACCTGCCCGAGGATCACAGCTGTGGGTACAGAGCCTGAACACGAGGCCCCCAAGGCCGTGGCTGTAACTGGGCAGAGATGGAGCCTCTTAGGAGAGGTAGGGTTGGGCCCGGGCTTTTGGTGAAAACTGAAGTGGGTGATTCCCCTGCTCTGAACCAGTTCCACCTGCATCTCCACTTCAGCCATTGCCAGTGACCTCAATCCAGGTAACTGAATCAGCTGTTTCCCCTAGGGAGTGGGGAAGAGTAAGCCATTCTACAGCGAGGCCTGAGAGGGGCCTGAGCGCGGCCTGCCAGAAGTCTGGGAAGGGGGAAGGTGGAGCTGTGGCCTCAGGCTTCTGGAGTGTGGGTGTAGGTCACCCCCTTAGAGGCCAAGCTTCACTACCCACTGCCCCAGTTCCAGGGACCTGAGACCAGAAATGGCCCAGAGGCTGGAGGGACCACATCCTGGTAGGTACCCTTTAGGGGCCACCTTGGGGCATTCTCTGGACCAGGAGAAGGAAGGACCATCTAGGAGG
This sequence comes from Myotis davidii, assembly GCF_000327345.1. Classification (NCBI taxonomy): domain Eukaryota; kingdom Metazoa; phylum Chordata; class Mammalia; order Chiroptera; family Vespertilionidae; genus Myotis; species Myotis davidii. The sequence continues at coordinate 1,085,291 of NW_006284328.1, read as the reverse complement.
GAAAGGGGATCAAGAGCATGGAGTGCTGGTGGCTTCAGATTTTTATTAACAAGGAGGGGATGGGACATTGCGGCAAGGGCTCTGATGCCCCCACCCCATGCTGTAGCGTGCCCATCTCTAGCTCCCTTAAGAACTCAAGAAATATTTGAGTGGGCTGAGAAGATGGCAACATCATGCA
>NW_006284328.1:1082701-1085079 GCF_000327345.1 Myotis davidii | reverse complement strand
CTGCTGAAGCTGGGGGGGGAGGAGGTCTTTGCTCCTACTCCCCATCCTCCCTGGGAGTCTCAGGACAGTTGAAATGATAGGATCTCCCATTCAGGGTTCCACACCAGCCCTCCCAGGGCTTCCCCGAGCTCCGTGTGAGGGATGCTGGTGCGAGAGCCTCGCCTGGTGCAGGAGAGACTTTGGCGGGGAGCAGAGGAGAGGAGTCTGGGCTCTGGGTCACATTACCTGAAAGCGTAGCGAAGTTTCTCTCCCAGTGGGTACTTCCGGTCCTTCTTCTCGAACTCATGATCGAAGAGGGCGAGAGAGTATGCAGCTCTGTCCACCACGTAGCGGGGCCTGGGCTGGCTCATGTCTGGGGCATTTACAGGCTCTGGGAGAAGCAGACAAGGGGAGGATGAGGGACATCCCTCCTCAGCGCCAGCTTGGGCCCTCTCTCTCCAGTCCTTGCTGCAGCCGTTTTATGCTGGGCTTCCCCGCCCCCCTCCAGAAGGTGCCTCCCTTCCTTCTTTCAAGTCCTTCCACGAGACTCACTTCTTCTGGTGGCCTTCCTTCCCGGGCACTGATGATGCACACACTCGCCCTGGCTGTTTTGCTTGGCGCCCAGCACATGGCTGGCACACTGCACCTGTGACATCACCGTCACCCCCGCCGAACACCACGCAGAAAAAAGGTGGGAGTGGGAGGGCAGGAGTCCCAGCTGTGATTCAGCATATTCATTCGACCCCTTGCCTTCCCCCCAAGGCCCCTGATGCCTCCACAAGCCCCGCCCCAAGCATCAGTTTCCCCGGGCAGAACGGCTAATACCATTCAGCCAGACAGCTTGGAAGGAATAGAGAGAACAGCCTGCCTAGAGGCCGGGGGATGGGCACAATGACCTCAAGGAGGCCCCTTCTGGAAGGAGACACCTAGGACTTCACCAACAGGTTTCCCTGGGGATGAAGGACAATGTCGTGTTTGGGGAAATTGGGATGGACTGTGCTGCTGGCTCTCCCACACACGCTTCCTGTACCTAACCTTTCCCCCACCCTTGTGTACTGCTGTTTCTCTCCTCCTCGAGTTTTGCGCAACCTTGCTGGTGTTGCAGGAGCCCAGCCGGCAGAGCTGAGTGCCGGGCCCTGCAGGTCCAGAGGAGCTTCCTGTGGGAGCCTCCCCGTCCCTCCTCCAACCACTAGTCTCCCCTCCTGTCCCCTGTCCTCCAGAGCTGGGAGAAGCCGCCTGGAGGGCCCTGGAGGAAGCAGGAGGGAGAGGAAAGCCAGGGGGCAGGCTTAGAGGGAGGGTTGAATTCTGGGAGGTGGGGTGCGAGGGGTGGCTGTGGCCAGTTTGGCAAAAGATTTGAGATGGAGTTGAAGGTGAAAAACCACTTGGGGCTAGGGAGGTCCCCTGACTTCCTAGGGGAGAACCTGGGTGTATGGGAAGTTATCAAAGGGGAGCAGTTGATACCTTTTGTGGAAAAGAAGGGTGGGGGGGGTGGGGAAGAGAGATGGGATGTGCATTAACTAGGGTCTAGAAACCTGGGTTCTAGTCTGGCTTTACTGGTGGGTGGAAGGGGCAGCATTACCTCTGAACCTCAGGTTCCTTGTCAGGGAAATGGGGGTAACAGGCCTCTCACGGGGTTGTTGTGAGGCACAAATGAGGTAACGGACAAGAAAGGGTGTGTAATATGCAAAGAAGCCTGCAAATGTGAGTTGTTATTATGATAACACTAGAGGCCCGGCGCACAAAAATTTGTGCACTTGGAGGGGAGGGGGGTCCCTCAGCCCAGCCTGTGCCCTCTTGCAGTCTGGGACCCCTCGGGAGATAACGACCTGCTGGCTTAGGCCTGCTACCGGGTGGCAGAGGGCAGGCCCAATCCCTAGGTGCAGCCCCTGGTCGGGCTCAGAGCAGGGCCAATTGGGGAATTGGGGCGCCGCCCCCTGTCATGCACAGAGCAGGGCAGATTGGGAGGTTGCGATGCCACCCTCAGTCACAGTCAGGGTAGGGCCGATTGGGGGATTGGGGTGTTGTCCCCTGTCACACTCAAGACAGGGTCGATGGGGAGATTTGGGCGCCACCCCCTGAAACCCACAGAGCAGGGTGAATAAGGGGGTTGAGGCACTCCCCCCATCATAATCAGGGCAGGGCCAATGGGGAGGTTGCGGCTCCACCCTGTCACACACAGAGCAGGGCCCGTCGGGGCGTTGGGGCACCTCACACTGTCACACACAGAGCAGGGCCGATCAGAGGGTTGGGGAGCTCCCCCCCCCGTCATGCTCAGAGCAGGGCCCATCAGGGATTTGGGGTGCCACCCCCTGTCATGCACAGAGCAGGGTCCATTAGGGAGTTGGGGAGCTTCCCCCTGTCATGCACAGAGCAGGGCCCATCGGGGGTTGTGGAGCTCC
>NW_006284328.1:1068769-1082517 GCF_000327345.1 Myotis davidii | reverse complement strand
GAAAGAAGGTTTCTGGGTTTTGTTTAACTTCTATATTTGTTAAAATGTTTCTTAAACTGCAGGCTCAGAGACCTGCAAGGCAGGCAGGGAACATTGGTTTCCTCTGTCACTGAAGCAAGCAAGCCTCATGTTAGTTTCAAGCTGCCTGGCTGCCGGCTACCATCTTCGCTGGCAGTTAATTTGCATATCTCGCTGATTAGCCAATGGGAAGGGTAGTGGTCGTACGCCAATTACCATGTTTCTCTTTTATTAGATAGGATTGTGCCCAAATCAACAAAGGTTGAGCTGGTGCATTCCATCCGTTTGGTTGTGGGACCCGAGGTCCACCAGCAGCCTTCGGCCTGGGCTGGAAATCCGGCAAAGCCCCACGGATGGTGCCTGGCTGGGAGGAAAGTGGGTTGAACCTGCCCACAGCGCCAGTGCCCAGCCCCTTGCCTGGTGCTTAGTATATATGCAACAGATGCTTGTTGAGTGAATCAATAAATGGTGTTTTGGAGAAGGCATGGGCAGGACTGAGCAAGAGCCAAGGCACGTGAGACATCCTGGTGGGAGAAATGAGAGGCCCAGTGGCATAAGGAAAACAGCACAAGTTTTAGAGCCCAATAACCTGGGTTCCAAGATTCGGTTTCTGCATCTGTAAGTGGGGGTACCAACAGTCCAGGTGGTTGTGGTGGAGAGCGCGTGTGCGAAGTGGCTGGCCTGCCAGGGCACCCCGTAAAGGTAACAGGAATGGCTACCAGGATTACGATGGAGGGGGCTTCCTTCCTCTTAGGACAGACAGTTCAGGGACTTCCAGACCCGCCCCTCCAGGAAGGCAGGGTGGCCTCGCTCCCTACCCTCTCCGGAGGCGGGAAGGGTCTAGCTTTCCAGGTGGTTTGCCTGGAGGGCCCTTTGGGTGCAATGAGTGGGGAACAGGACCCTCAGGAGGAGCCCACGGCTCCAGCCTGGCTCCAGCCTGGTTGAGGGAGGTCTCTTCCAGGCCACTGAAGACCACTTGCCAAAGAATCGCCAATATTTTCAAAGGGGCCTGACCCGGAAGAGGGGATCTCCTTGGAAGAGGGGGTGATGGGAGATCTTGATTCCATGCCAAGGGGCAGGCAGTGATCCGGAAGCCCCTTTCCCGCCAGCTTCCAAGGCTCTAAGTTCTAGTAGTGCATTGTGGGGAGGGAGTTGTTACCATCTGATCCTACTGAACCCTACGAACACAGGCCCCCCCCTGACTGGCCCTGTTTCCCCATTTCTTCAGTGGTTCCTTTCTCCCTGTCAGTCAGGCCTCTCCCCTACACTTGTCCCTGCCCTTCCCTTACCCGGGCCTCGGCCTCCACACAGTTGTGCATCAGCCCCATTACTGTTCCTCCCAGGCCTCACCCCCGCAGGTCTTATCTCACACCTGGTGATGGCAATCGCCTGATAACTGATCGCTGGTCTCCAGACTACGCCCCCAGCTCAGAAACCCCCGGCTTCTTTCTTCCTTTCCAGGAGGATCAAGCCCAAGCTTCTTATTGTTAGCATGTTTGTCCTTTATGCGGCCGTGTTTTGGTGAACTGGGTACATTTGTTGGCCGTGTCCCGCAGCACCGTCCAGTCCGCCCAGCAAGCATGGCTCATTTTTACCTCGGGGAGGGACCCTGACTCCTCCTTCCTTTCTGGACCTGCCCATCCTTTAGACCTGCTTAGGTTCCTCCCCTCCCCTCCCATGCCTCTCCTCCTCCCTCCTCCTGCTTCCTCTTCTATGAAGCTTTCCTGAGTCCCTGCCCTGGGATCTCTTTCTCCCCGGATCTCCTTGGTTTGGGCCTCGCCAGGCTGTGCAGTGTTGGCTCGGGCCGCTCCAGGCTGCCCTTCCAGGAAGGGCCGGAGGAAGTCCTTCTGGGAGCTCAGGTGGGGGGCTCAGGGCTTTTTCTGACGCTGTGGGCACCCTTCCTGCAGATGGGCCGGATGCTCGGGCAGGAAAAGCCCCCTGCTTTACTGGAACGCAAGCCTGTCTCCTTCCCCTATTTCTCTGCCCATCTCATTCCAGGAATAGGGTGTTGAAGAAAGAGGCTCCGGTACTTTCTCAATCCCCAGTTGTACCACACACAAAAGAAGACCCAGCAGCCGGCTGGCCTAGAGAGTTCTGTCTAGAGGAGAACTTGAGGGCTAGACTAGCCCCATCCTCTCATTCTGCGGCTGAAGAAACCGAGTCTTAGGAAGAGGGGGGCGGTGTGGGACTTTGGACCAGGCCTCAGGCTCCAGCTCAGGTCCCTGCTGAAAGGCCCAGCCCTCCCAGAGGTGACCCTGCTCTTGCTCCCTGGGGCTGGCCCCCAAGTGGCAGCCAGAGTGACCTTCCATCTCAGCTGACAGGAGAGGGTCTTGCTCTTCTCGAGGGCTCTGCCGGGGGATCGGAGTCCTCTCCTGGCCCCTGGGTTCCCAGGACCATGACAGGCAGAGTGGCTCCACTCCAGCTCCTGGTGAGGAGGTGCCCTGGTCATACTTCCTAATTCCAAGAGTCAGGGTTGGGGTGGGGTGGGGCTTAGGATGGGAGGTTACTTCATCGGAGCCAGTCCTTCAGGCCTGGGAGGAAAGGGGGATGGGAGAAGCAGACAGGGTGAGCCAGCAGGCGGAGGCACCCCCTCTCCTGGATGATTCTCAGAGAGGTGAGGACTTCTCGGGAAGCCCCAGGGGGCTCTTTCAATGCTTGGTCAGGGGTGGGAAGGGGAAGGAGGGAGCAGGGATGGGAGAGAGGCCTAGAAGATGTGAGGACTTGATCCCTAGTTAAACAAACACAGAGCCCTGCCGAATGATGTGAGCATCGCTGAGGAAAGTTAAGTGCTCAATTGGCAGGTGTGTCTCGCAGAGCCCTGCCTCCCTTCAAACAGCACCTCCATCCCCCCACGGGTCAGGGATGAATAGCAGGTGCCCTGTGACAATACCAGGGAACAAAAGGGTATCCCTGCCCCCTCCCCACTTCTGAGGAAAGGAGGGGCCCGTCCTGAATTACGGGAGAGACCTAGAGGGGGGCTGGGGGACTTCGGGGAAGTGGAGGGCAGGGACACCCCTTTGTTCCCCAGAGGGCAGGAGGGAAGTGCAGAGGGCAGGCGAGGTGAGCATATGGACAATCCCAAGGCCTGGCAGGGCGTGGAGTCACACCTGGGTGCCAGGGGAGCCACTGGGTTTGCAGAGCTAAGGAGCTAGAGGGGGGTGCAAAGGGGGAATGGACTTTGTGGGGAGGGCGTGGGCCAGACCAGACCCCCTCCTGAGCTTCTCCAGGACCCTCGTCAGAGCCCTAGTTCCCTCCCTCCCCCGCCCCCCCGCAGTGAACTCATACAAAAGAAAGCCCAGGGGTATCTTCACCCAGTGACTAGGCCTGGCTACATCCGCAGAGCACTGTGGGCAGAGATGGGCTTGGCACAGTGCCCGTTAATGCACAGGGCGGCCTGGAGCGGTGCCCGGCCTTGGTAAGCGCAGGAGGTCCTGGCTATGTTATGGTTGCCACTGCGCGTATTGTCGGATGCTCTTTCTGGCCCTGCAACCTCAGGCAGATCCCTGCCTTTCTTGACCTTCCTTTTCACATCTGCCTTTATATTCCTCCCCTATCCCCCTGCCCTTCCCATGCGCTGTCCCTCCAAAATGTCCCAGGACTGGTGAGAAGCAAAGCGGGAACTCTTTTTAGAGGAGGGCAGGGCATCTGGGGAGCAGGGAGGCGAGGATCCTGCGTGTGTGGGTTCGGCAGGTCTGGAGGTGATTCTGTCATTGCGACCCGGGCTGACTCCTTAGTCCTGCCCGCTGTGCACGTGGGGGTTTCTTTGACGGGCACATGTGCCAGGCACAGGAGCAGTCCTGGCTGGGCCAACCCCCCTGGCGCTCTTATCGCTGGTTCCTGCCTGGGCTGTCGCTGGGTTCTGGGGAAAGGAAAGGTCACTTTGAGGTTTCCCCTTTGCTCCAGCAGTGGGTTCCTCCCTGCCTCATCCAGGGTGGGAGCCACAGGGAGGGAGAGGGCCGCCTCTGAGTGGCTGGTGGGCGGGGTGGGAGCTGGGGAGGGGCTAGGAGGGCTGGGCTGTCGGCTGGGGACCCTGTTGATGTCAGAAGGAGTAAGGGTGTAGAGCGCAGGCCTGCAGGTCTCCAAGTCATGTATCAAGACTCCTTTTATTTCTATTGTCCCCATGTTTCTTGGGCAGATTTCCTATCGCCTCCTCACCCCAGCCTAACTTCCTCACTAGTATTGTGAGGGGGCACCTGAGATGCCCCTGAATTGGCCTCCTACACTCCGGCTCTTCTAAGGACAGAAAGGGGGGGTAGTGTGGGGGTGGGAGGAGGGGGAGGACAGGGACGGGTGCAGGGCTGAAGCAAAGCTCCAGCAAAGAGATGGAGGCTGGACTTTGAGAAGCACTTTCCAGCAGTGACACCTGCCCCGGGTCACGGGATCCCTGAAATGGGCCTTTAAGGCGAGACACCCAGAGGGCTGCGAGGTTAGGGCTAGGGCTAGGGCTCACTCGGAGGCAGGTGAGTGGACAAGGAGGCCCATGAAGGGCCGGCCAAGCAGTCCGACCTCGGTCGGTACTGAGCTGGCCCTCGGGCCCGCAGGGAGCTCAGGGAGCAGACTCTGGCTGTTTGGGGGGCAGTGCAGCAACACCCACCGAACTATGCCAATCCCCGAAGGCCCCTCCACATAAGGAGCTAAGAGTCCGCCCTTGTCCCCGGGTTTCATACAGAGGGGCATCCGAACAGCCGCCAGGCTCTGGCCTTGCCGGGAGGGCCAGTTTCCCTCCCTGCACTCAGACCCAGCGGGCCGGGGCCGAGTGTAAATGGAGTGTTTACCCTGGAACAGGAAAGATTCACTTGCCCTCGGCTGGGGGCTCATTTTGAGGAGCAGGGGCATCGCCCGAGGGATCCCCCCGAGCTGCGGTGAGGAGGCTGGGAGCCGGTGGAGCTGGCCCAGACCCTCTTGTTGAAGGATTCACCTGGGTGTCAGGTCCCCTGGACCCCACGTGTCTGAAAGCGCTGGATCCCCAGTCGCCCTCGGGATTAACGGCGACAAAAACGGACCCATGCCGCCCAGGCTGGTGCCCAGAGCTGGTGGAGAAATGAAGGAGCGACAGAGGACATCTGGGGGGCAGAGGGAGGAAGCCGGTCCACAGATCAGGCCCGGGAGTCAAGCATTAAGAGCTTTTTGCTTCCAAGACTGAGAAGAAAGGGAGAGGTGCAGCCAGCAGCTTCAAAGGCAGGCGCCCCAGAAGGTCCAGCATTTTTGTAATTTTCTTTGCAAGGAGAGAAGCGCTTGTGAAGGAGCTGCTGTTTCTCTTCACTTTGCTTGGGGGCTGGCAGACCTCCTCCAATCGAGCCTCCATCCCACAAGCTCCCCGTGGCCTCCTGCCTTGGAGCTAGGTCCCCCCGTGGAAGTGAGGACCACTGGGCCCCTCTGAGGTCCCGGGCCAGGGGCTGCTCTCAGACCCAGGGGCCGAGCGTGCCTCCCACTTGTGCTCAGGTTGGCACCCAGCCCACCCCCTGACCAGTACGGTCCTGTCATCCCTCCTCAAGCAGGGGGGTGGCTGGGTGGGGCTTACCGGTGGGTGAGCAAAGCCGCGGGGCAGGGCTGCAGGTGTGCCTGGGAGCGGGCGGCTGAAAGGTGTCCAGAGGTGTGCGAAAGGGCTCTGCTCAAATAATCCAGGGAGGCGTTTATAAATAGCTTTACCTCAGGGCCACGGGGTGAGCCCCAGCTTCTGATTGGCTCCGAGGGGAAGTGGTTTTGAACACTACACCGTAGCTAAGCCCGAGGAGATAGGAAAAGGAGATAAGGAAAAAAGGTCCCAAATGAACAGCCCTTTTTTTGTTTTACCCGAGGAGCAGGGCTGTTTGATGGGAGCTTGGCACTTCCTAAATCCACCCCGAAGACAATAGGTCACATTCAGCAGGGCCCCTGCCCCACAGGCGGCCGGCCCAGGCTCAGGAGGGGACAGGGCAGACCCCTCTCCAAGCTCTCTGTCCTGCCGCTTGGGGCTGGGGTCAAGCCAAATAGCCTCTTGGACAATGGGACTCATTGAGGCCACCTGAGGGCTAGGGTCCGGGGGCTGCTGGCTTTGAAGGTTGGAGAGTGGAGGGGGGTGTTGTGGGGGGGCAGTGGACCTATGAACACCCCCGAGGAAGGGGACAAGCCCTGTCCGGGAGGCCCTCAGAGCCCATGGGTGGTTGGAGGTTGCAGTGGAGACCTGGCTTCCAGTCTGTCCCCAACCTTAAGTTGCGTGTAAGCTCTGTGCCTTGGTCTCTGCATCAGTGCTCTGAGGAAAGGACTCCTGGCCCTCCTACCCTCCCAGGTAGGGTGCGCATGGAACAGGGGGGTTTGGGATAGGGTGAAGGAACTCAAGAAACGGAACTTAAAACGACGATAGATATGTAAGTTGACCTTGAGGCTAGCAAACCTCTGATTCAGGCCTCTGTCACTTCCAGGAATTGATGTCTTCCTGGGTCACAGCTCTGCTCAGGCTGCTGCCTGCGGTCTGGGTTAGAGCTGCCTGCACATCCCTAACCCCCTGAGCCCTGAGGGAGAACCTCAGCAAGGTGAGTGGATACTTCCTGACATATCTCCTGGGAGGGAGAGCTGCCACCTGATGCCAGGAGCCCCTTCCTTTGCAGCATCTGGGGCACTCCTGCCCGAGTCCTGAATGGTGCCCCCATGCCCCCAGAAGAAAGCAGAGGCTCCAAGGTGGGCTGAAGTCAGTACCGGGGCTTCAGCAAGGCACTGCCCCACCTGGGAAGACAAAAGTCCCCCCGGGGAAGGTGAAATGAGCTAGTTTCGGCACATAATAGGGACTCAATAAATATTTGTTGAATGAATAAAAGAATGAATTGTCTGCAGGCCCAGCCCCAGGGAGAGTGTATAGACGCATTGCTGTGTGGACGAGGGAAACACCCGAGGTCACTCAGAGTTGTCAGGGTGTAGCGAGGGGCCCGAACATGACTGAAGAAAGCAGGGGTGCAACCCACCTGAGCATGCCCGGCCACCTGCCGAAGAAAGGAGGTGTGCATGGACACTCCCTCCATGCTTCACCATGGTAACAATACACTGTGCACAAGGGATGGTTATTATACATTCAGTTGTCAGTCTTTCTCCAAAGACTGTGAATTCCACGAGGAGAGCGGGACAATGTATGTTTCATTCACTTTGTATCCCTACCACCTAGCCCGGTGCCTAGCACTTAGTAGGAGCTCAGTATAGATTTGTGGAATGGGTGAATGACTGTATGATGGGGTCTTTAAACGAAGCAGAGCCAGAAGGCGAGGATTTGTCCATATGTGTCCAGGATTGTCCAGTGGCGTGGGTAGCCTGGCACGCTCTAAGCCAGTGGTTCTCCACCTTCTGGCCCTTTAAATACAGTTCCTCATGCTGTGACCCAACCATAACATTATTTTCGTGGCTACCTCATCACTGTAATGTTGCTACTGTTATGAATCGTAATGTGAATACCTGATATGCGGGATGGTCTTAGGCGACCCCTGTGAAAGGGTCGTTTGACCGCCAAAGGGATCTCGACCCACAGGTTGAGAACCACTGCTCTAAACGTTAGGCAGGCACTTCTTAGAAGGCAGAGGAGGCATCAGGCTCTACCTATAGCCAGGCAACCGTGCCCATCAAGATCAAACAACTGACCTCTGATCAAGATGATGGATCAGGTAAATGTGGTGTTCACCTCCTCCCACAAACACATCAACATTACAACTAAAGCTCAGAACAACCATCTTTCAGAGCTGCCTGAAATCGAGCTGAATGGAAGTCCTACAACTATGACATCAAAGAAGCCTCATCAAGATTGGTAGGAGGGGCAGAGACAAGGAAGAAGCTGGTCCCACACCCATGTGTGGCAAATAAAAATTAGAAGGGATATCTCAGTTGTGGAAGTCACCCCTGAGGAGTGAGGGGTCGCAGTCTCACACCAGGCCCCCAGCTCAGGGCTCCTGTGCCAGGAAGAGAAGTCCCCATTAACTTCTGGCTGTAAAAAGCAGCAGAGATTGAGGCTGAGGGAGACTGAAGCTGCTAGAGTCCCAGTCAGTTCCTCTTAAAGGGCCCACACATGGACTTACTGGGACTCACTCCCTCAGCTCCAGTGCAGGGCAGCAGCTTAAAAGGCACCAGAAACATACGGGGAGGACCTGAATGGTTGGGCATCAGGGTGAGAGCTTGGGGGCAGCTTTCTCTCAGACAAAAGTGCTGGCAGAAGCCATTATTCCTTTGATGAGCCCTTCCCCCACAGAGCCAGCTGACAGGTACCATATCTGAGACTCCATCAGCCTGGCTCACACTGTTTGCTCTGCCCTGGTGATTCCCTGAGACCCGGCCTCACCCAACATTTGGGCCCACCCACGCTGTTTCCAGAGCTTTACTATAGGAGTGGCCAGTCTTGGCTCATGCTTCAGATTTTTCTAAAACCTCTCAATTTAGCAGCATCTGGCTTCAGTGAGTCCCATACCTCCCGCTAAGGGGCCCCAGGCCCAGCAGTAGCAGCAGCTGGCCTTGGCTCACAGCTTGGCCTCACCTGGGCATCTCCAAGCCCAGCACAGGAAGCAGCCACCTGCAGACCTCTTTGCAGTTTATGCCTGGTGGCCCCAGGCAGAACACAGACGGTTTATCCCTGGGCCTGCACCTCACAGGAGGCCCGGAGCCAGAGTACCCAGTGGACAGTTTCAGACCATGTCAAAGCACCCCCACCCCACCTCCACAAGTGACACACTCAGTGGGCACCAGAGCCCTGCTGAAGTAAGTCCTGTTCTGTGTAGTGGGCCCCTGCACAGCTGATCCTCCAAGGTGATTGTAGGTTGGTGGTCAGTAGTTACAGTCAGTCTTGCAGCCCGGGTATATCCCTCCCATTGGGATCAAGGCTTAATTACAACAGAAGAGTGTATGGCTCACATGGGGGGTACATCTCGAGTGCCCAGCTGGGGTGATCAGGGAGGCTGTGCCACTGGACCCTTCAGGACACCTACTGCATTAGGCCACACTACCCAGCGTAGGAAACATAGCAGCTCTACCAAATACATAGAAACAAACACAGGGAGGCTGCCAAAATGAGGAGATAAAGAAACATGACCCAAATGAAAGAACAGAGCAAAACTCCAGAAAAAGAACTAAACAAAATGGAGACAAGTAATCTACTAGATGCAGAGTTCAAAACATTGGTTATAAAGGATGATCAAGGAACTTAGCAAGGACCTCAATGGTATAAAAAAGAACTAGTCAGAAATGAAGGATACACTAACTGAAATAAAGAATAATTTACAGGAATTAACAGTAGAGTAGGTAAAGCCAAGAATCAAATTGTTGATTTGGAATATAAGGAAGCAAAAACCAACAAATCAGAACAGGAAAAAGAAAAAATGAGGATAGTATAAGGTGCCTTTGGGACAACTTTAAGTGTACCAACATGTGTATCATGGGAGTGCCAGAAGGAGAAGAGAGAGAGAGCAAGAAATTGGAAACCTATTTGAAAAAATAATGATAGAAATTTTCCCTAACTTGGTGAGGGAAACAGACATACAAGTCCAGAAAGTGCAGAGTCCCAAAGAAGATGAACCCAAAGAGGCCCACACCAAGGCAAATCATAATTAAAATGCAAAAGGTTAAAGACAAACAGAGAATCTTAAAAGCATCAAGAGAAAAGCAGTTAGTTACCTAGAAGGGAGCTCCCATAAGACTGCTAGTTGATTTTTCAACAGAAACTTTGCAAGGCAGAAGGAGTGGCAAGAAATACTCAGTGATAAATAGCAAGGACCTATAACCAAGATTACTCTATCCTGCAAAGCTATCATTTAGAATTGATGGGCATACAAAGAGCTTCCCAGACAAGAAAAGCCAAAGGAGTTCATCACCACCAAACCTGTATTATATGAAATGTTAAAGGTCTTCTTTTAGAAGAAGATAAAAATATGAACAACAACATGACATATCTATTAACAATGGAATCTACAAACAAAATGAACCAGCAGAACAGAAACAGACTCAGAGATACAGAGAATTATTTTTTGTTGGTTGCTAGATGGGAGGAGAACTGGGGAGAATGGGAAAAAAAGGCGAAGGGATGAAGAAGGGCAAATTGGTTGTTACAGAGTAGTCGTGGGGATCTAACGTACAGCATAGGGAATATAGTCAATACTAATCTAATAACTTATTATTAATCTAATAATCTAATAATGGGTATAGGATTTATTGGGGTTATCACTTATTAAGTTAGGTAATGTCTGGTCACTGAAACTAATATAATGATGTATGTCAACTGTAATTGAAAATAAAAAATGATTAAACATAAATAAATAAATAAATAAATAAAATACACACTAGAAAAGAAACAAAAAGATCAAACAACTATGTCCCTTGCTGAGATAGCACGCCTGTCAGGGAAAGTTTTTGTTGTAATTTGGTTCCTTCAGAGCAGAGAAAGCATTGCCCAACTGACTGGAGCATCCGGGGCTGCCTGCTGGTACATTTTTCTCTTTTAAATGACCCACAAACACTGCGGTCTATCGATTAGTCTAGTGTGGGTTTTGCCAATGTGAGTCAGTCTCCCCTGAGTCCAACTGATTTTCCATAGTAACACTTGGCTTTCACACAGGTTATCTGGTTTCATTCTCATAACAACCATGTGATTTAGGCCTGTTGTTCTCCTTTTTCAGATGAGGAAACTGAGGCTGACTGATGTGAAATAACTTGCCCAAGGTAAAAAAGAACTAGGTGGAAGAGACAGGATTCTAACTTATTGTGGCTTCAAATTCCATGCTTTGTCCATTTTATCACTTTACTCTTTGAGCCTGAAAAGCTAAAGATGATATAAGACCACACCATTTAGACCAGGGGTGGGCAAACTTTTTGACTCGAGGGCCACAATGGGTTCTTTAACTGGACCGGAGGGCCGGAACAAAAGCATGGATGGAGTGTTTGTGTGAACTAATATAAATTCAAAGTAAACATCATTACATAAAAGGGTACGGTCTTTTTTTTTTTTTTTTTTAGTTTTATTCATTTCAAACGGGCCGGATCCGGCCCGCGGGCCGTAGTTTGCCCATGGCTGATTTATCTGGTATATCTCTCCAGGTGAAGATGGCTGGGACTCCAGAACACGTTCTAAGTTTGGGAATGTGTTGGCTCTCCTCCCCAGTCCTTCTCCTACTGTCTTAGCCAAATTCTTGGTGTATAGATCTTGCATAATAGTGACAATAAGGATAGATGAACCCAGAGGTTTCACTAAAGTCACCAAGGGAGATGGACAGGACCCTCAGAGACTGGGAACTGCTTATGGGTGGGAAGTCCAGGAAGGAGGAAGCTGGATCAGAGGCTGGGGAAGCGGAGGACAGGAGGTAGAGAGGCCCTGATGACTCCCAGAGCATCTGAGGGTATCTTGGATAGAACTGAGACAGAGTTAGGGCTGTTGGAGGGGAAACAAAGATATGAGAAACGGACAGACAGATGGCAGAAATAGAAACACAGAGAAAAAGAGCCAGACTCAGAAGCAAAGAGCGAGGAGCGAGGAACACATGAACAGCCAGAGCACCTCACTGTCTTGAGTTTTGTTAAATCACTGTTTTTCGCAGCGAAGGCAGGTACACATCAATCTCATACCTCCCTCTGGAGCATATAGATTCTCCTTTGGTAGCAACCTACTCCCCACATCTCCCCAGGGTTGAAAGCTGTTATTCGTTTGTTCATGCACTCACTCAGGGCCAGGATCCTGTCCTAGAGATACTGCGATAAGACACACCCCTACCCTGAAAAGACCTCGCTCTGGTGGGAAACCCAAGGGAGTGAAGAGACCATTGTCATATGGAAACACAGCGTGCCATGGGAGTGCAGAGGGGAGGTGAAGGGGGGCCTAGTCCTTGAGGGGACGGAGGGATGCTGGGGAGCACTTCTCTCAGGAGGGGACACAGAGGGCCCTCCACAGCTAGAGCCAGGGGACCTGAGCTCTAACCCCCAGGTGGCCACTCCAGGGGGAAGTAGGATGGGGGCTGGCCCTGGAAGGAGTTTCCAGCTTGTTCCCCAGCCCCTGACTTCTAAATCCATCCAAGTTTCTGAGCCAAAGCTTATCATCCTCCTCCAACCCTATTCTTCAACATGTCGCATTTCACTCAACTCCCTCCCTCCCTCCCTCCCTCTCTCCCTCCCTTCCTCTCTCTCCCTCACACCAAACTGGTTTGGGGGATTTACTGAGCTATGCAGATAAAGTCAAAGCACCCACAAAGTACCCTCCTGACACATTACGTTTGAGCTGGTCCAGCTAAGGAACAGCTGGTTTTCTAATGAGCAAACTGAGGCTAGATCCCCAAGAAGAAGACTAATTCTTCCACCTGTGTCCATCCTTGGGCCTCTGGCCTTACCTGCACCTGCTGGCTTCTTGCACGTGTGTCCTGTGTGGGGCCTGTGCCAAGGGTGTGGGCAGAATCATGTTTTGGGCAGAGCAGCCCAGTGACTTAAGCAAACACCTCAAGGCTGGAGACAGAAAATTCTTCACCACCCAGCCCTGCAGGGGCAGGTCTGACCTGGCCCTGTGGCTGCCAGTTTCAGGAGTTCATGGGGCCTGGCAGGGCTGTGGAGAGACTCCAGGAGAGGTGGGTCCTTGCCTCTCACCTCAGGGAAGCCAGGGGCTCCGTGCCCCTGCAGGAAGCATCTTAGCTCAATCAGGAGACAGGGGAGGCAAGGTTAGTAGGGTAACGCCAACCTGTGCCTGGTCTTTCAACTGAGGGAACCTGAGCTCCTGCCATGCGCCTGACACCATGCGAGGAGCTGGGGACAGAAGACCCCGGAGAGCCAGCCTTTGGGAGGTCAAGACGCTGAAAGGAGCAGGCAGAGGGAGGCTTCCCAGAATCCACCTGCCGACAGAGCTAGGGGGCAGTCCGTTGAAAGGCACCTAAGGGCGGATTCTGAAGTGTGAACAGTGAGGACAGGACCCATCTGGAGAGTCAGATCCGCGTTGGCCAAGACGCCCCATTTGAGGTCTGAGGAAAGGGAGCGTCAGGGGACCATGGGGAGAAGAGGAAGGAGCCTTAGGGTTCATTGGAGTCACTTCCCTCCTTTTACAGATGAGGAACCTGAGGCCCCAGAGACAGGAGGGACAGAGAGACAATGGCTGAGCTGAGTTCATGCTCACCCCCAGCCCCCAGCCTATCCCTCCAGCCTGGGCCTGAAGCACAAACCAAGCTCTTCCTCCAAAGAGGAGGCAGGAGGTTCCCTGGGACCCTTCTCGCTCCCCATTCTCAGTGTCACTCAATCGTCCCCAGACGCATGGCACTCTCCGAGGTGGGCACGTGCTGGCTGGCGAGCACCAGCGGGCTCTGTGCAAGGAAAGGTTTGGGGGAGGCAGGTCTGCAGTGTCGGGGGCGGGGAGCCCAGCAGGATGTGGCTCCTGGGTGGGCTGGTCCAGAGGCTTCTAGACAGAGGAAGCGATTCTGCTCAGAACCTGAAATTAGTGGCCTGGGTGAGGGTGTTGGGAATGCTGAGAATGAGGCTGGGGGTGAGGAAGGGGGAAGGGGGGAGGGGGGAGTCCCAGGCTATTAATGCTGTGGGAGAGGCCCCCTGGCTGCAATTCTGGCTTTGGGGCCTTAAGCCAAAGGGACTGCCTGCCTAGATCCCCAGTTCAGGGAGAGCTGAGGTAACTGGAGAAACATGGAATCGCTGACCCGGGATTCTAGGGCCTCACCATATTGCCAGGGTCTAGCTTGGGTAGCCTGAGATTTAAATCAGAAGGTGTTTGGTGATGTTGGGAAAGTCAGAGGAAAATGCTCATTTCCCCTCCC
>NW_006284328.1:1056968-1068740 GCF_000327345.1 Myotis davidii | reverse complement strand
CAGGGAGAAACAATGATGGGAAAAGTGATAGGCTGCCCTGACTAGGAATTGAACAGGCAACCTTTTGGTGTATGGGATGGATGCCCAAACTGAGCCACACTGGCCAATGAAGTTTGTCATCCCTTTTAAGTGGTTATCTTTTCCTCATCCTGGCACAAGAAAAAATTTGTACAGTAGCGCCCCCCCCCCCCCCCCCCCGGTTCCCCTTGAGCACAGGCCTCTCTTCTTGGAGTACTGACAGCTGTACTCTCTGTACGCCACTACGTGCCCAAGGTGAGGTGTTCTGTGTCCCCAACAGATCCTTGAAGTCAGAGACTGTGTCACGTGTATCTGAGAGGCTTCAGGATATAGTGGGGAAATAACAGAATTCAGGCCCAAAGCCCGACTCTGGGTTTCCTGGTCACATGACCTCGGGCAAAGTGTTCAACTTCTTGAGCCTTGGTTTGTTCATGTGTAAAAGAAGACAGGTGGCAAAAAGGAGGTGCTTTTGTGAGGCAAGTTCCTTTCCTTCCGGGACAAACACATGACCCTTGGTGACTGTGTACTGTACGTCCATTTGTGCATTTCCGTCATCTCTCCTACCCACTGCCTTCAGCCCTGCAGCCACCCCAGCCAGCTGACACCCCCTCACACCCTGCACAGTGAATGGCCCTTCCTCCCTGGTCCCGGGGAGCCAGGAGTGTTGAGATGAACCTGTAGGTCTTGCCCTCACAGGCTCCCAGAGATGCAGCCAATGGGCAGAATGGGTTTGGGGAGCAAAACTGTCCTGGCGTGACCTGCACTGGGGCCTGGGAGCCCCAGCCCCACTGCCCCTCTGCCTCTGGGAGGTGAGCGTGAGTGTGTGTGTGTCCACAGCACGGGCGCTGGAGCAGAGAGGCAGACTTTTCTAAAAGGGACTGGGACTTGGGGCCACGGAAACACCTTCCTCTTCTTCCCTCCTCACCCTATTTCCTCATGACCCTCCGCCTGTGGTCCTTTGCCAGTCCCTGAGGCAGCTGGCCCTCTGGTAGGTTGGGGTGAACCCTCTTAACCTCTAGGTCCTGGAGCCCTCCTGCCTGAGAAATAAACCAGACTCCAGGGCCAGACCCACAGGAGGTGTGGGCAGCTTTGCAAGAACCATGCCCTGCAGCCAGGACTGTTCGCAGTTCAAGGGAGTGTGGAGGGGAATGTGTCTCTTTCCTGCGTTTCCCCCGCCAGGGCCTATATTGGGGGGACTAGTCCAAGAGTGTATCAGCGCCCCTCCCCAAAGCAAGCCTTCTATTGCTGTGGGTTTTTTTTAACCTTTCAAGGTCAGGGCATTCAGCACCCTGATTCCTCCCTTTCTCTCCTTCCAGCAGCCTCCCCCAGAACTACTCGCAAAAGGCTGAGGTGGGGGTGAGAGCCCGGTCAGGGGTAAGTCTCCAGCCCTAGAAAAGGGGCTTGTCCACTCTGGGTGCGGGGCTGGGACCGAGCCAAGGCTTTGGCCTGGGACACACTCAGGGTTCCTCGGGTCCCTCAGCCCTCACCAGCCAGAGCCCTGTTCTCCCTCTGGAAGTCAGGGGATATGGGACATGCATAGAGTTCCCTGAGAATGTGGTCCCTGTGGGAGGGTGCAGGAGGGACCCAGGGACTCTGCCGGGCCACTCCCCTGGGTCTCCGTGCCCAGCAGGCAGAGGCGGGTGTGGCGGAGACTGGCTGAGGGGCTCTGGGGCCCAAGGCTTAGCAGTGCATGTCTTAACCCACAGCGCGCAGGGAACGGACTCATAGCTCAAGCATATTCTGCGGAGTCCTGGGGTCGCCCGGTTGGCTGCGGCTAGTTCCTGTCGGCCTCCTGGGCTGTGCTCCGGCCTGGGCTGCTTACAGAGCTGCATTGTTCCCTGGGAGCCTCTTGAGCATTTAGCTTGTCTCATCCTGCCAGTACATTACTTGGCTGTGATTCCCGCTGAAGACATCTTAGGGGGCAGGCAGGGCGCCAGGCTTGCGGGCAGGACACCAACTCCTCCACCAAGCAGTGAGCTCAGAGGCGGCCAGGGGCTCAGCAGCCTGCAATGTGACCGATGTGACTGTTAGGGCTGAATGCCAAGGGCAGCAACAAGTCTGCTGGGGAAGTTCTGACACTCCTGCTGGCCTTGGTGAGGAGGCCGAGAGCAGACTCTGTAACCAGAGCATCTGGGCTTGGCTCTGGCTCCCACGGAACAAGCTGTGTGATTACGAGCACATTCCTGAACTTCTCTGAACTCTCAGTTTCCTCATCTGCAAAATGTCTCCCGCCTCCAAGTGATGTTGGGGAGATGAAACAAGTTAATGCATTAAAAGCATGTAGCACAGGGTCTGGCACTTTCTAGAGGGTTTACCCCACCAGCATTGTCTTTTCAACTATGCCCTCGGGGTGAGGAGCTTCCCTTCTGTGTTCTCTAAGTCATTCAGCTCAAGCCACACCTCCTCCATGAAGCCCACCGTGCTTGCTCTGATTGTACCCACACTCCTATAGTACTCTCAGGTGATAACTGCAGCTAGACAATTGACCACGTGCTGTTAGGGATTTGGTTCTAGTGGTTTATAAGAAGCAACCTTCCTGGAGAATAGGATCTGGGTGTGTTGCTTCTATTTAGTCCTTCATGCACCAAACTATACTAGGCATACTAACATGAGTGCTTACTTACTGACTGAACATACCCATCCTGGGTCCTGCCCCAGGGCAATGCGAAGACCCAGCATTTATGGAGGTTTCAGTCATGCTTTGTGAGAGGTCCCAGAGTTCTAAAGAGGTGCTTCAGTTGCAGCCACACCCCACCAGCTGGTGAGCTCCTATTATTGTGACCCACATTTTTTCATGTTTGCACCCCCCTTACCCTGCATCCCTCTGACTTCAGAGCCTGAATTCCCTCCCTGGCCCTAGTTTCCTGGGGTTAGGCGTGGGGGTCTCTAGGGGTCTCTGGGTAAGTTTTTCTGCTCCAAATTCATCCTTTTTTTTTTTTAAAGCATGTTTTTACTGATTTTAGAGAGAGAGGAAAGGAGAGGGAGAAACATCGATTGGCTGTTTCCTGCACACCCCCTACTGGGGATCAAACCCACAACCTGGGCATATGCCCAGACCAGGAATCGAACCTGTGACCCTTTGGTGCATGGGATGACACTCAACCAACTGACCCACACCAGCCAGGGCTCCAAACTCATTCTTACCGTCTATTGCCCACTGCCGTGGAGAGAGGGCCCCTCCTAAGAATTCTGCTCTGCCACCTCCTGGTGCTGGCGTCTCTTCAACCTGGGTCACAGTGTGTTGTCCCAACCCTGGTACAGGCTGCTAGCTGTCAACCGTCAGAGACAGCTTTATGATGGGGCACTTGGTGGCAAGCCGGACTCCATTCCCCAGCCCCCTTCCACGGAGGTGAGGCCACGTGCCTGAGCCCTCACCATGGAGTGGAGTGAGGTGAGCCACCTCCGGGTCTGAGCCTTCAACAAGGTCATGCCGTCAAAGCACTTAGCACAGGGTCTGGATGTGCCGCCTCTCGGCTTCCACAGGTGATGACGATGGCCTGGTAAATGGGAAAGTAACAGATGGAGGGGACCTGAGCCCGTGAACAACATCCTGAAGCCAGGGCTCCACCAGCCTGGAACACTCCCCTTGAGACTGTTGTATGGGAGACAAACACCGATATTCTGCAAGCCACTGTGGTCAGGGGCCACCGCTGTACTGGGGCTGAGTCGTTAGCACACACAGTTGTGGCCCCACTCCATAACAAAGAAACAGAATTTCCGGAGGATGAGGCCCAGAAATCAGGATTTTAAAAAGATTCCCAGGTGATTCTCATGTGCAGCCAAGGTTGAGAACCACTGCTCTGGAGGGCTCATCAGACACACCCAGACTCCGGAGCCCAGTTTCGGGTCAGCTGGGACAGGCAGCTGTGCGTCTCTCATAGCAGAGTCTTCCTGACCTCTGCCCCCCGGTGAAGGCAGCTTCCCTGATGAGGGCTCAGCCCTCCTGCTTGGCTCAGAGTGAGAGTAGGAAGCAGGTGATGGACGAAGCTGTGCTACTGATGGAAGGTAAAACAAACAAATAAATAAATAAACGATGCTTTAAGAGCTCCTGGTGTTTGTGGAGCGCCTACAGTTCATCGAGCGCTTTCGCACGCATCATCTCATCGCCTTGCTAGCCGCAGCCCTGCGACACGACACGGACAGGAGCACTTCACCCCCAGCTTACATCTGTGGCAAGTGAGGAGGAGTTACCCACCTCAGGGAAACGCCCAAGTTTCCACCAGACCCCAGGGCCTCTGTGCTCTTATTTCTACACCCTGCCAGTCTGGAAAACGATGTTTTGATTGGGGATGACGGGGAGAAGAGGGCATGTTGTTGACGTTGGACAAACCACGTCACCAACTCAGGCCTCAGTTTCTTCTTCTGCAAAGGGGGAGGACGTCCCTGCTATTCCCAGACCAAGTGGGGGGTTTGCTATCCTTCCCACACACCTTGTGCCCATCCGATTCCTGCCCTGACTCCAAGACTGTGAGGTAAACTGGTCTGCAGGCCTAGCCTTGACTGAAGAAGTTGGGGTCCCTAAACCAAAGAACTTATATACCTAGCCCATGGTCACGGGCAATAAGGTAGTAATGACCTGGGAGGTGGGTAGGGGCTGGGAAGATGGGGGGAAATGGGTGGAAAACTGGAGATATCTGTAATACTATCAACAGTGAAAAATACATGAAAGGAAAGAGAAGTTGGGGTCTGGGAGGAAGAAACACCCAGACGGGTCTGCCTGGAGTGACCCACACTCGGCCGCCCCTGAGAGAAGTCCTCAGCCCAGGGAGACTTTTACCCGAGTGGCTCCACCATACCAGGCGCTTGGGCGGAGTGCAGGATAAAGGGCCAGCGGAGAAGGAAGGTTGATTTGACCCCAGTGCCCCTGATTTTTCTGCCCCACCAATTACACAAACACAGCCCTGCGCTCACGTCCAGCACACGCACATGTCAAGAGCCACAGACCCCAGGACCCATGGACTTCTATGAAGAGCAGCATGCAGGATTTAAGTTAGACACGAAGGAGAACTTCCCAGACAGTGACTGGGCAGTGTGCCATCTTCTGAAGGAAGCATCATAGTCTCTATACATGTGAGAGAAATGCCTATCCCTCTGGTTGTGGGGATGAGGGTGGGGGAGGGGAGGCCCTTGACCTGGACTTGCCCAGAGGAAGCTGGATAAAGAAGGCATGCAATCTCTACTGGTGAGCGCCTTCAAGCCCAGGCTGAAGGAAAAGCAATGAAAAAACAAAGTAAGAGGTATAGTGGGAGCTATATCCCTTACTTATTTCTGTGCCCGGAAATGCGAGAACGAGAGGGAGTTCTGAGCTTGAATATAGCAGCGAGGGGCTACTGGCCTGCTGAGCAGTGAGCCATCGTGGAGGAAGGACTCTTGGTCCTTAGAACAGGGAAATGGTGAGGACTCCGTGAGACACAGTATTTCTCTGTGTCCAGTGGGCCAGAGGCATCTGGAATGGCCAACAGATCGATGTGGGCAAGCGAACTCGGGGGACAGAGCGAGAGGGGAAGCTGGGCCAGGGAGGGTGGAAGAAGAGTTACCTGTCCCTCTGCTCCTTGAGCCAGACTCTGCCACGTCAAATGAATCAAGACTCTGAGAGAGGGGGTGAGAGGGCGTGAAGAAGGTCGGATAGAGGATTCCCTGGACACGTGAATTCTTTTTATTACTACATTTATTATGAAAAATTTAAAACACACAGCAGTTGTAAGACTTCTACGGTGAGCACCATGTATCCACTACCTGGACTCTACCATTAACATGTGTTTTATCACATGTCTATCTAAGTGTCCATCTCTCTGTCCATCCATCAACCCCTTAGTTTGGTTTGCCTTTTAAAGTAAGGTGTAGGGCCCAACCAGCATGGCTCAGTGGTTGAGCGTTGATCTATGAACCAAGAGGTTCAATTCCCAGTCATGACAACATGTCTGGGCTGCGGGCTTGATCCCCAGTGTGGGGTGTGCAGGAGGCAGCCCATCAGTGATTCTTGCTCATCATTGATGTTTCTATCTCCCTCTGTCCCTCCCTTCCTCTCTGAAATCAATAAAATTAAAAAAAAATAAAGTAAGGTGTAGACATCAGTATCATCTAGGCCAACACTTTAGTGTCATACTAACAAGAGTTTAATATTTTTCACAGTTATTTAATTTTTTTGACATGTTATACATTCAGCAAATTGCATGAATCGCAAGTGTACTATGTGTGACTTCTGAAAAATGTCAACACCTGTGCAATTCAGTCCCCACCAAGATACAGAACATAGTGATGACTCCAGGAAGTTCCCTCACGGCTCTTCCCAATAAATCCCACCCCACCCCGACCCAAGTGTCTGACTTTTCATTACAGATGAGCTTTGCCTGTTCTATAACTTCATTCATATGAATGAGATCTTACAATATGTTCTCTTTTTAAAAAAAAACATTTTTATTGATTTCAGAGAGGAAAGGAGAGGGAGAGAGATATGGAAACATCCATGATAAGAGAGAATCATTGATTGGCTGCCTCCTGCGCCCCCCCTACTAGAGATGGAGTCTGCAACCTGGGCATGTGCTCTGACCAGGAATCGCACTGTGACCTCCTGGGTCATAGGTTGATGCTCAGCCACTGAGCCACACCGGCCGGGGGCCAATATGTTCTCTTGAGAGGGCTTCTTTCCCTGGCAGAATGACTTCGCATTCTTTGGGAAAGAGCCTGTTTTATATAAAGTCAGAAGTTTTTTTAACCACCCAAGAACATGTCCCCCAATCTAATCTTCATTAACCACAGGGAAGCTGTGTCTACAAGGGCATGATCAGCGCCTCAGCACACCCATTCTGTTTGTCCTTGAGCAGCTGAAGGTAAACAGGGCTGGGCCAGAGAGCTCTGGGAGGTGTGCGAGGTTTCTCAGACCCCAGCCTTCTGCTTCTGCTACGTTCTGATATCCTCTTCCCACTGGGGCACTTAGGGCTCTGCCTTCTTCACACCCTCCCCCACCTCCCCAACTCAAACCCGTGGATCTGATACCAGCCATTTACACGAGATAACTGATAGTCCGGTTACACTGTAACTGGACCGCCTACCACCGAGGTGCTGCCTCCACCCGGACAGGCTTGCTCCTGATTTTATCTCTGAGTGAGGCCGATAGGCTCCTCAGCACGGTCCTCTCCGACTTCCTCTGAGGCTCCCTAAGGACACGGCATTTCTTTTCTTGTTAATATGTTTTTATTGATTTTTAGAGAGAGAAGAAGGGAGATGTGGAAACGTCGACGAGAGAGGGACTTCAATTGGCTGCCTCCTGCACACCCCATCCTGGGGCCTGCGACCCAGGGATGTGCTCTGACCGGGAATCCAACAGGTGACCCCTTGGTGCGTGGGACGGCGCTCAACCCACTGAGTGACACGGGCTGGCGGCATCGCGTTTCTTTGAAAAGATATAGATTTTCAGTTATTCTTAGAATCAGCTCATAGATACAGCGCAGAAGGCTTGGACCTTGGATGATAGAAAAGTAGTGCTGTGCTGGTAGGCACCGGAGCGGGTGGAATGGAATGGTGGGTGGGGAGGGGAGGCCATAGTACTATGTAGAGTTGACACACACAATAATGGTGACACACAAAGCTTTAACATTTTTGAAGGGTCCAAAGGCAGCTGCCAGAAGGCCCGCCATGGTGAAAATTAGGAAAAGTGGGAGGGGAGACGGGGCAGTCTCAGGAGAAGTGTCACGGAAGAATTGTGTATTTTCATCCCTTCCCTCAGAGCGGGTGGAGGGAGAGGGGGTCCTAATGGAAGGTGACAGGAGAAGATCTGACTTTGGGAGGTGGGCACACAGTGCAATGTACAGATCTTGTCACACGGAAACCCACACCTGAAACCTATGTGATTGTGTTGACCAATGTCACCCCAATCAATTTAATTAAGAAAGCATGGTCTGTGTATCATGACATTTGAAGAAGCCTGGTATTCGAGGAGCATAAAATCGGAGGGGGTGCTATAGTAGCGGAGGAGAAAATCCAGGGAGCTGTGGCGAGTCCCCAGGTCTGGGGAAGCAGTGGGTCTGACGCTAGCCCTGGGCAGTGTCTGGGGTGCTCATTAAGTGGGCCGGTCCTTGCCTGGGAGGCCACGGGGCAGCCCAGGAGGAATGCCCATCAGCTCCAGCTAATGTATTCCAGCTAGAGCTCCGGGGAGTGAGCAAATCCCTGGGGCCCAGTGCCCTCCAGTAACGCTCCCGCTTTCCTGCAGGCTGGGAGCCCTGCAAAGGTGGGGCTGAGGGCCCCCCCCCGACCCCCCGGGAACTCAGCCTGTTACTCCTGGCCCCTGTCTCTGTTCCACCACCTCGCTCCCCAGCCTGCCCCTGGGCGAGATGGGTGAAGGACAAAATGCCTGAAGCTCTTTGAATAAGGTCATGTGCAAAAACAATATATTTGACCTTATTGAACTTTCGAATGAGTTTTCTATAGACGTCAATCTTTTTATTTTAACACCCTCAGTATTAGCAGGATCTTCCTCTAGTTGTCCTTTAGCAGAGAAGGAGGAAGTACCTTGCAAGATGTAACTTCGGTGAATCATTCAAACACACACACACACACACACACACACACACACACACACACTTTGTGCACCCATTCAGTAGGGTCTGTAGGAAGTGGCTGCAAATGGAGGGGCACCAACAAAGTCCCCAATTCTGAATAACCTCTTTCACTGATGTTGGAATTTTATCCTGGAGTTAGGAATGGCTCACCTCCTTCCTATAGCTTTCTTTCTTCCATTAGTTCTCTTTCGTCCTTCCTGTCTACCTTCCTACCTTCCTTCTTCCTTCCTTCCTTCCTCCAACTAGGAATGCCTTGGAAAGGTGAAGAGAAGTTACATCCCAATAATTCATTTCAGGTTTTTGATGCATATTTTCCTCTGTGGAGGTCACAGACCAAGATAGTGCTATCAGTTCCGTGGCTTAACTAGCTCACAAAGGGGATGAGGTGCTTGGGGATAGGGTGAGGGTAGTGGCTGGTGTTGTCAATGTAAGAAACCTGTAGAGAATTTTTATGACTTATTTGAGACTGGCCAGTGTGACTCAGTGGACTGAGCATCGTACCATGCATCAAGAGGTCACCAGTTTGATTCTGGGTCAGGGAACATGCCTGGGTGGCAGGCTCAGTCCCCAGTAGGGGGCGTGCAGGAGGCAGCCGATCAATGTTTCTCACATCGATGTTTCTATGTCTCTCTCCCTCTCCCTTCCTCTCTCTCTCTAAAATCAATTTTTTGAAAAAGAGTTATTTGAGCCAAAACTGACAATTGCCAGGAAGCAAGATCTCTAATGCCTCAGAGAGTAACAGTTTTGCATTTTCTTTTATGCATTTGAAATCAAGGAGGGGAACACAAGGAAGATTCCATGAATTCGGGAGAAAGCAAGGCAGGGATTGGATTACAGGATAGTTAAGATTCTGTGGTCTCTTGGGGGTGGTTACCCAGTTGACGGGCAGTACTTAGGCATTTCTAAGGTGTGTTAACCTGGATGCCCAAGAACAATGGGCAAGACCGGCTTAAAATTCTTTCACTAAAGAAGTTATAGGCCTGGCGTATGACTGCTCACCATCACCTACCTAGCTAGGAATTTATGATCAGATCCTGCAATGCATTACTTTCTGTAGAATCCCTTTTTCATCCACAGTGTGCATTGCTGCTACCCCGCCTCTCTCGGGAGACTAAAGAAAGTCTCTCCAAAAAAAAAAAAGAGGTGGTGGTGGGGATGCCAGTCGTTCAAAGGAAGAGCTTGATGTGGGGCTGAGACTGGAGTCCCATAGGGGCCAGTCCCCTACCTGACCCCTTTCCTTGTGGCTAGAACAGTGTGGAGCTGCTCTGTCCCCTCTGCCTTCTAGAGGCCCCGTGATGAGGACCCTCAGGAGGCAGGGGCATGTCTTATACAATGACACTGCTGATGGCAAAGATGATGCCTTTGGTCTCAGTTTGGAAATAGCACAGGAGACAGAGGGGCATTTCAGAGAACGGTTTGACCCAGTGATCCCACTTCTAGGCTTATATCCTAAGTATCCTGAAACACCAATCAGAACGAATGTACGCACCCCTATGTCCATAGGAGTGCTATTTACAATAGCTAAGATCTGGAAACAGCCCAAACGCCCATCAGTAGCTGAGTGAATAAAAAAGCTGTGGTACATTTACACCATGGAAAAGTATACAGCTATAAAAGAGAAGACTCCTTACCTTTTGAGACAGCATGGAGGGACCTGGAGAATAGTATGTTATGCAAAATAAGCCAGTCAGAGAAAGATAAATATCACATGATCTCACTCATATGTGGAATCTAATGAACAAAATAAACTGGTGAACAAAATAGATCCAGAGACATAGAAGTATGGAACAGATGGAAGAATCTTCTTTAAAAGAAGAATGATGACATGTTCTATGCAGTGACATGGAATAGGTAGGTATCTGAGAGGCACTGTTATTTGAAAAGGCAGTAGCAGAACCCTGTGTATAATGTACTATCTTTTCTGTAATTAGAGGCTTCCTCTCACATTCACTGCTACATAAAGAAAAAACTAGAACAGGGGTCCTCAAACTACAGCCCGCGGGCCACATGCAAATACAAATATTGTATTTGTTCTCATTTTGTTTTTTTACTTCAAAATAAGATATGTGCAGTGTGCATAGGAATTTGTTCATAGTTTTTTTTTTAAACTATAGTCCGGCCCTCCAACGGTCTGAGGGACAGTGAACTGGCCCCCTGTTTAAAAAGTGTGAGGACCCCTGCTCTGGAAGGTTGCATAAGAAATAAATAAAAGTGGTTGCCCTCCCAGTGATTCCACTTCTAGGAATTTATCCGAAGAAACTCGAAACACTAATTCAAAAGAATAGATGCACCTCTATGTTCATCGGGGCGTTATTTACAATAGCCACGGTTGGGAAGCAGCCCTGTGTCCATTAGTAGGAGAGTGGATAAGACAGCTGTGATACATGTACACCGTAGAATACTACTCGGCCATAAAAAGGAAGAAAACGTTACCCTTGGCGACAGCATGGATGGACCTGGAGAACATGACGCTAAGTGAAGTAAGCCAGCCAGGGGAAGACAAGTACCATAGGATTTCACTCCTAGGTGTAGTTTAATGAACAAACTGAACTACCAAGCAAAATAGAGACAGACTCACAGGTAGTGAACTGGTTGACAGATCTGGTGGGGGTGGGGGGGCAGGGAGAGATGGAGGGATTGAGCAAAAAAGAAAATGAGAGAGAGAACGCATGGACATGGGCCACAGTGCGATGATGGCGGGGGGGATAGGTGGTGGAGGTGGAAGAGGGCATAGAGGTGATAAATGGTGACGGAAAAAATCAAATAACACATATAAAAACGTGGCTGCCTTTCAGAGTGGGGACTGGGCAAATGCATGTCAGGAATGGGGGCAGGACTCATATAATTTTAGACTTTGGATTTTAAACTCTTTGAATGTATTACAAAATCAGCCATTTTAAAGGAGGGAAATAAATACTGGTGGCAGAAGGAGGAGGAGGAAGGACGAAGCAGGGGGAGAGGCGGAACGCCCACCAGGACCTCGCTGCCTCTGCTCATAGTAAAAATTTCAAACAAAATAGTAATGTGCAACTAAGAAAACAAAAGCCTCCCTCATCAGGTTTTCCTGAGATCACGACCACCGTGGCTGAGCACGCACACACACCCTTCCAGATCGTTCTCTCAGCACGCACACACAGCTCGTATCTGCCAGGCTTTGTTTCCCCACGTCCCCTCCTGACTCCTGGAATCCCCTCTC
>NW_006284328.1:1051929-1056867 GCF_000327345.1 Myotis davidii | reverse complement strand
TCCCTTTCTTTTCCTTTTCTACACATTCTGATCATCTCAGCCCATTTTCTCCTTCTGTCACCCCACAGCCTGCACCAGGTACTCCTCCCTCAGCCCCTTGAGCCCCTGCAGGATGAAGGAACAGTTCCTTGTTGGTATGTCTGTCTCCCCGACTAGCCCCTTGAGCCCCTGCAGGATGAAGGAACAGTTGCTTGTTGATATGTCTGTCTCCCCGACTAGAGTATAGATAGGACAGTGATGGCGAACCTTTTGAGCTCGCGTGTCAGTATTTTGAAAAACCCCTAACTTAACTCTGTGCCGTGTCACATAGAGAAATTTTTTGATCTTTGCAACCATAGTAAAACAAAGACTTATATTTTTGATGTTTATTTTATATACTTAAATGCCATTTAACAAAGAAAAATCAACCCCCAAAATGAATTCGCGTGTCGTAGGTTCGCCATCACTGGGCTAGAGGGACAAATGGCCAGCCTCACAGGTTACTGAGGGCCCCTCACGCAGGCCCTCACCCAGCAACCGGACTCATCCCAAACCAGGCAGCCAGTCCCTGCCCCTGAGGTGCCCTGTGACCAAGCAAACTGTCTGTCACTGCAGAAGCCACCGGCCAGGCAGGGCCATGTCTCTCCTTTCTGGGCCTTCCTGCCCCTGTCTTCACTGGGGCAGAGTTCCCGGGCCATCAGCAGCCACCGGGCTTGTTAAAAAGCCTAGCCGGTTTGGCTCAGTGGATAGCGTGTCAGCCCTCAGATTGCAGGATCCCGGGTTCAATTCCGGTCAAGGGCACGTACCTCGGGTGCAAGGCTCAATTCCCAGCCCTGGTCAGGCTGTGCGGGAGGCAACCAATTGATATGTCTCTCTTACATCGATATTTCTCTCTAAAAATCAATGGAAAAATATCCTCAGATGAGGAACAAAACAAAACAAAACAAAATAAGTTGATTGGGCCTCAGCCCTGATCCTCACAATCAGGATTTTTGAGGATGGGGCCCGGAGCTCTGCATTCTGACCGGCTCCCTTGGGGAGAGCTTAGGAGCGGGAAAGGTGGGGAGCCACATGAGATCAGCACACCCTCCCCGCCTGCGGGAGGGGCACCTCTCCCAGGATGCCAGGAAGGAGTCTGGGTTGGTGGCGGTAAGATAAGACCGGTTGAATGAGCAGCGTTTCAGAAACACAGGCAGGAAGGCAGGGCCCTGGCTGGAGGCCCTTGAAGCGGAAAATTGCTCTCACCTCTCGGTCCCACCCCCAGACCCCCCCACCCCCCAGACTTCTCCACACAAGAGCTCTCCCCTCCGCAGAGCCAGCCAGCAATGCCCAGGTTCGGGTCCAAGGAGGAAATCTGAGGACGGGCTTGGCAATGGGCCAGGAGGAGAGCCAGGAAGTGGGGGGAGATGTTTTTAGGGTTCCTTATTCCAGAAAGGGCTGAGGGTGCTTATCTCCACCCAAGAGCTTGGAGAGCCTTCTTTATTCGGCTCTTGACCCAGCAGTCGGAGGTGAGACGGCAGCTGGAGGGACTGGGGCGGGAGGAGAGGAGAGGACTTGGGGGGGCGCCTGCCCCGGGGCAGGAAGAAGGCCCTGGAAGCGCCTGCACTGGGGTTTTTCGAGGGCAGTTCTCCCAGTTCTGCCGCAGACATGCCCCGTGTCCTGTCCTTGCTCAGGGCGGGGAGAGGACCGCGACAGGGACAGGCTCCCTGCCCTCCGGAGCTGCAGGGCGGACGGAAAGTCCCTTCTGCCCGAGAGCCTTGCTCCCTGCGCAGCGAGCCAGCCGGAGCCGCGCCTGGGCATAGGGCAGAGGTGGCAGAGGTGTGGTTTTCGCCCAAGCGTAGGCCTGGCCTGGGTCCCCGGGAGGATTAGAGGCCAGGGGATCCTGGGAGGTGTGGGGGGCCCCAGTGCCCTCTGTGGGGTTCCCCTGCACCCCGGGAGGATGCCCCTCCCCCCCGCCCCAGCTGCCCACACTGCTTCTGCAGGGAAACCTCCAGAGCTGCTCTCTGCCAGCTTCCACGCCGTGGCCACATCCCCGCAGGGGTCCTTCCCTGTGACCAGAGGCCTGTTGACAAGCTGCGCGGTGCAGGTGGCCCCGGCCTCTGACCTCTGAGGGCCCCCGGGGAAAGCTTCTGCCTCGGAATCAATGTCCCAGCCCCACGTGCCAGGCTTGCGGGGTGCCCTCCCTGACACCCCTGTTCAGCGCTGGGCTCCCCGGTTTGGTTCAGGGTTCTCTGGGGGAGCTGGGAGGGGCCAGGCAACGGCTTCTGCTTTGCGCCCATCTCTCAACACACGGGCCACTCGGCTGTTGATTTTCTGAGGGTTTCCGGGGCCCAGCACTGCCAAGGGGGTCAGAGGGACACAGAGGGACCTCTGTCCCTGCCTCCTGGGGTGGCCTGGTTTGTACACATGAAACATTGAGAGGACGTGTCAAGTCCAAAACCACAAGGAAACGGAGTAGAAACGGGCCCTGAGGTCAGCGTCCAGCTCCCGGTCCTGAGTCGCCGGGGGTGAGTCCCAGAACCTCTCTGGGCTGTCCCTCCGCACGATGGTGAGCGTGAGGACAGGGACAGGCTGCAACCACGCTGGGAACCTGCTAAATATTTATATAGTTGCCCCATTGAAGCTTCTTAGCTACCCAGTGAGGCAGCGCTGTTATTGTTTCTGTTTTATAGACGGGGAGATGGAGGCAAAGCGAAATGAAGAACTTGCTCACTGGGTGGGCGGAGTCAGCCCTGGCCCCCCTGCCGGGCTCCTTACACCCGACCGACCTGTGAGAGTGAAGGCCAGCAGCTCGCAGGCCTGGGTTCCTCCTGCAGTTTGCACTCCCAGGGACCCTGCCCCTCCTCAGGCCTGGAGGCAGAGCTCCGGTCTCTCCACCCAGGGTGGCAGCTGTGTGGCTGCGGAACCCTTCCCACCCCAAGACCTTCCCTGTCTTCTGAGGCGTCCTGCCCCCTGAGCCAGGGTCCTTCATGTAATGGCTCATGCATCAACTCCTTTGCTGTTTTCATTTTTATTTTATTGTATTTTTAAAAATATATTTGTGCCAAGCCGGCACAGCCATGGGTGAGCCTGAGAGGGGGCGGTGAAGGATTTAGAAAAGACAGACCAGAGAAGAAAGCTGGGGCTCGGTGGGACGCTGTCCTCTCTGATGGAGAGACAGCGCCACGGCCTGCAAGCTGCGTCTTTATGTTATAGCCAGATACCACCAGGCAATGTAAGGGCTGGTCAAGATGTTTACAACGTTCTCGCAGGTTTCGAATCTACTCAATTACATGCACCTGATCAAGCTTTGTTTACTTGCTGCACCTCCCGCAGCCCATATCACTCAGCCACGTGGGACCACAGGTTCGGACCATAAGGTCAAGCTGTGGCTATAATTGTGCTGGGACTTGCACGTGGCTTGGCCACGAGAGGATCGTGCCCTCTCATTAGACCGAGGCTTGAGCCTGTCCAAACGCTGTAGTCGCTCTCCACAATATTTTTATTGATTTCAGAGAGGAAGGGAGAGGGAGAGAGAGATAGAAACATCAATGATGAGAATCATGGATTGGCTGCCTCCTGCATGCCCCCTACTGGGGGTCAAGCCAGCAATCTCGGCATGTACTCTGACTGGGAATCAAACTGAGACCTCCTAGTTCTTACGTTGACGCTCAACCACTGAGCCACATCGGCCAGGCTCCTTTGTTGTTTTCAAAGCATTCTCTCCCTCCATTTTCCCAATGTTATTCTTCCCATTTGCCAGATAAGAGGACTGAGGCTTGGGCGGGATCAGAGACTTGCCCAGCAACCTGTGATTGGTCGATTTTCAGCCCAGCACTCTTCAGTGAACTGAGGGTCTCCATAGAAAACCATCCTTCTCCACCTGGCACCTCCATGACTCAACACCACTCTAGGAAGGACAGGCACAGCTCACCTGTGCTGAATTCATTCAGTCATTTATTTATGCAGCCAATGTACCTGCCGTGCTGGGCGAAGTGTGGGTGCAATGATGAACTGCCCCCGGGAACTCTGAGGCTGAGGTGTCAGGGGTCACGGGAGGCTGACGGTGAGCAGGTAGTTACAATACCAGGTAGGAGGCGGGGATCGCTTCCTGGAGGAGGTGATGAGGCAGAGTCTGAGACCAGAAGGATGAATAAAAGTAGCCTCTGAAAATTAGTGCGAGGGAGGAATGTTCCAGGAAGCGACCATAGCATCTGGGAAAGCCCGATGGCAGAGGAGAGCAGGGTGCACCTGCTGCTGCGTCCCCAGCCCCACCCCAGGGTCTCCGACTCCACATCCTTCCCTCCCCCACTCCTGGGGTGCCCAGCTCCCTACTTCCCCTCCAAGGGGCAAACCCAGGTGTGGGCACCACTGCGCCCGCTGCCCACTGCCTTGGCACGGAGCTGCCTGGTGTGAATGCGGATGCTGTCCCTCTGGGGGTAACTGGAGAAGACACGGCAGGTGAGGCGGCAGGCGCTGGCCAGGAACATCCTGGCAGAGGCTCTGTCCTGGAGATCAGGCAAAGCCTTTGTCCGCGGGGCCTGTAATGGGTTTCAGGAGAGAGCTTCAATATTTGCTGCAAACAGAGGCACAAAGGACATGGAGAGCTATTGTGGGCTCTCCAAAGAGGAGCTAATCCTCGGGCAAGCGGCCTTGGTCAGAAGGGGTTCAAGTGCTGGGCGGGCCGCCGGGGGTGCTGTCATTGAGGAGCAATTGTAGGAGATAATAGCGCCGAGGGAGACCATCTCTCCACAGGTGGAGGGAGGGGGTGGTGCAGGGGGACAGCACCTGTCCCCAAAGCTCGGGACACAGCACACACTGCCCCCACCCTCACCTGTCCCACGCTTTGTGGCCGGAATCTACGGGTCCCTCCACGGGGCCTGGACTGTCTCTTCAGCTGTCCTTTGCCCAGGGGGTCACTTGAGTCTGGGGGTGTCAGCCAGGGCTCTCAGGCCTCTCTTCCCTTGGCTTCTCTCCAGG
>NW_006284328.1:1042710-1051872 GCF_000327345.1 Myotis davidii | reverse complement strand
CATTTCTTGGTTCCAGGGGACCAAAGAAAGGGACTCAGGGTGTACTTGCATATCATTAGCATAAAGAGCCTCTATTTGCATGAGTCTCTTCAGCTCCTCACTTCTCTAAACCTGTCCCATCATCTCTGAACATGGTACTCACCTGTCTGTCCAGTCACTAGGACAAGGGAAGTGTGGGGCGGAGGCGGGGAGGGAGTTGGTAAAGGTGCTTTCCCTAGGTCCTTTCCAGGGGTGCCTTGGCAATGCCGGGAAACAGCCAGGTAGAAATCTGCCATCGGGGAGTGAGAGGGAGTGGAAAATTCACCTCTTCCAGCTTTGCATAAGCACAGGGGCTCTGTCCGGATGGCCTCACCCCAGACACCTCCAGAGGCGCAAAAGCTGAGGAGGTGAGAAAACAAGAGGAGGAAATGCTGATTCACATTCTAATTTGCATAATTTCGTATCATTTGCATGGGTGGCATTAGTCCGTTTTCCAGAAATTTTCAAATTCAATCTCTTCGCTTCCTCTTTCTTTGCTTCTTGACATCTTCTACGATGCTGACCTGCTTCCTCTCAAGGAGGGGGAAGAGGACTGGGTGAGGATGGTGATGGGGATGGGCTGTGCACACACCTGCGGTCTGCGGTCTCCGCCGGACCCAGCAGTGCCATCTTCCCCTCCCTCCGTCCTGCCTCCTGCCTCTGGGAAGGAAGAATCCCGAGGCGTGGGAGAGGGGCCGGGATGAGGTGGGGTGTGGGCGCCCCTTCCCCAGAGGACACCCAGAAGCCTGACTCCCAGGCCACGTTCTGGCAGACGCTGACCTGCATCTTGAGATGAAGAGCCTGGCTCCTGGGTGAAGGGGCTGGTCTGAAGAAGCATCCTCCCAAAGCACCGGCTTCTCAGACCCCCTACTCCACACGGCGGCAAACGGCCCCCTCTCCCCCAGGGCTCAGGGCGCCTCTCTCCCTGGTGGGAGGAGAAGGGGGAGGCATCTGATCTCTCTCACAGCAGAGCCCTGGCCATCTATTTCGTTATTTCCATTTACGGCCCATTATTATGATTATAGAGAAGATAAGCAAGGCTTAATTCAGCTACAGCTAAGGCGAAGGGGAACCCCTGCACATGTCATTTGCTGGTGGAATGACTTTCCTCCCAGCCTACCTCACCTTCTTGTTCGCTCTCTTTCATCTTCTAAACAAGCAATTCTCAACCTGTAGGTCAAGACCTCTTTGGGGGTTGAGTGACCCTTTCACAGGGGTCGCCTAAGACCATCGGAAAACACATATATAATTACATATTGTTTTTGTGATTAATCACTATGCTTTCATTATGTTCAATTTGTAACAATGAAAATACATCCTGCATTATCATTATGATTCATAACAGTAGCAAAATTACAGTTATGAAGTAGCAACGAAAATAATTTTATGGTTGGGGGTCACCACAACATGAGGAACTGTATGAAAGGGCCGCGGCATTAGGAAGGTTGAGAACCGCTGCTCTAAGGTCGTCTTAAGGCCACTTCCTTGCGTCACTCAGGGCTCAGCTCCCCATTGCCCCTCAGACAGGCCCTCCTCCGCCGCCCAACTTCATAGGCTCCCGTGCATCACATCAGGGCCCATCGATTTATTTGGTATCTGACTGGTTCTGTCTCCCATCTGGACAGAAACCTCGCCTGCCTTTTCCATCTCCATGTCTCCGGCACCTGGTAAAACACCTCGATCATAGAAGGTGCTCCCAAAACATTGGTTGAATGCACGAACAAGTAGGAATAATAATTCCAAGTGACCTGCATCTTGAGATGAAGAGCCTGGCTCCTGGGTGAAGGGGCTGGTCTGAAGAGACAGCTTCGGCTTGGTGACAGATCGTGGATTTTGGAATCAGTCCTGATCCTGGTTCTGTCACCCACTGGCGAATGGCCATGGGCAAGTTACTCACCCCCTTAAGCCTCGGTTCCTCCTCTGGGAACAGGGATAGTAATAACAACTTACATGTTGAGGATTAAATTCAGCAACGAGTCCGACACCGGGAGGGGCTCGTTAAATACAGATTATGAATATGAGTAATTGTACCTTTGTTCTGTACTTACCCCTGTTCCTGCCCTCACACATTCAGCTTATGGAGAGACACGGAAACCGGCACGACCAACTATGAAACAATGGTGAACGCAGTAAATAAAGATACGAACCAAGGACCAGCGGAACACAGAGGCAAGAACGGCAAATGCTCCGCTCCCGCATTGGCCTAGCACTTCACAGGTGATGAGCCACGGACGCCCCCATAGTGCATTTGCTTGCCTCCGAGCTATTTGAAGCAGGCAGGCCTCAGCATCTCCGTTTACAATAAGGGCACAGAGGCTCCAGGAGCTGACACTCTTAGTCCAACGTCACCCTGCCTGCTGTTGGTGTCCTCCTACATTCATTTCTCATCCTAAGCGCACAGCGATGGGAGTGGGGGTGAGGCCTGAGGGAGGTGGTTAGGTCATGAGGATGGAGCCCCCATGAGTGGGGTTAGTGCCCTTAGAAAAAGGACCCCCAAAAGCCCCCCTCGCCCCTTCCACAGTGAGAAGCCAGTGGTCTGCCACCCAGAACAGGGCCCTCACCGGAACCCCACCGGCTGGCACCCTGACCTTGGACTTCCCGCCTCCAGAGCGGTGAGAAGCTAGTGCCTGCTGTTCATTAGCCCCCCCAGGCTAGGGTGCTCCATCACAGCAGCCCAACGGCCCAGGCCCCTGCTTTATCCTTGGTCCACAGCACTGGGCTCTCTGGACACCTCAGCTGCGTGTCTGCGCAGGTCCTTCTCCCACAGAAGGCACGCTCCATCCCCAGCTCCCAGATAGCACCTGGCACGTAGCAAACACTCAGTAAATTCATGTGGGATGAGTGAATGGAGGACAGAGGGAGAATCCGTGGGTGGCAGAGCGAGGCTGCCCAGGGCTCATGCAGGAGGCAGAGCATCTAGGAAGGGAGCCCAGCTCCTGGGGTCTGATTGCCTGGGTTTGGATCTCAGCTTTGCCAATGCTAGTGTGAAACTTACTTAAGTGCACCCCAGTTTCCCCCTCTGTCTAATGGGGATACTATTATAGCAGTGGTTCTCAACCTTCTGGCCCTTTAAATACAGTTCCTCATGTTGTGACCCAACCATAAAATTATTTTTGTTGCTACTTCATAACTGTAATGTTGCTACTGTTATGAATCGTAATGTAAATATCTGATATGCAGGATGGTCTTAGGTGACCCCTGTGAAAGAGTCATTTGACCGCCAAAGGGGTCACGACCCACAGGTTGAGAACCGCTGTATTATAGCGTCTGGTTCATAGGATCATTGTGAGGATTACATGAGTTGACATTCATAAAGCACTCAGAAGAGTGCCTGGTACATAATAAACTTCAATACGTATTTGGCAAATTTAAGAACCAACCAACACAAACCCAGTATTCTTTCTCTACCATCTTCACTGCAAAGCCAGTATTTTTCTCTGCAAATTCCATATTCGTTCTTTACACCATGTTGTGTAGGGCTGTGTAGTTACCCAGTCAACAACAAACTCATGATTTTATTTTTACCTTTTCATCGTCCTTGCGAAATAAGCAAGAACAAATTATCGCCCCCATTTTACAGAAGGGAAAACTGCGGCTAGAAATGATACTGGCTCAAGGTCACACAAAAGCTTGTTTACCGGTGAGATGACCTGACTTCAGATATATGACCTGTCCAGGATTCCACAAGCAATTCCCTCCCCCCAGATCTAGCCTGAAACAGGAAAAAAAATAGACTTGGCAGAGATTCCCAAAAGGCCTATAAATCTCAGTCTGTCCTCTTTTCAGGGTTTGGAAAACCACTCAATTTCCTCTAATCATGGGCTGTCATTGTATATGAGACAAATGTTACTGAGACGGTAAGGTCACGGGAAACTCCAACCGATCCAAGGGCGACAGAGCCACGGCTGCCAATGTCTGGAGAGCTCCCAGCCCAGCAAAGGTCTCGCCTCCCAAAGAGCAGCTGTCTTCGTGAGCAGCTGCCATGGGCCCAGAACTGTGCCAGGCGCCGCGGGGGCAGGGAGGACACGGGGAGTTCCTCCCGCAGGGACCTTTGGTCCAGTTTGGAGAATGAAGGTAGAGATAACCGATGAACAAAAATAGACCCAGAGACATAGCATCATCGAACAGACCATCAAACCTCAGAGGGAAGGCAGAGGAGGTTGGGTGGGGATGGGGTGGGAGGTGGAGGGGTAAGAGATCAATCAAAGAACTTGTGTGCATATAAGCATAACCAATGGACACAGACAATAGGGGGAGGTGAAGGCCAGGGACATATGTAATACTTTCAACAATAAGGAATTTTTTTAAAAAAGGAAGAAAAAATGAAGGTAGAATCTTCCTGAGGATAAACTCTTCCCGGGAATGAGCACCTGCTTCCAGGAGCTCTGGGCAGGTGTGATCATTGTAGTTAACGTTTTATTTTAAGTGGCCACAATGCTAAGCAGGCAATTTGAGTCCCAGAGGTCACTCAGGGGAAGACGTGTGGAGGTAGGAAAAGAAATCATGAGTTGCTTCATTTGTTCATTCATTCGTTCATTCGTTTAGTTTTCATCTATTGCGCTCCCAGAGTCCTACATCTTTACTCACAAGTAGATTTAAAACAAGCGCTCCTGCAGCGGCTCCCAACCTAACGCTAACCTCCATTTATTGAGCATCTACTACGAGCTAAACATGATACATACATAACTAGAATTCTTTGAGGTAAGCATTATCATCCCCATTGTACGTGAGACAGGTGGCATGCTGGAGTCACACAATCACGAGAAAAAGAGTCAGATCCAAACCCAGGGGTTTGGACCCCAAAGTTCAGCCTGTGCTTGAAATTATTGTTGTTAATACTCATCCCAGGATATTTTTTCCATTTATTTTTAGAGGGATAGAAAGGAGGAGAAGGAGAGAGCGAGCGAGAGAGGAGAGAGAGAAACATCCATATGAGAGAGATACATGATTGGTTGCCCCCCAAACACACCTGACTGGGGTCAGGGATGGCACCTACAACCCAGGTATGTACCCTTGACCGGAAATCGAACCCGACACCCTTTGGTGCACAGGCCAACGCTCTGACCACTGAGCCATGCCAGCCAGGGCTGTGTTTGAAATTTTTAAATTGGAATATACGAGTCATAAAAAGAATATGTGGAACATATATCTAAGATGCAAAGTGGTGGTAATGGAATGAATACCTGTGGCCCCACAACCCACCTGGAGGAAGAGAGCATTCCCAGCATGGCCCAGTCGCCTGCGTGCCTGGTCACCTATGGCATTCCCCCCACCCAGGTTCACCATTGTTTACATTTGGGGTGCACCATTCCCTGACTTGTATGATTTCTGTTGTTTCACTACCTGCATTGCGATAAACACGTGTGAAGGTAAACTGCTTCGTTTTCTTGCTTTGGACGTTTACATACATGGTATGTAGTATGTCTTCCATGGGCTTCTGAGATTCACCCAGCCGAGGCATGTGGCTTTAATTAATTCACGTCCGCTGCTGTCAAATTCCACTTGACTCTACCACATTTTATGTCAAATTTCCAGAAGGAGGACGCCCGGGTCCCTCCCAGTTTTGTTTTTCTCCTGCTCTCACAAACAATGCTACTGAGAACAATGTTGGCTGGGCCCCCTGGGCCACACCAGCAAGGACTGCGTCCGTCTAGGGGTGAAACCGCAGGGTCACCGGGCCTGTATGTGGCGCCTTTTACTCAACAGGCAAAAAGCAGTTGTGCCTGTTTACGGTGAAGCTCTCTGTTGGAGGCGGTTCTTTTCGGGGATCAGCGTTGGGCTTAGGAAAGGGGCTGAGTGCTGACTCACCGGTGAGCCCTGAGAATAACCGTGGGAAGCGCCTGCCCCTCGGTGCCATGATTCACATGGCCATGCGCAGTGCCGTGCACACGGTCGGTAGCTTATCTGCAGAGCTGAGCCTCTGGGATCGGAAATACCCGGTCGCTGACTGACATCCCAGGTCACAGATCCTCCTCCAGCCCATAGGAAAGTCGAGGTGATCTTGCCCAGGCCGGAGCCTTGGCGTCTTGGCCAGAGCATGTGGGCCTGGGGGGATCTTGGGTGTGCGTTCTCCTGCAGCAGAATCCAGATCGGTCAGCCTTGGATTCCAGGCCAGAGGCAGCGAGGTCCTGGTGGGCGTTCCGCCTCTCCCCCTGCTTCTTCCTTCCTCCTCCTCCTCCTGCCACCAGTATTTATTTTCCTGCTTTTAAATGGCTGATTTTGTAATACATTCAAAGAGTTAAAATTGAAGTGTTTGGGGACAAAAATATTCAGACCATAGCAAGTTAAGCAAATAATAAGATGCAAAATGTAGAAAATTGTATAATTATTTTCTTTATTTCCCCCGTCAGTTTCTTTTGTGCATTAGATTCCACATTAGTGAGGTCATAAGGTATTTGTCTTTCTCTGTGTGGCTTATTTAGCTTAGCATAATATTCTCCAGGTCCATCCATGCTGTCGCAAAGAGTAACATTTTCTTCCTTTTTATGGCTGAGTAGTGTTCCACGGTGTACATGTACCACAGCTGTCTTATCCACTCTCCTACTAATGGACACAGGGCTGCTTCCCAATCTTGGCTATTGTAAATAACGCCCCAATGAACATAGAGGTGCATCTATTCTTTTGAATTAGTGTTTCGAGTTTCTTCGGATAAATTCCTAGAAGTGGAATCACTGGGAGGGCAACCACTTTTATTTATTTCTTATGCAACCTTCCAGAGCTTTCTTTATGTAGCAATGAGTGTGACAGGAAGCCTCTTATTACAGAAAAGATAGTACGTTATACACAGGGTTCTGCTACTGCCTTTCCACATAACAGTGCCTCTCAGATACCTACCTATTCCATGTCATTGTATAGAACATGTCATCATTCTTCTTTTAAAGAACAGCTGCGTAGAATTCTGTTATATTCCACAATATTTATTTATCATCTATTACAAACCAGCCTCTGTGCTGAGTATTGGGTTAAAATGAATCCAAAGAGACCCTGCCTTCAGGGAGACTGGCCTCAGGGCAAGCAGACAAACAATTAGGATAAAGTATTGCAAGTGCTCTTCCTTCCAAAAACATGTATTGAGTGCCAACTACTGTCCGGCATTGCTCTGGGCACAGGGGAGACGCTGGTGAAGAAAATCGATGAAAATCCCTGTCCCATGGCACCGAGATAACGGGGCTGAGGGGCACACGGTGGGGACCCTCACGTGGTCTGGGCGTCAGGGAAGCTGATAACTAACAGCTAAGGTGGGATTAACCAGGTGGAGGGCCAGAGAGGGGTAAGAGGTGAGAGGCCGCCAGCTTCTGGGGAACTGAGGGAGTTCCCGCATCTGTAGCAGGGGGAGGTTGTGGCCAGAGCTGAGGCCTGACGCATGGTGGATGGCCTGTGGACCACAGAAGGATTTACGCTGGGATAGGTGCCCCGTAGAAGGCTGGGAACGGTGAGAGGGCAGGCAGGAGGCCCGCGGGGAGGCAGTGTGGTAGGTGTGCTGCTCACCTAGCCTCAGGAGCAGAGCATAGAGAGAAGGTCGTGGATGGGAGAGGGTGCTGAGGTGTGCGGGCAGGACCTAGTGAGCTGTGAGGGCAGGAAGAGGAGCCTCAGTCCTCTCCTGGGAAAGATGAGGCTCAGGCCCTCCTCACGGGCTGTGCTGGGGACTCGCTGGAACAAGGAAGGCTCTCAGTGCTCCTGCCCCACCCGACCCTCAGCTCCCCTCTGCCCACCCTTTTGTTCTCAAGCCTATGAGCGTATTTATAACTTTTGGTCCTTTAACAAGGGAAATCTACTGTCACCTTCTGTGTCCCTACTCCTCTTACCACCACACACACACACACACACACACCCCACTCTACATGCAGCCCTCCCACACCAACACCCCACACACAAACACACCTCACACTATACACTCCCCCGACACCCACAAACACGCCACACACACACACACACCCCCCACTCTACATGCAGCCCTCCCACACCAACACCCCACACACAAACACACCTCACACTATACACTCCCCCGACACCCACAAACACGCCACACACACACACACACCCCCCACTCTACATGCAGCCCTCCCACACCAACACCCCACACACAAACACACCTCACACTATACACTCCCCCGACACCCACAAACACGCCACACACACACACACACCCCCCACTCTACATGCAGCCCTCCCACACCAACACCCCACACACCAACACCCCACACACAAACACACCTCACACTATACACTCCCCCCACACCCACAAACACACCACACACACATGAACACACTACACACACACACACACACAAACACAGCACATACTCTACACACCCACACACACTACACACCAACTACCTCCACACGCCCCCCACACGACACCCCCCGACACAAACACTGAACATACTCTACACACACAACAAACACAGCACATACTCTACACACCCACACACACTACACACCAACTACCTCCACACGCCCCCCACACGACACCCCCCGACACAAACACTGAACATACTCTATACACACACCCATACTACATATCATACCACCTACCCCCCCCCACTACACACACTACACACACCCCACACACAAACAATGCCCACACCACACACACCCTAACTGCACACACACACACACACCCTGTACCGCACAGACATGCACAGAGGCCTGGTGCAGGCCAAGGCCGCCTGCTTGAACCACGCTTCCCACTTAGCCTGGTCCTCTTCCTCCCCCATCCCCAGACCACACACCCTAGAGGCAGCGTGATGCGTGCACACAGCAGGCATGTCTGCATGTCAGTCCTCTGTCCCAGCTTTTGGGTGGTGCTGCCTGCCTGGCTATCCTGTGGCCCCACTGGACTGTGCACTCCTAGCAACACGATGGCTTCGAGGTGCTGGCCACGTGCTGTCTCTGCTGGGAGTTGCCCTAGGCTGGCGGATGGGTGTCAAGGGAGCCTCAAACAGCAGAAAAAGTCAGCATTTCCCCATCCCCCTGGGCATGTGGTGCTCAGCCTGGCCAACCCAGGTTTATTTGGTGAGTAGATTTGGCTTTGTTTTTTCCTCAAACCTCAAGGGCGTGCACCATGCAGAACCAGGCCGGATCGTCTTTATCATTTACTAGAGGCCCAGTGCACGGATTCATGCATCGGTGGGGTCCCTCCGC
>NW_006284328.1:1019646-1024286 GCF_000327345.1 Myotis davidii | reverse complement strand
AGTTACATGCCCTTAGCCGGAAGCGAACCCGGGACCCTGGAGTCCACAGGCTGATGCTCTATCCACTGAGCCAAACCACCTATGGCAAGAACAACTCTTATTCGTGTTAAACTATGTCAATTGTTTTACTGATGCTCAGTAATCTAGC
The DNA here is from genome assembly GCF_000327345.1 of Myotis davidii. NCBI lineage: Eukaryota > Metazoa > Chordata > Mammalia > Chiroptera > Vespertilionidae > Myotis > Myotis davidii. The sequence continues at coordinate 1,024,138 of NW_006284328.1, read as the reverse complement.
AACTTCTTCCTTTAGCAACAGTGTTTATCCCTTTGAAAGAATCCCCTACTTTGCTCTTAAACACAGGAGGAAAAAAAACTGGACATCTTTTTAGCTGTGTGCATAAATATTGGATACAGAATTATTGATTGCTTTGTTTCCGTTGGACTCTGTGTTGCAGAAGTCATCCCTGTTTTAGGAGAGCCGAGTCTGACCCTCCTCTAAACTATGTGTCATGGGCAAGTAAAACTAAATAAATAAAATTAATCCTTGAGGAGCTGCAGTAAGAGAAAAATCCCTCTAAATATAAATAAGACTAGAACAGAATGTGCTCATTACACACACACACACACACACAAACACCCACACACACACACACACAACACTCTACATGCACCCCTCCCACACCAACACCCCACACACAAACACCCCCCCACACTATACACTCCTCCCGACACCCACAAACACACCCCACACTATACACTCCCCCCACACCCACAAACACGCCACACACACACACACACAACACTCTACATGCACCCCTCCCACACCAACACCCCACACACAAACACCCCCCCACACTATACACTCCTCCCGACACCCACAAACCCCCCCCCCACTACACACACTACACACACCCCACACACAAACACTGCCCACACCACACACACCCTAACTGCACACACACACACACACCCTGTACCGCACAGACATGCACAGAGGCCTGGTGCAGGCCAAGGCCGCCTGCTTGAACCACGCTTCCCACTTAGCCTGGTCCTCTTCCTCCCCCATCCCCAGACCACACACCCTAGAGGCAGCGTGATGCGTGCACACAGCAGGCATGTCTGCATGTCAGTCCTCTGTCCCAGCTTTTGGGTGGTGCTGCCTGCCTGGCTATCCTGTGGCCCCACTGGACTGTGCACTCCTAGCAACACGATGGCTTCGAGGTGCTGGCCACGTGCTGTCTCTGCTGGGAGTTGCCCTAGGCTGGCGGATGGGTGTCAAGGGAGCCTCAAACAGCAGAAAAAGTCAGCATTTCCCCATCCCCCTGGGCATGTGGTGCTCAGCCTGGCCAACCCAGGTTTATTTGGTGAGTAGATTTGGCTTTGTTTTTTCCTCAAACCTCAAGGGCGTGCACCATGCAGAACCAGGCCGGATCGTCTTTATCATTTACTAGAGGCCCAGTGCACGGATTCATGCATCGGTGGGGTCCCTCAGCCTGGCCTGCGGGGATAGGGCTAAAACCGGCTTTCTGACACCCCCCGAGGGGTCCCAGATTGCGAGAGGGCGGTTCTTGGGTGACACATCCCGGAATCGGGCTCCCTCCCCTATGGTTCCGGGTGTGTCACCCGAGAACTGTAGCTGCCAAGTCACCCTGCGTTGAGTGTCTGCCTCCTGGTGGCCAGTGCACGTCGTAGCTACCGATCGGACGGTTGAATGGTCAGCCGGTCGCTTAGGCTTTTATATATATATAGGTTAGTTCTGGAGCTGCCCCTCCGAGCAGGGCTCTGGTGGGCACCAGAGCAGCCTGGGTCAGAGCAGTCTTGCTCACCTGGGTCCTCTTCTCCGAAGGGATGGTGATGAAGGGACCCAGGAAATGCTGCCCCACCCTGTTCAGGCTCGAGTGGGCTGCACTCAGCAGGAGTCCCAACTTGCTGCCTCTGTCTACCCCCCTGAGGGCCGGTCTCACCAGAGGCAGGGATGGGGTGGGGGTGGGGGCAGTCTGCAGTCTGTCAGCTCAGCTCCCTCTGCCTTATGGATTGGTCAGCGTGCCCTCTAGTCATAACAGAAGGGATGCTGTGGGCCCTCCGACCCCCAGTCCCCCCCTCCCCCCACACACCATGTGGAACATTCTGTCTGTGGTTTGGGCCTGGGGTGGAATCTCCACGTGGCTCTTGCAAAGATAGACTCTAATCTACAAGCTCCGGGGCACCAGGTGGGCTGGCCCGGGCGCTATCATCCTAGAGGCATGAAAACATGGCCACTCACTCGGGTCAGCCTTAGGGGTGTGCAGCCTGCACTCAAGGCCCCTGTGCTTGGCTTAATGATCCACTGTTGCTGTCTTGAAATCCTTCATAACTTCTGAATAAGGAACCGGGCATTTTCACTGGGCACTGGGTCCCGCCAGTTACGTAGCTGGTCCTGCTTACGTTCTGCTGTCTTCCCTTTAGTAGAATTTTGAACTATGGAGACTTAGCTTTTCCATTTCATAACAAAACCCCACAAAGGATCAAAACAGAGGACACATTGATCATTTATTGTACACATTCAGAAACGGTCCACATGTCTGTCGTGGTGCCTGAGCTGCTGCGCACACTCCCATACTCCATCTTCCTGACCCAGGAGAGCTGAGCGGGGTGCAGAATGCCAGCCCGGGAAAGACACGGTCACAGCTGGGCTCCAGGCCCCCGGCCCCCATGCTGGGTCCATGCTACTGCCCAGGACAAACCAGTTTTCACTCCACAGCTGGGGAGGGGAGAAGGGGCTCCTGACTCCCTCCCCGACCGCCACCACCCCCTGCCTCTTCAGGGTCAGGGACACTCAGAAGTCGTAGCCTAAGGTCGCCAGCTCTGCTTGCAGCGCAGGAAGGATATCTCTGTGTAGACAGGAGACTTCTGTGGCCATGAGGTCATCTTGACCACCCCTTGGAGTGAGCCCTGTCTACTCTCTGCAGCCAGAAGAAAGACTATGGCCTTAGCTTAGACTCTGCAGGGACAGAGAATCCATGAGCTCTCGGGGCCCCTCATTCTAGCATTGGTCACTGATGTGGGGTTCTTGCTTGAATCACCGATGTTGCAGTTTTGCCCACTTCTTACTAAGCGCAAGGAACTGGGATTCTCCGGCCCCAGGAGTCTTGAAGCGCTGACCTACCCAGAGCCCGCTCTTCAAGCGTCCTTGGGGCGTCCCCTTTCCGCTCAGCCTGAACGAGAGAGCACTGCTGCCCTCTGGTGGCCGGTGAGCAGAGGCTCAAGGAACCACCCAGGAGGCGGGGCTCCCTTCACCGGCCCAGGGACAGCGGCTGTGAGTGCTCAGGTGCATGAATGTCCCTCCACTGTTGCTAGCACCCAGCAAGTTCATCCTCACCTGGGGCCATGGCCCTTGCTGCTCTCTCTCCGGAATGTTCTCCGTCCAGATCTCAGGGGGCAGCCCCTTTCTCATTCTCTGGCCCTCACGCCAAATTTTACCTCCTCAGGGAAGTCCACCTGGACCACTTCTCTGTAAAGTCTCTGTCTATTGTCCCTCTCCCTACGGGCTCCTTGTCTGTTTCGTGTGTCACTGGGTCTCAGTGCATCACAGGTAGTAGAGAATCAAAACGACTTGTTGGAGGAATAAATAAATGCATGTCAACAAGAGTAACTGTGATGTAGGCAGAGCTCTGGTCCTCAAAGCCACACTCTGAGGTGGGAGGGGCAGATGCCACCCCCATTTGACAGATGAATAGGCTGAGGCTCAGAGAGACTTATGGGAGTTGCCTGAGCACCCAACAAGGGGGAATGAGCCCGTCCCTGGTGGCTTTTCCTGGGCTCCTCAGTCCTATTCTCTGGAGGAGACAGAGGGTGTCCCGGGACTGGACAGCTGTGCAGCAGGATGAGGCGGGCCCCTATGTGAGGTCCAGACGTCACTTCCTGGCCCTGGTTACTGAGGGAGGCTGAGTCACCCCCTTGTCCAGAGCTGAGCGGCGGCCTTGTGGGTGGTGGAGACATGGGAGTCCTGGCTCCCACACAGCGGCCCTTCTGTCTGCAGAGATGAGCCTCTGGAGCAGGAGCGTGTTGGGGGGGCGGGGGCAGGAAAGCTGAGCCAGCGAGGAAATGGTGACGCCTCCAGGCCAGGATTTCACAGTGACACTGAGTCTCATCAGGACTCCCAGGACCCAGCCCTGTGCTCACTCCTCTCAGCTCAGCCCAAGGGAGGGGTCGCCCTCTGATTCTGGGCCCAGCTCAGACACAAGGGGCCAGGACCCTGCCACAGCACCTGGGCCGAGCCTGGGCGGGCGGTGCAGCTGTTGGAGGCCGGGATGACCGGGCCCAGGGCACGCCGGGTCTCTGGTGTCCAGAGAGGGAGGCTGGGCGGTCAGCAGCATCTTCTCCCGGTCTGGTCCTCTGGCGAGAGCTTGATGGAGTCTGTGAGGTAGTTCTCTGTGTTCCGATACTAGCGAGGGAGGAGAGGAGTCAGAGTCCACCTCTGAGAGGCCGCGAGCACCACTTGCCCCGTCTCCTGGTGGCCGATGGTGCTGGCTTTCTGTCCCCTCCCTCGGTGCTGCTGGGAAACAGGCCCAGCGCGGAGCCCCCTTCCGTCCTCACCTCCTCCAGGGTCTCCCAGGAGCCCAGAGTGGTTGGGTGGCTGGGTCAGGGACCACATGTCCTGACCTCTGAGCAGGTCCCCTAACTCCCCATTCTCTGCAGGGGCAACTGAGGTGACGTGTGCCCTCAGCGGAGATGATGACAGCCTACGCCTCCTTTCTGCCGAGACCTCTCCTTGCAAATCCCTACACCACAACCTTCTCTCACCACGG
>NW_006284328.1:1009368-1019608 GCF_000327345.1 Myotis davidii | reverse complement strand
TGCTCACGTGGGACTGGCCCACCTGGTTCACAGACCCCCCGACTGTGTGTGTGGGGGGGTCTTCCTAGGACATGGTTCCACATGCAGAGAGGTTCCTTCTCAAAGGCACCCCCTCCCCCTGTGCTGCTGCTCTCAGCCACTGCGTCCCTCCCACAGCGGGTGGGCGTGTGCGAGAGGGCGGGATGGGCGCCCTCATCGTGTGCAGCTGTGGCCCTGAGAAGGGCAGAGCCTCCTGAGTGGCAGGTGACACTGTGCCTGGTGGTGTGTCCCCAGTGCCCCTCTATGAGGGGACAACTTCTAGAACCCTGATTTTTCCTCCTCCATGGCTCCCGGGCTCTGGCTGGGTGTTCAGCTGGTGAATGTCAACTAAACCCTGATGCCCTTGACCCTGGACCCGAGGAGGTGGTGTCAGGCCCACCTGCTGCACCCTGATGATGGTGACCCCAAGACACATGGGATGGTCCCCTGATGCCCTGTCACTCACTGTCACCCCCAGACTGAGCAGTAATGTAGCCGGTGGTACATGGCCAGGGATCGGCCCTTCTTCACAGAGTATGTTTCACACTCTGGTCTCACTCCTCCCAGATAGGGTCCCGGGGCAGCCACCGTAGTTAGCCTGGATGCTGGGCCTTGTGTATCCCTCAACAAATTCTTTTGAGTTATTAGAATTTTATTTGTAATATATATATATATATATAACATATATGCCTGTTAAATTGCATATATATAATGTAAGGGCTGGGTCAGTGTTGGGGGTGGGAGGAAGTCTCTCTGGTGGACAGCCTGTCCCCCTGGAGATGAGAGAGGTCCCCACACCTCAGATGAATCTCAGCCTCCCCTCTCCTGGGGAGGATCCGAGCCCGCTCCGCACAGACCTGCCCCGGGGTGCCCAGCTGTCCCCTGTGGGAGCCCGGTCCTACTGTGAGGTGCCTGAGGAGGGACACGGCCCGCGTGGCTCCTTATCCCCAGCACCGCCCAGGCCTGGGGCTGGGGCTCCAGCCTATGCAGCCCTGGGCATTGCCCAGTCCTCCAACGGGCCCACTGCTGTGTGCAGGGCCCACTCACGTCACTGAGCTAATTGTAGCTAAAACCCTGACATCTCTGGATCCTCACGTGAGGCCAGGTCTAGCCAGCTGCAGAGCCCTGCTCCTCACCCCAGGCTGGGGCACCCCTCCCTCTCTGAGCAGCACCCCTCATACCTCCCTCTGCAAACACTCCGGGCCAGTGTGAACCAGCACATGGCTTCCCTGGGAGAGAGGGGAGAGGTCCTTGGAGAAAATGCCTTAGAAAATTCTCCTTTGACCTTAAAACACAGATTTTCAAACTCCAGATTCACCTTAAAAATCCAGGTGACTTACATTCTATGCCCTAGTAGAAACCAGGACCTCCTGGTTCATAGGTCAGCACTCAACCACTGACCCACACCAGCCAGGCTCTATCCAACTTTTTGATTGGAAAATGCCAGAAACTCCTGCAGGTGTGATATTCTACTTGGACAAATACTTGGCACCGTAGGGCTTCTCCCCCACCAAGGAGGATTGAACTAATCACATCTCAAAACTCTTACTAATTAGAATCTCCAGGGGTGGGGTGCAGGATGGCATTTTTTTCTTTTTTTAGAAACCCCACAAATGACTTTGATATGAGCCAGATGGAGGGACCACCGACTGTCCACTCTAAAGTAGCTTTGTGCCTCTGGCATCCTGCGGTCCCAGAGCTGGAGTCCTCTTGAGCCCATTCGGCAACTCATTAAGTCGATGAGCAATCCTGTCCGCCCACATCCCTACCCGTGTCCAATATGTTCTGTTCTGGAAACTCCCAAGTTCCCCCACCCTAGGGGGCCGCCCGGCCAAGTGCTGCCTCCACAGCCACTCACCCTGGACAGAGCTCGGCTGGCCAGCATCTCGAAGGCTTGTACCACGTTGATGTCATTCTTGGCACTGACTTCAAAGTAGGGAATATTCTTCTCTTTACACCAGTTCTGGGCTACCTCTGGTGGCACCTGAATGGAAGGAAGACAGGAGCGCTGTTTCTGTAGCATCATCCCCACCATCCCTACCTCCATTCCCATTTATTGAGAACTTTCCAAGTGTCTATAATTTTATACATGCGATTTCTTAACAGAAATGTGAGATGGCTATTGTTAGCTTCATTTTCCAGATGAGGAAACAGGACTAGAGAATAAAAGAATTTGCCCTGAGCATTGGGGCTGAGCAGGATTTGAACACAGGCCTGGCGGAATGAGAGCCCCCTGCACTGTGCTGCCTTCCGAAGGCCTACACCAGGGGCATCTTCCTGTCATTGGCTCCTTCTCCAGTCCCTTCAAGAGGAGATGGACATGGCGGACACGGGGCAGGGACGGAGGACTCTCTTCCCATGAGCTGGCTGACCCAGGAGGCCTGTTGCTGGCAGAGACTCAGGTCCCTGCTAACCCTATTTTCCAGGGTAGAGTCCTAGGAACAGCTGATAAGCTCCTACTATGGGCCAGGCACTGGCTTAGATATCTTGTCATATTAACTTATTTAATCCTCAATAACCCGATGAGACGGGTCTTATTAGCTCTACTTTAGAGATAAGAACACTGAGCCCTAGCCAGTTTGGCTCAATGGATAGAGTGTCGGTCTGCGGACTGAAGGGTCCTGAGTTCGATTTCAGGTTTCAGGCTCAATCCCCAGTAGGGGGTGTGCAGGAAGCAGCCAATCAATGGTTCTCTCTCATCATTGATGTTTCTATCTCTCTCTCCCACTCCCTTCCTTTCTGAAATCAATACAAATATATTTTTTAAAAAAATAGAGATAAGAACACGGAGGCTCAGAGAGGTTCAGCAACTTGCCTCAGATCACACAGCTGAGAAAGGCAGGGTTCGGATGAAGCCCCAGCGCAGTGCTCCCATGCCATCTGAGCTGCCCTATGCTGAACTGTGCTGCTTTTCTGTCTCTCCCACTGGACTGCACGTGTTTTGAGTTCAGGGTCAAGGCCTTTTCAGTTCTTGGCCTGGTGCCCTGAGCCACGCAGGGCAGTGAATGAGTAGAGTACATCACAGCCCACGTGCCAATGGCCGAGCCCACTTAGAGGGTCCGGATTGGAAAATGTCTGGCGGCATTGCCGGTGACTTCCAAGGACACTGATACCACTGCGTGTCAGGTCTGCTTCTTTCGGGAAGGAGGAAATGGCCGTCTATTGAACATTTGCTACACCTGGGACTTTATAACCGTTATTTCATCTTACTTAAGGCAGCCAAGGTTTTTCTCATGGGGAGAGGGCATTGTGCCCGCCCCCAGAGCACCGCGCAGCGGGGCAGACCGGAGACTGCCCTCAGCAGGTTGTGTCCCTTGCTCCTGCAGGTTCTCGGAGTTTGCCTTACTGCGGTGAAAGGTACCACTGCTGTCCCTTTTGTCTTGGGTCTTTCCTTTTCTGGCCTCAGGAGTGGCCTCAGGGCCCAGGGCTCACGGTGCGCTTTCACATGCCTCTGCTGTCCCCCCAGCATTGCCCTGGCCGAGTGAGGCTTGCTACCTCGCACTGGGAGGTGGAGACCGGGGTCGGCCAAGCAGCCTGCCCTTCGGGGGGCCCAGATGACCCTCTACCTCCCATGCCCAGGCTCTACCCAGCTGGTCCTCCAGTTGCTGCTGAACGTGAGCAGAGCAGGGAGAATCCCCAGGCCCTGGTCCTGGGCTCTGATGGACATGGTCCTCCTGCCTTTGGGAAAAGGCCCCAGAATCGGCCACGAGCACGCCTGCTCCATTCTGAGCAGCATAGTTGCCCACGACGGGCGAGTCACCAAGAAGCCTCACAGCTCAGGGGAAATCCGGAACTGTATTTGGGGGAAGAATCAGGGATGGCCAGGCTACCGGCTACTATTGTTCTCACGAGTTACGTGCAAATAAATACTCATTAGAAAGGAACACGTGATACCTGGGTGGCATTTTAGTAACACAAAGGGCTTTGTATCTTTTTAAAAAATGTTTTTATTGATTTTCTTTTTTTTGTAGAGAGAGAGGATGGAAGAGGGATAGAGAAATAGACACACCAAAGAGAAACACCATCCACTGGCTGCCTCCGGTACGCCCCCTACTGGGGATCAAACCCGAAACCAGACATGTACCCTGACCCTGGGGATCGAATCAGTGACCTCTTGGCTCATGGGCTGCTGTTCAACCACCAAGCCACACTGGCTGGGCCAGGCTTTGTGTCTTTTAAAGTCCTGAGGGCAAGGACTGCTCTTACCCTTCTGATTGCTCCTTCCTTGTTTATCCCCCCATCCCGCCCTCCAGCCCCACCAGGTGATGAGTATTTTCCTGGGCCCATCACTGTGGCTTAGGAGCTGGAGTAGAAACGGAAGGGAGGTACAATGAAGTCACGTGCCTCTGCCCCTCCAGGAGGCAGGGGGAGTCTTTCTCTTTAGTGGCACAAGAGGCAGGAGCCAGGATTGGTGCCCAAGGTCACCCAGGGACAGAGCTAGGAAGACAAGTTCCCAACTCTTAGCTGGCTGATCTCAGCTGCCCCTTCTCTCCTGCTGGCCAGAGGCGGGAGTATGACAGGTATTTTATTTCGTTCTCTCCACTCGTTCTCTGTTCTGTTTACACGCAGTGATTAAATACACAACTCCAAAATAGCGGTGGGGATTATGTTGCCAATTAACATTCTTTTTCTGTCCCCAGCACCTCTCCATTGAACCTCAGAAAGCTGGCCTGGGAAGAAAGCAACCAGACAGGACTTTTTACTTTCCTCTTCCAAGTCCAGTTGCAGTTTCATGCTTTTTAAAGCCGTCTTGTGTTTTATTTATAAAATAAAGGCTATTTATACCTTAGGCTCTGACTGTGGAAATAAACTCGGGGTGTGATACTTGGGAATCAGACGTATGAAAGTTTTAGAAATGTTACTTCTATTAATCTTGCTTCTGGCTGACAATATGCTACTAACATTTTACTTCTCCTGTTCACCCAAGGGTCTGTTTTTATTGATTTTAGAGCGAGAGGAAGAGAATCAGAGAAAGAAAGGGGGAGAGAGAGAGACAGAGAGAGAAAGAAACATTGATCAGTTGCCTCCTATATGTGCCCCAGTTGGGGACTGAACCCAAAACTGGGTATATTCCCTTACCAGGAATGGAACCCACGGCCCTTCGAAAGGTGCATGGGATGACACTCAACCAACGGAGCCACACCAGCCAGAGCTCCTATTACAATTTTGATGTCCATCAGAGGCCAAAAGTTTGACAAAATTAGTCCAGTTTATGTAATTTTATTTGTGATACTTTTTCATCTCATATACATTTTAAATCATCAATTGTATGTTTTAAAATTAGTGTGTCAAATACATCATAAACTGCTACTCAAAATAGCTAATATTTTCAGAAAACATGATCCCAACATTACGCCTCCGTGGGAAGTCAGAAAGTGCCTACTTGAACTTAGAGCAAAGACTCCACAAGCTAGCGAAGAAATTCCTTGTAGCATAGATGCTAGCAGAGCTATTCTTTTAAATCTAACTTTTTTTTTTCACTCTAGTACCTTGTGTAGAAAGAGTAGGGACTTGAAAAAAACCTAGGTCAATAATTTCTTTAAAATCATTCTGCCAACATATATTTTTTATTGTGGTAAAATATACTTTGACACGACATTTTCCACTTCAATGATATTTAAGTGCGCAGTTCAAGGACATTGAGTTCATTCATGTTGTTGTGCAACCATCACCCCCATCCATCTCCAGAACTTCTCCTTCACCTCACATCTTAGCAATAGAGTTTTTGTTTTTTGTTTTTAAATAGATTTTATTGATTTTTTACAGCGAGGAAGAGAGAGGGATAGAGAGTTGGAAACATCGATGAGAGAGAAACATTGATCAGCTGCCTCCTGCACACTCCCTACTGGGGATGTGCCTGCAACCAAGGTACATGCCCCTGACCAGGATTGAACCTGGGACCCTTGAGTCCACAGGCCAATGCTCTATCCACTGAGCCAAACCGGTTAGGGCAGCAATAGAGTTTTAAACATTTATTTTCTTTGTACTGAGTAGGAGACGCTCCCCTGTTTTCCCAGCCTGTGCCTTGGCGATAATAAGGAGGATCAGCCTCGCTCCCATCTATTAAGCTTGCCACATGCTTTATAAGGATCATTTCCTTTAATCCTCAAACAACCCCATGAACTCTGTGTCTGGCCCCATTTCACAGATGAAGAGGCTGGAACGGGCTAACCACACGGCCCAGAGATGGGGTTGGGCTTGCCCGGGGCTTTTTTTTTTTTAAATATATTTTATTGATTTTTTCAGAGAGGAAGGGAGAAGGAGAGAGAGAGAGAAACATCGGCTGCCTCCTGCAAAACATCGACCAGCTGCCTCCTGCACACCTCCCACTGGGGATGTGCCCGCAACCAAGGCACATGCCCCTGACCGGAATCGAACCCGGGACCCCTGAGTCCGCAGGCCGACACTCTATCCACTGAGCCAAACCGGTTAGGGCTTGCCCGGGGCTTTACTGCTTCTTTCAAGCCCTCATCTTCCTCTCTCGGTAGATCAAAGCTCATGCCCCCGCCCAAGCTTGGACTGGACCCCCTCCACCCTTTCAAGGCATCGCCTGTACTTCCATCCTGCCAGGACCCCCTCACTCATTGAGCTCTGCAGTCTGGTGAGGCTTCCTCTCCACCTCACGCTGTGGCCTCCACCCCTCACAATAGCTCCCAATGCCTGCCCTTCCGACAGACTTCACCTTCTTTCCTCTTCGTTGCAGGGCCAGACCCGGGACCTCAGAAGATAACGCTAAATACCGTCTTCCATTCTGGCCGCAACCTGCCTCCCTTCAACCCCCTCCCGTGCTCATTCCTTCTGCCCTGCTCCTCCACCTCTGCTGGCCCAGCCCAGGTCCCTCGTTCCTGGCTTTCCCCCCACACAGGGCTCTTGAAGGAAAACACAGACTCCACCTCAATCTCCTGGTGTCCTCCTTCCGATAAGCCCTGAGTGTCACCCATCAGTTCTCGTCTTTGTCGCCAATTAGCTTCTTCACCCGTTTCTCTCCAGGTGACTGGTGAAGGGTCACCATGGTTCCTCAGACTCCTACTTGGTTTTCCCTCTGAAAATGGTGCCTCTTATTTCACGGAGAAAAAATCAGACTCTCAGTCTTGAACTCCCTCAACTCCCCACCCTACAATCTGTAAGCATATGAAGCAGGATGTTCATTAAAATGGACGTTTGGGGGAGCCACTACGATCTGATAGATGTCTGATTTAAGGTGGGCTGGGAAATAGACTGCCCCCTGACCTTGTATGTGTCCAAAGTACATGACCAAGAACCCATGACTCCAAACCCCACACCATGGATACTGACAGACTGAAAAGGAGGAGTAGAAAGGATTTCTTTGGAGAAAGTTGTGTTGTGTTGTGCACCCCCGTGCACCCCGCAAAAGACAGAGAAAAGGCAAAGCCTCACCTTCGCCCCAAAAAGGGCTTCAAGGAGGCCACTTGGAAAGCTTAACATTCAACCCCTGGAGTTTGGTAGCTACCGGGAATTTGTGTCTGACATGCATCTGCGGGATCCAAGGCAAAAGGTAACAGGGCAGAGCACCTTTTACAAATTAAGTCTACCTCTAGTCTCTTCTCCTTAGTAGGCAACGGTGACAAGAACTCTACTCAACGCCACTGCAATAAACACCTGCACAGCATGGGGTCACTACAGCCATGGAACCGACAAGCCATCCGGTGGTTAGCCAGATGATCCAGAATATGCTTAAGCTAATTTATTTTTAGAATATTTTTATTGATTTCAGAGAGGAAGAGAAAGGGAGAGAGAGATAGAAACATCAATGATGAGAGAGAATCATTGATCGGCTGCCTCCTGCACGCCCCCTACTGGGGATCGAACCCACAACCCGGGCATGTGCCCTGACCGGGAATTGAACTGTTGACCTCCAGGTTCATAGGTCGACGCTCAACCACTGAGCCATGCTGGCCAGGCTATGCTTAAGCTAATTTAAAAATATTTACTACTTTCTCAGAAAATTTGTTGACTCAAATATTTATAAATGCAGACCCCGTACCTGACCCTGGGTAGACATACTGTTCTTCAGGTTAATTCAAATTCTATCTGCCTACCTCTGATGCCTCGTTCTTCCACTCCCTGTCTCAAGACAACCTTGTCTTTAATTCTCAGCTCATAGCATGCTCATGTTGTTTTATCAACCTGGAAGCCACCTACCATAGGAAGCCCCTTCTAGATTTTGGCCTTAGTAAATGCACTTCCACTGTGGTCCCCACATTTCCAAGGTCTATCGCTATCATCGTATTTACCATATTGTATCACAGTTACCTTTTAAAGTGTCTCCATCCACTACTAGACTGCGAAATTTTAAAGCGAGGACTGTGTATGATTCAGCTCCGTATGTGTGGGATCTAACACAGTGTCTGGCCTGTCGCCAGTGCTCACACAGTGTTGGATGAATGAATGAGTCAATAAATGAATGGTACCTGCCGGTCTTCCAGATCGATCTTGTTCCCCAGCGCCACCATGGGATAGGACTGCTCCGTTGGAATGATTTTGGCCAAAACATCACCCCGCCAGGTATTCAGAGCTTCAAAGGACTCCAGGTCGGTGACATCAAAAGCCAGGATGCAGCCATCGGAGCCTTTGTAGAATGTGGACACCATGGAGCGGAATCGTTCCTGGCCACCCGTGTCCCAGATCTGGAGGAAAAAGCAGCCGTCCCACGGGCCTGTGATGAGTGGCTGGAGGTTTGGCCTAACTGGGTCCCATCGTGTCAAAGCTTCCGTTTCTGGGTAGGGAGCAGGCGGCCCTGGCACAGGCGCATGTGGTCTTTTCACACACAGGTCTCTCGACCCTGTCACCCTTCTACACTGCAGGATCTTGCCACTCACATTTAGCATCCACAAGCACTTTTATATCTGAGCTCTTGTTTTTCCCTGGACCATCAGAATAGATAATGTTATTCTCATCTGATAGATTTGGACCTTGGGAATGATTTGCCAAGGCCACTCATCAAATTTTCCAGGGACCTAAGACTAGAAGTAAGACTCCCCAACTCCTGTATTTGAGCTCATCCTTCTAGATCAGAGAGCAGCAAAAAGTTTCTTCTGTAAAGGGTCACAAAGTAAATATCTTAGGCTTTGCAGACCATACGGTCTGTTGCAACTACTCAGCTCTGCTGCTCTAGTGTGAGAGCATCCATAGACCAACAGTAATCAAGTGGGCATGGCTGTGTGCCCATAAAACTTTCTTTGCAAAACCAGGTGGTGGACCAGATTTGGTCCATTAGCTGAAGTTTGCTGATGTCAGCTCTAAACCATTCTAGCTCCTAGAACACATTGCTGTGAGTGGCTGTCCAGAGAATGTGGGGTGACTTCCAGGTATGAATGTTGAAGAGGGAAAGGGAGGGCCGCTCACCTGTAGCTTCAAAGTCGTGTCATTCAGTATGATAATCTTGGAGAGGATACTGGCCCCTAGCGTGGTCTGATAATCCTCAAAAAAGGTCTTGTGCACATATTGGTGGAGGAGGGAGGTCTTTCCTACACTGAGGAAAAACCCCAGACACATGTGAACACACACATCCATACCATTCTCAAAATCTCACCAAGCCCTTCTAGCCACCGTCTCTTCCCAAGATTCTGAATTTCTAACATTTGTGGTTCAAGGATCACACTTTGAGTAGCAAGGCACTAGGGAATGGTTTCCAGAAGTAGGAACCAGTCAAAGTGAGCAGAGAGGCTGAAGAGAGCTGGGTGCCCCAAAGAAGGTCAGGTCTTTCCTGTAGGTGGCAGGAGGTGGGAAGGCAGATAGATGCTAACTGGTTGTTTCCACAGAGCTTGGACCAGAAACCAGGTAACCTGATTCCCAGCCTCTTTCTCCTACTGAGCTCCTTTCCTCCGGTGGGATGCCCTCCCTAGTGCCACCTTGAATCAGAAAGGTCCCCATGGGAGGTGGAAACACATTCAGGAGGTCTCACTACCCTTGGCTAGGGGCCTGCATCCCAACCCCAGACCCCAAGCGGAGCTTGGCTTCACTCACCCCAGGGCTCCGACGATGATGAGCTTCAAATCCACCTTCTTCCGGGGATTCATGGAGGGGCTGCAGAGCCTGTAGGGCAACATGAGTCACCCACATGCTGGCCAGTCTCCCCTGTGGCTGTTGTCACTGAGGCTGGCCGCTACTGTCTTCTTCTAGGTGTGCAGGTCACTGCCCTGGGCTGAGGACTTGGGTGAGGTTGACAGGTGGATGACTCAGCAACCCGTGCACACCCTCC
>NW_006284328.1:1001238-1009303 GCF_000327345.1 Myotis davidii | reverse complement strand
GGGAGGGGGGTTCCCCACAGGACAGTTGCATCTCTCACCTTTCAGCTCTACCAACTCTGATCTCAGGGGCAGCCTGGAGTGCTAGGAAGGCGGGAGGCAATTGAAGAGAGGCCTCACAGTCAAGCCTGGAGCCAGGGATGGAGGGCAGTATGGGAAGAGGAGATGGGGGCAGGACAAGGAGTCCATTGTCAGGACGACCCAAGAGGCTTTGGATGAAAGAGTGCCCCTCCCCTAGCCCGAGGTGTTGCTGCAATTGCAGAATCAAAGGCTCTTCTTTGAGGCAGCTGGTGGGGTTGTAATTGGTACATGTTTCTGGAAAGCTACTTGGCAGCCAGTAGTAAGAGTCTTAAACATGTTCTGCCCTCCACTTACTAGGAATTTGTCTAAAGAAATAACCCAAACACAGACAAAGACTTTTGTTCGAGAATGTTCTTCAGAGGATTATTCATAAACATCCAACAGTAAAGAAGCGGTTAAATAAATGATGGCACACAATGAGATAGGAGCAGAAATAGAATATTGGAGACCAGCTAAAATTGTAAGAAATATTAATCAGGCTCCGTTAACTGTGATTGTTTTGTTTTATTTAAAGAAGTCACGTTCTAACCTGGCTGGGCGTTGCACAGGGGACCTGGGAACTCACCTGGAAATGAGACCCATCCTCTCCATCTGGGAGCTGCCTATTATCATGGGAAGATGAACAACCTTGTTGCAGAAACCAGAGCCGCCAGCTCTTTGAAGACCCCCAGCCTTTGCATACCCACAGGCCTTTGCATACCCCCAGCCTGCATTACCTGTAAACTGCCCATTTGACATATCCTTTTGCCTACTTCCCCATGTACTTAATTGGCTCAAGTAGTGACAGGTAGCCTAGACCCATGATTGTCTGGGTATTAAAATGGCGTTTTTGAGCATCTATAGTAATAAAAGCATAATATGCTAATTAGGCTTGACAACCTTCCGGATGAAGCTGGGGCTGCGAGGGAAGCCCGGGTCCCGGGTGCCAGAGGGAAGCTGGTACCAGCAGCTGGGGGAAGGAAGGCCTACTTTTGCACGAATTTCGTGCATTGGGCCTCTAGTATTATAATAATGTGGGAAAGTGGTGCCTTAAGACCTAAATGAAAAACAGAAGACATTAAACTGTACATGCAATACCACCCCAAATATTAAAATGAGTTCCTACTTGCATAGCAAAAGTTCTGGAAAAAATATGTAAAAAACTTAAGTATTTAATTCTGACTGGTGGGAGATTATATGATTTTAATTTTGTTCTGTATGCTTTTTGGTATGCTCCAATTTCTTTAAAATAAACATGTCAAACATGTATTGCTCCTATAAGAGAAAAGTACTTATGCGTGCTCTTGTGTGTGTTATATATATAAAGTTATATATATGTTTATTCACCTTATTTTATTTAACAAGATAAAGCAAAACTGTTGCAGGGGATTATGCTTAACTGGCTCGTTGATTCTGCCCTTAAATGCACATGTACATGCATATACATTATTCCCAACTCTTGGGTCTTCTGTCCTTGGATGCGCTAGCATATGAGTAAACATTAATCTGACTGCCTGGCTGAGTGTCAAAAGTTGGCTAGCTTGAGTTTCCCGTGGCACCTGGAAAAAGCTCTAGATTGGATGTCCTACGGCATTGGATGTTCTAGTTCTCACTTTGCCACTGTGTGACCTTGGACCAGTTACTTCCCCTCTCTGACTCTTGGCTTTCCAACTAGAGAATGAGCCACTTGGGCCCCAAAGACTCAAGGTCCCTTCTGTTAGGTCTGATGAAATAATTGAATCAATACCCCCTCCCCTGGGGGTATTGACCTTTAGACCACTTCACAACCGACATTCCCTTTTGCTTAGATCACATTCCACTTGCTAAGACCATTCTCTTCCCCCTCCAGACCCACCCAGAAAATTCTCTGCCCAGAAAAAGCCCGCTTAGAGTCTTTTAAAACCTCTGACTTCCTATCCCTGGGTGCTGACGCCATTTTTGGGGCTCGGCCCATCTGGTTTTCCAAATGATCTAATAAATTCATAATTCTTTACCCTCTTCGGCCTTGTGTGTACCTTCTTCCCCGACCCTAACACCTCTGGTTGAAAAATGCTTTATCTACTGGAGTTATAATTCACTAGGCTACAAGAGCCTGGCCTGGGCATTCCTAGTTAGTGCAGTTAAAATAGAAAACTCTTAGAAGCCTAGGATTATTAGTGTCCCTCCATGCACCATGCCATAGGCCCAAAGATAAATTGAGGCTTTGCTCAGAGCTGTTTGTCCCAGGAGCCAGAGTTGGTGGCACTGGACTTTCTACCCAGGAGAGCTGGGTTGGCGTGGTGGCCAATAGGTCTGCTTGGTGGTCATGCATTCATTCAACACGTGCATACACACCTACTGTGTGCACAGCCCTGCGCTGGACACTGGAGGAGCACAAAGATGAAGTAAACATGACTCCACCTCCCACCAGTGAGTCATCAGGGGAGAAAGGACGAGCAGTTACACCAGGAAGTGTCAGGTGCCCCACAGAGGCACAGACAAAGTGCTGTGGGAATTCAGAGGAGAGAAGCTGCCATTGAACTGGCCCTGAGGAAATAAAACATGTGGTTGGAGGCTGATATTTCAGGGGGAGGGAATGACCCTTTGAGAGGGAATGACCTGGGAGCAGCCGAGTGGAGAAGGTGGATGATCTGCTTCAGGGAAGGATGAGGGAAAGGTATGGAGAGAGGAAAGCCTGGAGGGATTCAGACCAAGGATCCTGTCTCCATCCATCCATCCATCCATCCATCCATCCATCCATCCATCCATCCATTTCCTGTGCTTCAGACATGGGAGGAAGAGAATTCAAGGTATTCACTGGGGCCGGCATTTTGTAATGGGTGTCACTGCCCACAAAGAAACCAGCCCAGGGAGAAGTGGCTCAGAAGCTCCTGACAGCCAGGCCCCTGAGCATCAGTTACCACTGTGGAAGGAAGTGGGAGTGATTGTGAGCTCTGTCCTAACGGCTTTGGGGCACCGTGCCAACAGCTTCAAAGCCAATACTGTGCCTCAGAAAGGGAGTCAGAATGAAAGGAAGGCAGAGGGAAGTGGAAAAGAAATCTGCAGGATGCTCTGCATCCTCTGTGCAGCGTAAGGAGTCCTCCCATAGCTCTACAAGTTGCTTACAACTGAGGCTCAGAGAAGCCACACACCCTGCCACTTGGTGCCCCTGTCAGAGGCTGGAGGGCTGGGTGGTGTGGGCTTGACCCTGTGCAGCAGAGCAGTGTGCATACTAAGGGAAAACTATGTGGTATGTACAACGGAAGTTCAAAATCCAGTACGTGCAAAGCAGTCTACAGATAGTCAAAAACAAGATGCAACATAAAAGTGGGCAAAGAATATAAACTAACCCAGTAGAAAGCTTATGAATGATTAGTAGTAAGCTTTGAAAAGATGACTCAGCCTTACTAATTCTTAAGGACATGCAAATTTTAAAATATCACTTTATTTCCCCACCGGAGTGGCAAAAAGTGAAAAGATTAATGATACTATTTAGTGTTGGCAAGTGTGTGCTGGTAACACTCTTGTATATTGTTGATAGAGTATGAATTGCCACAGTCTTCCTTGGAGGGCAATTTGACAAGATCAGAACTTAACATGTGCATATTTAGGTTCTAATTCTAGGAATCTATCCTACGGAAATACGCATATACTCAAACACACATTTGTACAAAGATGGTTGCTGAAAAGCATTGTTGTAGCCTAAATGTCCATCGATAAGACACTCTCTATATAAATTATAATCCATTCATACTCTGCGTGAGAGTGAAGTAATGAAAGATGTGATGACAATTTAAGTAAAAAGAGAACATTTTGGCTTGGCCAGTGTGACTCAGTGGTTGAGGATTGACCTGTGAACCAGGAGGTCACAGTTCGATTCCGTGGTCAGGGCACAGACCCGGGTTGCAGGCTCAATCCCCAGTTGAGTGTGTGCAGGAGGCAGCCAACCAGTGATTCTCTCTCATCATTGATGTTTTTATCTCTCTCTCCCTTCCTCTCTGAAATATATATATATATATGTATTTTAAAAAGGATAGTTGAATATATAACATTTTGTATAGTATGATTCCAATTGCATAAAAACAAAAAACAACCTTATATATATATGACTATATGTTTTATATTATATTTATGCTTGTCTTGTATATACACAGAAAGCTATGAATAGACACATTAAATGATTACTAGGACGTGGGGAAAGATAGATTAGAAGCTAGAGCTATGTTTTAGTTTATACTAGTGACCCAGTGCACAGATTTGTGTACATTGAAAGGAAATTAATTAGAAGGTGGCAGGTGGGGCAGGACTGGGTGAGATGGGCCAGACACAACCTGGAGCCAACCTCCTGGGGTCCCTTCCCGGCCGGTGGCACCTGGGGTGGTGCCGGGGCTTGGAGGACATCTGTGGAATGAGCAGGGTCCCTCTGGCAGGTGGGGTCCCTCGGCCTGGCCGGCGGGGATCGGGCCAAAACTGGCTCTCCAACATCCCCCAAGGGGTCCCGGAATGTGAGAGGGCACTCTGCAAAGTTGCTGTCGTATAGGGTGTAGAACACAAACGCAAGTGTGCAGGAAACCAAATTCGGGCCAACATAACCCGCAGCCGAAGGTGGAATCGCGTGGCCCTGAGAGGAATTGGGCTCCCTCCTCTCTGGTTTCAGGGTGCATCACCCAAGAACCACCACTGCCAAGTCACTGCAGCTCAGCAGCTCCTGCATTGAGCATCTGCCCACTGGTCATCAGTGCGCATCATACCTACCAGCCAGTCGGCCAGTTGGCCGGTCAGCAGGTTGCTTAGCCTTATATATATATATATAGATGTCTTATATTAAAATTTGTTACACAATCCTAAATTGTTGTAATTTAAAAATGTCAAATAAAGACATTTCTTTAAATAGAGCACAGGGGTGGAGGGAAGTCCAAAGTCATGTAAATGTGACTTCCTGGCAGGACAAATCACTTTGTGCCTGGGCAGGAGAGAGAGGCTGCCTAGGCTCACGGAGTGATCACGAGTTCTGCAATTAAGAGTGCTCATCCCACTGCTATATATACCTTGGGTTACTTAATCTTGGTGAGTCTGTTCCCTCGTGGGTAAAACGGACATCACTCATGCCTGTGCTTATTCTGCAGGGTGGCATGTGTCATGTTCTCATAGCAGATCTGGTTCCCCAAATTGGGGAAGACTCAGATAAATGCTTCACAACTGGGGGGCGGGGGTGAGGAGGAGGCAGATTTGTTGTGCCTGCCACTTTCTATGGTGTAAATATTCCCACCATGGCTTGTTTCCAACTCCCAGTGGAGCCTGCTCTGGCACACAATCAGAAGGGCATCTAGTCCGATCTCCCACCTAATGTTTGAGCCATCTCTCCGCACTCATGGAAAGATGGGCCAGACCTGCCTCCACAGAGCTTCTTCCCCAATGAGGGTGCTTTTTTCCTGGGGGCACACAAGATGCCTCCTCCCGTGCCAGCCCTTCTGAGGTGTAAAGTCCTCTCTTTGAGTTTTACTTGAATATTTTCTTCTCCAGATCCTTGTAACTCTCCTCAGCCTTGACTCTGAGCTCCCCTCACCCCACCTCCATCCAAATCCCCTTCTGCTTAAAGTGTGCAGCACTGCAGACCCCCCCGCCCTCACCCCCTTCAGCGATTTGCTGAGACTGCTATTTAAATAGCCTGGCCCTTCGGCCCAGGATAACTGGCAACAACAAGAGGGTGACCAAAACTGTGTCAATGGCAAGGAAGGGCAGCCTGGGGGTAGACGCTGGCTGGGCTCACCAAGAAGCCATGCACAGATTCCAAACGGTGACTTCCCATGCTCTCTGTGCTCTCCCGTGTCTGGAGTTTGGCAAAAGGTGTCCTTGTAAGCCTCCTCCTACCCATTCAGATCACCCAGTTGTTTCACAGCTGGGCATCCTCCTACAGGCCAGACTGAGTCAGCACCCTCATTGTTAAATGACAGTGAGAAGCAGGGTTGGAATGCAGGGCACTGCCTTCAGCCAGCCCAGGTCCACACACAGCAGAATCTCAGGCTGCTGCTCTCCCCTGCAAGTGACTAACTCGACTCCCCACTCCTACCCCTGCTAGCCTGGCAGCACTTCTCAGCCCGGAGCCCTGCCCCTGCCCATCTGCCAAAAGTGAGTGTAGCTCAGTCCCTGGGGAGTAAGGAAGACAGAGTTGATCACACACACACACACACACACACACACACACACACCACATAAAAATAAAAACCCTAGGTCTTGGGGTCAGTCGTCCAAGAACTCCTGGGCCTGCTGCGCTCGCACATCCCCACTGCCCTTCTCTCTTATCCCACTGGCGCCAACCAGGACTCACTCTTCTGCCCTGTTTGTGCTGAGTGAGGTGCCATGTCTGCTGACAGGGAGGGGGTTTGAGGGAGACCAGTGAGCAGGGGGACATGAGAATTCTGAAACAGGCAAGTCTCCCCACTCCCCTGGACTCTCTTCCACCCGTTTCAGTGCCTCCCCTCCCCGCTCCCATGCCTTGGAAAATGCCACATGTATCCACTTTAAAATGTAATGGGACTTACAATCGTGGGAGTCAAGTTTGTCTTTGAGAAGAGGCTATCCAGGGAGCGCAGGCTTCTTGCCTCTCAGGAAGCCTCACAACTCTGCCTTCTCCACCTAAATCCTAGCAGGTCTAGACCTGCTCCCTCCGGGAAGTGCACCAACAGTTCTGGTTTCAGGAGGCCCAGCACTCCTGCTATTTAAGTTCTCTGGGAGCATGAGGCCCATCTCCCAAAGTGGACTGGCCATGCCCAGAGGGCAGGACAGTGCCTCTCACCTCTCTGAATCCCCCCAAAGAGGCTGACTCATGCTGGGAATATTGAGTTTTCAATAAATAATCATCCACCCATTGATCCACCTATCCATCCAATTCATTTATCTATCATCTCCATCTACCCATTCATCGGTCCATCTGTCCGTTCATTCATCCACCTATCTCCATTCATCCACCCACTCATCATCCTTCTACCTGTCCATCTGTCCAGAACACATGTACGATATGCCTACTATGCATCAGCACTATGTAAGGTTGGGGATATGGACAGATCCTGTCCCCATGGGACTTGTGTGGTGGGGGATTGCTAGGTAAGACCAAATAGATTGTTTTTATTAATTCAGAATGCCTAGCAATTATAGTGCACTCTGCAATTTACAAAATGCCATCATAGCCTAGTGGATTCCTGAGGCAAGCTGAGACTAGAACCCAGGTCTGCCTGACTGTTCATTGGCTCGCCCAGCATTGCAGAGCTGTGCTAAGAGCAATACTAATGATTTAGAACAAGGAGAGCACTTTCATACTCCAGGGTTTCCCCCTTCCCGATGAAACCCTTCGGATGAGATGGCTCCATCCCAGCAAATACCCTGTTGATGTGTCAAGGGGACTCCTGGTGCTAGCAGGACTCAGTCCTCTCGAAAGACTCCAGTTTCTGGCTGTTCTTCCTCTCACTGGGCCAGCAGCTGCATCTGCCCATGCAGAGCCCCAAGCTGGGCCCCAGTTCCCTGGGCTGGGCAGAGTCTCTTCTGCCTGGCTCACTGCCATACCCTGGGAGTTTCTCCTGCGTGAGGGTCATTGGGCTGGATCTCAGCCCTCAGCTGCCAGATTCTAAGACTCATCCTGGTATCCCCTGTCTCCACTCCTTTCCCCCCAAAACACAAATACCTCTGGGGGTTGCTGGGACAGACAAGAGAAGCAAAAATAAATCTTCCAAGGTACTTACAGCTGTGGCTGCTTAGCATCTGGCCTCTGAGGACAGGCGGGCGTTCTCGCTGAATCTGAGGGGTCTCCACTTAGATCCACAGTCTCAGCCGGGTCAGAGGAAAAAGGCTTTGGGAGCAAAAAAGAGTTTGTTGAGATCAAGCCAGTTCCTTCTGAGTTTTCCTCCTCTCCCGCTCATGCACAGACTTGGGAAAGTTGCAAAAGAGGCTGGGCCGGGTGACCTCAGCTGTGTGGGTGGAGGGGGTGGAGTGGAATAGAAAAGCTAGGTTTCAGCGCTGCCTGGATTTGGGCCCT